>NW_027468650.1:32411344-32418844 GCF_046254945.1 Alosa pseudoharengus
TAAATGCAGACACCAAATTACCCCAGTATACTTGGCCTAGAAACCTGATTTACGATTTACGAGAGGATAGGAGTGAAGAGGAGAGCCAGGCCAAGACCGAGGCTGTTTCCCACTGTTATCAAGTGAACTCACGCACGTGAACACTGATAAAGCCCAGCCATGCTGCCACAGCCACAGTTGGAGGCCTGGAAAATGGCTGGGGAATCCTTCACTTTGGTTGCAGCTTATCTCCTGACAGATGTGTGTGTGTGTGTGTGTGTGTGTGTGTGTGTGTGTGTGTGTGTGTGTGTGTGTGTGTGTGTGTGTGTGTGTGCCATGAGTGCATCTGTTGTAGTGTTGTTATATATAGTGGTGATAATGTGTGTGTGTGTGTGTGTTTGTGTGTCAGTCCTGTTGAGCGTTCACAGTTGGAGCAACAGCTGATCCATTCTGCGCTGAAGTTGTTTCCCGTCCTGTTAGAGCAGATTGACCCGGCAGAACTGCGCGATATCAGCAGAATTGTCATGATAGAGAGCTGGGATCGTGGCCACATCAGTAAGATGACACACACACACACACACACACACACACACACACACACACACACACACACACACACACACACTTTTGTCCCCATTTTGTGATACACCTATGTGTGAATTGCTTCATGCACACACACACACACACTCATCCACAATCACACACACTCAATCTTTATTCCTTTTTTAAGGAAGTTCCATTATATTTGAATTCATTTTTCTCACTCCTCTCTTTTCTCTTCTCCTCATATCTGCCCCCTGCACCCCCCTCACTCTCTCTTACCCCCTCTGTTTCCCTCACCCTCTCTCTCCCTCATCCCTCTCTCTTTCTCTCACCCCCTCTCTCTCTCCCTCATCCCTCTCTCTTTCTCTCACTCCCTCATCCCTCTCTCTCTTTCTCTCTCACCCTCTCTCTCTCTCTCACCCCCTCTCTTTCCCTCATCCCTCTCTCTTTCTCTCCTCCCCCTCTCTCCCCCTCTCTCTCTCCCTCCCCCCCCTCTCTCTCTCCTTCATCCCTCTCTCTTTCTCTTTCACCCCCCTCCTCTCCACCAATCGCCCTCTCCCATCTTGATTGTGCTCCTCTGCAGTGTTTGGGGAGGGTGGGTTTTTCATAGTGCTCAGGGGCTCGGTGAGGCCATATAGCGATGCAAGCTCTCCTGAGGAAGAGAAAGCAGAGGTAGGATCCACCGTGTGATACACACACACACACACACACACACACACACACACACACACACACAAACATACACACACACACACACACACACATACCACTTTTAGACAGACAGCCCTAAAATGATGTTGACCGTGTGCTGGCGCTAATGGTCTCTCTGTAGATTGGGGCAGGTGGATGCTTTGGCTCACTCGAGGAGTCCAGCAGCGCGGAGGTGATCCGCTGTGTCCGAACTTTGCAGCCCTGCGAGATCCTCAAGATACCCCACTCTGGCTATGCCAAACTGAGACAGGTAGCATTCTTACACACACACACACACACACACACACACACACACACACATACACACACACACACACACACACACACACACACACAGGCTATGCCAAACTGAGACAGGTAGCATTCTTACACACACACACGAACACACACACACACACACACACACACACACACACACAGAGACAAACTTACTTGCACTCTTGAAAAGATTTATAAATGATTTACTCTTGTGTCAGTATCCTTCAGATGAAAGGGAATGTCTAGTCTAGTGAGATCTTATACAGTAGGGGCATATTGTATGAGGGGAAAGAAAAGAAACCAAGAGTTTGGTTCCAAAATGCTATATGCTCCATTATAATGAATTAAATACATGAAATCATTTGTTTTAATGTTGTTTTCCAACTCATTTCTTTGGGAATGTAGTTGGGTATTGTTATTGGATTTATCTTTACTCAATCAAAACAACAGAACTGCAATTTTATTGATATTACCTGAAGTACACAATTAAACTAGATGTACCGCAGAGCGGTACAAAATATGACCGCCGCCCAGTCCAGCACATTTTTTCCACAAAAATAAATCACGCTGAAAGGCCTATATGATTCTAACTGTCTCACTAAATTGCATTATCCACACTCAATTCTCACTGATATCTGCTAGACAACAAGTACCAAAACATGATTAGATTTCACATGTAAAATTCATTTTATACAACCCCACCTCCATCTTGCCTGTTCATAATTCTGAGGAAAATTCTTGAATTGTGTGCATGTGTGCATGTACATGTTTATGTTGTGTGTGTGTGTGTGTGTGTGTGTGTGTGCGTGCGTGCTTGTGTGTGTGCCTGCGTATGTGCCTGTGCAAGCGTACATATGTCTACTATGTGAGTATGTGTCATACGTATGATTACTGTGAATGTATGTGTGTGTGTGTATATCTGTTTGTGCACATGTGTGTACATGAAATGGGTTAACATGACCCCTGGAGGCAAACATACGGAAAAAAATGGTCATCCTAGTCCCTACAGTTCTCAAGATATTCACAGAGAACTGTGTCTGCCCTACCCTCCTTTCGGGGGTCCAGCGGGGGGGCTACAGATCAAAACGGAAAACGACGGTTCCATGCTATCCATGTGGGGTTACATGCCCACCAAGTTTTGTGTACCCCGGTCTTTCAGTGTCCCGGGAATCCTTGTTGGTGTACGTCACTAAATGTACACATACATTATTTTATTGTAAGGCCCCCCATGAACGAAAGTACACAAAACTTGGCATGCATACGGAGGGTGTCATAATGATCCTACACTTTTAATTTCGTGCAGTTTTGACCTTGTCAGCCAGAGATATTGTGATGAAAACACCTAATGTTTTGCTTTTTAATTTTTAACTAGGTGGCGCTATACATGAAATAAGTGGTAATGGGGTGGGTTGACATGCCCCCTTAAGACCAACATACATAAAAAAGGTGGACCTCCTAGGCCCTACGGTTCTCGAGATATTCACAGAAAACTGTCTCTGGCCACCTACAGGCCAGTTGGTGTATAGTAACATAAATGAATTTATTGTGTGGCCCCCCATGAACGGAATTCCACGAAACTTGGCGTGCATACAGAGGGTGTCATAATGATCCTACACTTCCAATTTCGTGCAGTTTTGACTATGTTAGGTCACAGATACCTGCGATTACAACACCTCATTTTTACTTTTTTGTGTTTAACTAGGTGGCGCTATACATGAAATGAGTGGTTATGGAATGGGTTGACATGGCCCCTTGAGATCAACATACAAAAAAAAATGGTCCTCCTAAACCCTACGGTTCTCGAGATATTCACAGAAAACTGTGTCTGCCCTACCCTCCTTTCGGGGGGGTCCAGTCCAGCGGGGGGGCTACAGATCAAAACGAAAAACGATGGTTCCATGCTATCCATGTGGGGTTACATGCCCACCAAGTTTCGTGTACCCCGGTCTTTCAGTGTCCCGGGAATCATTGACGGAAATTTGGGCATGCGAAAAGAAAAAAAAAAAAAAAATCTGACTAAACCTATATGACCGCCGCTTCGCTGCGCGCCGGTCATAATAACATGACTTATTAATGTTTGAAAAAATGGATTTATAGCATTTTGGAACCAAACTCTTCAAATGCTCATCAGTCCCATGCTTCTCTCTTCTCCTGCAGGAGCTTCAGGGACAGAACTTCGCGCTGCGGGAGCGACTGGTCCAGCGCTGCAGCTTCTACCAGAGCTGGCCCAGGTTCTCTGTCCACAAAGTGGCTGACCTCATACAGATCAAGAATTTCCCTGCCAATCACGGTAAGTCCCAAAACCAGTCACAAACTAAACATGTCCACCACTACACATGCAGTGTGCGTCTGCATTCACACAGTATTATTTTATATTTTTTGGGCTTTTTTGCCTTTATTTGTATAGGACAGTGGAGAGTGAGACTGGAAGCAAGTGGGAGAGAGAGATGGGGCGGGGATCGGGAAATGACCGCAGGTCGGATTCGAACCTGGGTCGCTGTGGGCACTCAGACCCGTACATGGTACGGGCGCTGTAGCCTGCTGAACCACAGCGCCCCCACAGTATTCATTTTCACTCATGCAGTATTGATTTGGACGCATTAGTATTATTTGGGCACTGTTTGGTCAGTGTTCATTTGCACACAAACACTATTCATGTGCACATGTATAGGGCCTTCATTTGAATGACGGCCAAAGTGCAGTCTTAAGGCAACACCAAAGATTCTTTTGTACCTTAAAATAATAAGAGTAAGACAATTCGGCTTCCAACCTGTAAGGGGACCGAAGAGGAAAAGTGTGTTGGTGTTGCTTTAAGGCTTATTAAGGCTCATTTTATAACTAGGCAAAACCAATTGGCTAATTGAGCACCATGATTAAGACCATGAGAGATGATGGTCTGCTCGTCGGTGCACGAAGACGTGCGTCATTCACGCACGGCCACAATTGTTGGGAGACACATGACATCCACTGCATGCCGCGTTGACGACGCAATTCTGGCCACGGGCCGCGTGTGTGGGACACAGATGCAGCACTGTACCAGGCCTCTTGGGAGTCAGCTGCTCTGCCTTCCCACGTGCCCCACAATAGCAGTCATTCATGCACCAGAACTTTGTTTGTTGATAGACGCCATTTTAATTAGGGCCCAGTATGTCCTGGCCTGGTTAACACCAAACCAGTTCTCATTTGAGAATAAGTCTGGACCCTCTCAGTTTCCAAGTAGCGTAATCAGCAGTCAAATAAAACTGAAGTTGTACACTAACCTCTTACAGATGACAGATTCCCGAATCCTCTTAAAAGGATTTCTTGTAAACAAAGGTTTTTAATGCAGTTGTTTATTCAGTATCAGTTTCAAAGTAATTGCACGTCAATGTTGTGCACTGCTGCACTGCCATCACTGCACAGTGTCCAGTATGCCTGCTGACCCCATCAGTGCACAGTGTCCAGTATGCCTGCTGACCCCATCAGTGCACAGTGTCCAGTATGCCTGTCTGTTGTCCTGAGAGACCTCTGCTCCATGCACAGTGTCCAGTATGCCTGTCTGTTGTCCTGAGAGACCTCTGCTCCATGCACAGTGTCCAGTATGCCTGTCTGTTGTCCTGAGAGACCTCTGCTCCATGCACAGTGCTGGTGAAGGAGGGGAAGATCTGTCAGTTTGTGGCCTACATCCATCAGGGAGAGTGTAATATCCTGCAGGACATTGGGACTCTCATGAAACCATCGAAGAAGGTGAGACACTGTTTGGGCTGTGTGTGTGTGTGTGTGTGTGTGTGTGTGTATGTGTGTGTGTGTGTGTCTGTGTGTCTGTGTTTATGCATGTGAAACTGCTTTCTCTCCCCACAGTGTTTATTTTTAAGTCAGTGTAGTGTGTGATTGCATCTACATAACAACATTGTGTGTGTGTGTGTGTGTGTGTGTGTGTGTGTGTGTGTGTGTGTGTGTGTGTGTGTGAGTGTGAGTGTGTGTGTGTGTGTGTGTGTGTGTGTGTGTAGGGCCATTTCAACTGTATATCTGTGGGGCAATTGGGTCCTTTCGAGTCCTTTGGAGAGGTGAGTGTCCTGATGGACCAGCCTTCTCCCTGCACCATCGTCACTCACACACCCGTGCAGGCAGGGATCATAACTCCTGACAAACTACAAGGTAAGCACACACACACACACACACACACACACACACACACACACACACACACACACACACACACACACACACACACACTATATCTCGAAGACATAGGATACATATGTTAAGCAGCTTACCACTAACACCATTCATTCATTCATTCATTCAAATCTGATTAAGAATAAAATAATCTTCACAACTTTATAAGTTGCTCCCTTGATGGGGATCATTCATTTCTAAAACTAGAGAAGTTACGGACCCTAAAGGCAGCATCCTGTAACAGTTTGCCACTTTTTGATATATATATATATTTTTTTTTATATATGCAACTACGTTTTGGTATTATCTTTAAATGTTTGGTGTTTGGTGTAATATAGGACAGATGAACATGTGTGCTGTTCCCACTAGGTGTCCAGGCTTTGTACTGTGTACAACTGTATGGTTTGAGTCAGAACACACTGAGAAAATGTGCCATCATTCTTTAAAGCATGACATCATCAACCCCAACAATAGCCAAGACCCCAGTTAGCATGTTAGCTAGACTTTAAGCAGTGCCATATTGGCTCTGTGTAATGTTTTCAGGGCCTCTGCAGGCGGTTTAGCTAGGTAGCTTGTCATCATTTCTCTAAAAACCAGCTGCAGAGCATGATATATTAAAGACAATGAAGATGTTTGATTAAGTTTGCAAACATGTCTTTGGAGTGGGCTGAAGGAAAGGGAAGCACGGATGTTTAAACATCTGGTACTTTGTTATGCTTCAGTATAAATGGCAGATATTTCAATATTATTGAGTGGACTTAGACCTGCCAAACAAACCATAGATGGAGCATATATTAAGATAGCAGGAACAGGAGACAGGTCGTAAGATCAGTAAGCGCTGTTATGTCTGCATGCCAAGAACATGGAGGCTATAAGACCTAGCGTATCATTCCTCCAAAACCCTCGAGCCCTCAAGCCTCAGAGTGTACAGACGGCCCTAGACAGCCGCCAAAGCTTTCGCTCTGATGTCACGTAAGTACACAACTTCTTGCGAGTAGACGAGTCGTGTCAGAAGTAGGTTCAGCTGAAGCGGAGAGCAGACCTCTGTCTCTCTCTCCCTAATTTGTAATGCTTATGCACATGTCTGTCCCCTCTGATCATGTGGAAGGCCTGACATCTCCGCTCCTCTCCTCTCCGCTCCTCCTCTGCTCCTCTGGCTTGCTGGCTCACACGGCCCTGGCTCTGCACGCTGGGCCTCCAGTGCGAGTGTTATGACATGGCGGGTGCCAAATCTAATAATAAGAAAGCTTAGCGCAGCACTGCCTGCGGGGCGGCCTGCAGAGCTGCACGTGAGGAGACCAACACCCTTTGGACAGTGCAGTGCAGCGTGGTGCAGGCGTGGCCGCTTGGACCGCTTTCGGACTGACGGCAAAGACAAATCATGGAATATTGGAGCAGAGAGCGCGTCCTGCGATCTGCAGTCTGTCCTCCAAGGGCCTGAAGACTCTGGATCGTGTGACGGCGGGTGTTTGTGCGGGATTTCCCCTCTTTCTTTCTCACTCTCTCTCTCTCTTGTTAGTCCCTCTTTTTCTGGCTTAGCTTGAGGGGATGAGATAGCTCTCTCCATTCGCACGATCCCAGTCCTGCCAGCAGACAGGGGTCAGGTCAGAACCCCAGAGGACACGTAGTAGGAGGAGGAAGAGGAGGTGCAGGAGGAGGAGGTGGTGGAGGAGGAAGAAGAGGTGCAGGAGGAGGAGGTGCAGGGGGAGGAAGAGGAGGAGGAGGAGGTGGTGGAGGAGGAGGTAGTGGCGGCGGTGGTGATTGCAGCAGCTGAGATCTCCAGAACTCGAGAGGATTCAGCAAGCTCAGGAAAAACAGCTGATTCTCAAAGCCTGCACTAATAAGCAGAAG
>NW_027468650.1:32421344-32438844 GCF_046254945.1 Alosa pseudoharengus
GTGTGTATATTTCTGTTTGTTGCCCGGGGGTGGAAGTGGATCTCAGTGCTCCTCTGTCTGCCTGGAGTCTCGCCCCTCCCGCGCATCACAGATCCACAGATCCGGGCATTCATCTTAATAAGTGTTGTGGTCTGTGGGAAAAAGGATTGAGGGTAGGTACAGACCGGGACAGTTCAGAGGTCCTAAAACTAATTTATGTGGCGGTAAAACCCAACTGACATTTGACTTGGCCCTTGGAGTACATTTTCAACCAAAGCCGCTCGTGCTGTTTTTGGAGAACTTAAATGCTTCCTCAGTGACCTCACTTAACCTCCCTTTGGGTAGCCCTGTCTTGGTCAGACTGTGTGTGTGTGTGTGTGTGTGTGTGTGTGTGTGTGTGTGTGTGTGTGTGTGTGTGTCTGTTGCCGTTGGTGAGTGATTGATGGAGTGTGTCTATGTGTTTAAGAAAGCTTGATTGATAGATTACACTTGTGAATTGGTGTGAATGAGCGAGAATGAATGGTTAAGTGACTTTGGAAATTAGCCTGTATGTGTGTGTGAACAAAAGCTCGAGTTACTCGGTGACAGAGGTAGTTAGTGTAAACTGATCTCAGATCATTGTGGGTCTGCCATGATGACACCCTGATGGTAGGCAAGGGCTCACTGTTGATGTGATTTGTGGCCTTGTTTTTAATAATGTCACAGGAAGCCGTGTTCCCCATGCGGCCCCAGCAGTCTTGGCTGTGCCACAAAGGCCGGTGTCTCCTCAGTAGCTCCACTAATGTCCTGCAGTGCCACAGAGTGCCTGGCGTCCTGACTGGGCCTCTAGGGACTCAGCATCTAGCAGCTTTGCTCAAGGAAAGAGTCCCATTGTGGGTGTGTGAACCAGTCTCGGCGTTTGTTTGTATATGTGTGTGTGTGTGTTTTTTTGTGTTTATGTGTGTATGACTGAACAGTGAGTCGTGTGTGTGTGTGTGTTTGTCTCTGTGTTTGCGTATGTGTGTGTGTGTGTGTGTGTTGGTGTCTGCTTGTGTTACAGTGATGTATGAGTGAGAGTGAGTGTGTGAGTGACTGCCAGTCTGATCTTTATCAAAGCTCCACTGACCTCTGAACTCGTGCTGAATACAGACTGAGAAACAGCCAGTCTGGCCGGCCATCAGTCTACTTGTGCTGACATCAGCTACCGCGCCACAAGTCTGTGTGTGTGTGTGTGTCTGTGAGGGAGAGTGTGTGAGTGTATGTTTATTTGAGAAAGAGAGAGACAGACTATGCGTGTGTCTGTGTATGTGTGTGTGTATATATGTGTGTGTGTGTGCGTGCGTGTGTATCTGTGTGTGTGTGTGGCTGGCATGGGCACCACCACGTCTTAGTAGATAAACATTCCTCTGGCTGGCTGTTCGGCTTCCTGTCCACTGAACTGGAACTTCGTTGTCATCCATCACGGGACTGCGTTGCCTGACCGGACCCGACCGGACCAGCCTGAACCTGAGGATAGCCGACAGGAAGGACCCCCGGACTGCGGCGTCCATGACCCAAATACGCCTTCCCAAGTGGACCTCTGGCAGCGCAGTCTGTATCCCCTTCCTGACTGGTCGATCCTTATCACCCGCGGACAGAGCTTTTTCCATTTTTAAAGTTTAGTCTATGGCCACAAATTTTCCATATCTGCTTTATATATAAGATGTCAGCTTGTAGTATATTATCGTAGCACAACACTGTAAAGGCCCCATAATAGCAATGTGAATGATTTATGTACGAGTGTTTAGACTGTGGTTTGCCTCCACTCTGTTGAGATGCCAACTCTTTTCTTTATCTCTCTCACACACACACACACACACACACACACACAGATATTTTCTCATTCCCTCCCCCTCTCTCACTCTTTGTATGGTTCACTCTATTGTTGTACGGTATGTGGAAAAGTCTGTGCGCTGGCCCTACATGCCCAAGTGTGCTGGAGGAAGTGGAGGCTGGCTGGTTGTCTTGACGCTCCTCTTCTCATTGGCCTGTGTGGAGTGGAGTGTGTTAGGGCTCAACCTGGCTGTCTCATGGGAGATGTATGGGCAGGGTGAAGGGTCGCCATTTTATTTGTTATGATTCCATGATTGTTATGGTGAGATCCTGGAAAGACTTAATATCTGCAGAATAGGAAGTGCTGCTGCTGGGAAGTGAAGTGTGTGTGTGTGTGTTGGGAAACTGGATAGCTTGACGTTTGTGGTGGCTAATGACTTGCCAAAAGGAGTGAGTGCAATAGGTGTGTGTGTGTGTGTGATTGATTACATACAGTATGAGTCATTTGATGAAATGCTGGGAAGTACTTGAGTGGGTGTGTGAGTGTGGTAGGTGGGATAGGGGTGAGTGCACAGCATGTTGGGAAAATGCGTGATTTGAGTGTGGTGTGTGAGTGTAGTTGGTGGGATCCGGGTGAGTGCGCAGCATGCTGGGGGAAATGCGTGATTTGGGTGTGGGATGTGTGCGTGTGTGAGTGAGGTGTGTTCAGGTTTCCTCCCCGCTCTCAGAGGAACTTCCCCTGGTCAGTGTGAACAAAGGTCGTCGGGGGAATCGGGCCAGTAGAACGCCAGTCAGTACAAGGCTCAGGACCGGCCTGTCAAAGCACTTTAATGTTGCTTCGCCTCTCTTACCACCCCCCACACCCTTCCTCCATAACCTCCCCCGCCTGTCTTTCTTTTCATCTCCCTCACCCCCCACCCCCCGCCTCCCCACCTCACGGCCCCCTGGGATATGAGGACATCTGATTCCTGTTCTTGCTGGCTCAGGAGGCTGTGCCTGTGAGAGAAGAGAGGCTTCCACGAGCCCAGCACTTCAGCCCCTTTCCTGGAATCACCTTGACTGATTCAAGGTGCTAGGGTGACCAGCACCTTGAATCAACCAGATGAGATTGGCTGAAATTCGGGACGCTTTTTTTTCGCGGGGGGGCGGGGGGGCGGATGGTAGGCCTACAGCGAATTTTCAAACCTGTACCAAAACACATTTTTATTCAAACATCAAGTCTGCCTCAAAATACAACAGAGAAATCATGAACTCAAAATGTCATTGTGGGAAAAAAACTAAAAAAAAGCAATGACTGCGTAACAGTGCAAATCAGACTTGCCAAAATTATGGGTCATTAAGTAAGAATACAAAATAATTGTTAGATTAAGTAGATTATGTTAAAACGACATGGACATTAGGCCGAACTTCCGACGTATTTTTTTTTTGCACACACGCTGGCTCTGCCTGCTGCGCTGCCTGCACATTCAATGTCCTCGGCTTCGCGAAATCAGTGCATATTTGCGCCTAATTATAAAACGTCAAAAAGAAACAAAGTAGCCGGGCTGCATCCAGACACTTAGCTGCCGTCAGGGGCTGCATGCAGTCGACTCAACCTCTCTACGGACAGTTTTTAATGTTTATCAGAAAATAACTACTAAGTATTCTGATTGAGTATAATTTTCGGGACAATTAGGGCAGGATTCGGGATTCGGGACAACTGCTTGGATATCGGGACTGTCCCGAATTTTTCGGGACGTCTGGTCACCCTACGAAGGTGCAAATCAGCCTGTGCTGTAGATGGCGACTTGTGCAAGACTTCACGCTGGTGCTGTCTAAGCCCTGAGATATGAAACACATGGGAAGATTTAATGAATGTGCCACCAGCGAGGGTGTGTTGCTGGGGCTAGAATCAGAGGACACATGATGAAGTGGATCCGTTTGGGAGTTTAATTGAAATTGAAATACGCTGTACTATGACTGAGTGCGTATATCTTGCTAAACGATGAATCAGCTTTCCTGTTTGTTTAATAGACCTCCATCAATCCATACCGTTTGCTAATATCTCAGACATTTTAAAAACGCTCCGTTTGACATACAGACCTATGACCTACTTTATAAGGTTGCTGGTGTCCTAATGACCAGCCAGTTCCTTCCTGTGCTACATACATAACTTAGCTTTGGCTCCTTCAGACAGACATTAAAAAACATTCATGAAGCGTTTGCTTTGTGTTTTGGTGTCCTGTCTGTAAGAACCCTACATGTTTAAATCAAACCGTTTATCCATCCCCTGATGACCTAGTACACTCCACTTCACCGGGTTCATTGAGTTCAGCTCTCAATAATGTAAAAGAAAACATTTTCACAGATGCGTAAGTGACTGAGTGTGGTGATTGGGCTGTTGGTGAGCTCTGTTCCAGACTCTCACCTTGTCTTACTGTAGTGTGCAGTGTTTATTTGAAGTGCATAGCTCATGTGTGAGTATGATCAGATGTTTATTTAAATAGAAGTTGTCCATTGTCATCGTCCATATAGATTGTTGGTTTTAGTGTTGTAGCCAAATCTGATTTTTCAGCCAACTGGGGGACTTTTTTTCTCCCTTGTCAAGGTCAAGGCTAGTGTGCTTTGTGGGGAGGCAGAACTAGAGACGTCAGTCTCATCAACATGGCCGCCTCCTGACAGCTTTATACCCCTCGGTAAAACAGAAATACAAGGCTGGCACACGACGAAGGCCACAGCTTTCTGCGCGAGCCGGCGTGGAACCCGCTGAGCTCGGGTCACCGGCCCAGTGGGGAGATGGACGGGACAGAACGGAGCAGAGCTGGGAACTAGAACCAAGGGCCTGAAGGTTCATTGGCTAAAAAGGGTATATGGGGGGGACAAAGTAGGTCTGAGAGCTAAGGTCCTCGAGGCGATTTGCTGAGGAAATAGAAGGCGGGAGAGCGGCCTGGCTGCGTTGAGCCTTAGGCTCAGGTGGAAAATGGAACCACATGCTCCCAGAGTCCGTCCCAAGCAAACAGCAACAGAGTCCAGGACTGCTGGTGCAGACAGATACTAGTCAAACACTGCACTGCTTGCCACCGCTAAAACCCTGAAATGCTTGACAGGGGAATGATGGAAAATGGGTGTGTTCACTTAAGGCTCTGTGGTTCAGCATCACTGACATGACTTACATCCAGTAAGTTACGGCATGAACTACTTTACAAAATGTTGCTTCAAGTTCAGTTTGTTTTGACTAAGTCATTTTTAATTGGTTTTAAACATATTATTGCAAGGGCATGTGTCGAGAGTTTAACATTACTTATTAACAGCGTTAATAGTGAGCTGAATTCGTGTCAGTTAAAGGGAACTTGAATGGAAGGTGTTATTTTGTTTGACACAAGGTGTATTGTCGAGACGCACAAGACAAATGCGTCTGACACCGGTGCGAGCGCTCTGCTGAAGCGCAATTTGACCAGATCTTCCTGGCTGAGCTGCTCGGTGGCTCCTGATATGCTGAAGCTGGGAGAGGAGCTGAAGGAATTTAGTCCCCTCTGTATGAAAAAATAACACACTCTCAAATTACCAGCAGCTGCTCTCCTGAAGGATGAGTGGAAAACAATGTTCATTCTGTTCAGGCCTTGAGTGGACCTCTGCCTTATGGAGAGGCCAAGGAAAGGGAGATGTGTGTGTGTGTGTGTGTTTGTACAGTACGTGTGTACACGTGTGGATTTGTTTATCCTGTGCCTTGGGAATTATTAGGGAAAGACTAAATGTTACTTTTGTTACCATTGTTGTTTGTAAATATCAGAGGATTGTAAAATATATATATTTAATATTTCATTCAGGATTTTGCCCTAAACAAGTGTGTGTGCTCAGGAAAGGGAAGGAGGATACGCTTCCTCTTCAAGATTCGCGTTTGAGTTGGAATTTCTATTTTCCAGATCCTTTCTGTTAGCTTGCATTTTCCTGTACAATACGACTATAAGTGATATTCCCAAATAGATTGCACCATTAGTAGAATCAGGGTGAAACACCTACTGAAACAAATATACAGACATGTTCCTAAGAGACAGAGAAACATGAGAGGAGAAGCAGGACGTGAGAAAGAGAAAAGAAGACAGATGCCCCCCCCCCACACACACACAGATAAACATACACACTCAAACACACTGGTGAGTTATTCAGTCCTCTGGGTTGCTGGAGAGTGATAGCTAGGGAGGCGGCCCTCTCTCATGACTGGAGGCTGGATCGCGACCTCTCTCTCTCCTCACCCCCCCATCTCTCTCTCCATCTCTCCCTCTGTCTCACTCCCTCCCTTCGCCTTGGCTGGGGGAGGCTGACATCAAACAGCTGCAGGGCTGGAGTAATTGAACGGGGATCTGGGAGTGATGATATCAGAGCAGGCGTAGGCCTCAGGGTGTTGGGGGGGCAGTTGTCTTGAGACTATTATATGATGGGTATGAGTGAGTATGGAGTTAAGCATAAGGCCATTGGGTGGCCACAGGAATGTAGTTGGATTGCACCAAGTCTCTAAACAGTGTTCATGTTTTCGGTTTAAATTATTTATGGATGCGTTTACATTCTATTGCTGGACTCATTGTTGTGGAGAGACAGACAGTGCTTAACTCCTGTCATGAAAGGTCTGCTGAGTTTACTGGCCATTTCCTGCCGCTCTCCAACCCCTTAGGGGATGGGGGAGAGTGACTCACCGCCTTCACCTGGAGAGAATGTAAAGGTAACGTCTCTATGGCAACCGTATAAGAATGAGAAGAACTCCAGCAGCAGTGAGCGCCACTGAGGCAGAAATAACCATGTGGGAGAGAGGGCGACGATGCTGACGCAACACAGGCCATGCCTGCCTGTCACCTGGATAATAATATGTTGTCTTCATCGGCACTGTTAAAACACCCAGGTCTAGGTCTCTGAACATCCCTCTCTGATCTGATCACCGCATGTCACATTGGCAAGCCCAAAAACAAACATGCTGTCATGACAACTGGGGTTTCATTTTGTGATACATACAACAGAAACTACTGTTAATCATGAAGATCCACTTCAAATATTTGTACATACTCACTAGAGCCTTGTGTCCTACTAACAAACAGCTGTTGAATTACTATGTCAAATGTCATGGCGGTTGTCAAATTTACCTGATAGGATTTAAGTCTGATCTGGGAATCAAATGTGATGCTCATGTCTCATTAGTATTTGTGGGAAATGAAGGGGCCACAAGATGGAGGACATGCATGTGTCACATGAACAAGTGGAATGGCAACAGTGGAAATGGATTCAGGAGTTTATTCATGTCAACAATGGCAACAGAGACGGAGTGTCTATACTCAAGACAAAGACACATACAAAACAACACATTCTTCTTAACTGACAGTACAACCCCTTAAATACTAACCTGTGAACCACAGAGTTGAAGAGTAGTTATATAGTAAGGCATGTGTTTTTAAGACAGGCACAAGGGCAGAGAAAGAGATATCCACGAGGCTTACAGAGAGAACCTTTGGGGCCTAGTGAGGGTCTGATCTGGAACCAGAACTCTCGTTCTTGTGGACTTAATCCAAGTCCAGATGGAACCGCCAGGTCTTATCCTCCTCCTTTTTTTCTGTTGTTCCAGCGGCCCGACATCCACTTAGACGTTTAAGCACTAACCTGAGCCCAAGCGGGAGTTAGTTAAATAATGACCACCTGGGCCTAATTAGCAAACACATGTGACCAATTAGGAGAGTGCAACTTGCACTGAGTTTAGGCTGCGTTCCCACAACACTGGCCCGGAGGGAGGAGAACAACAAGAAAAAGAAAACAGCACCAACCGAAGACGGAACTCGCTAGCACAACAAACATCACTCTTCACGTGTCCTGTACTCAACTCAAGCGGTGCTGCCAGTCTCCATCAGCGAGTCAAAGCACCAAAACAAACACTTGATGTCATATATGGATACATCTCAACTGAACAAATGAAAATACTGAGTTTCATCAAATCGTTTCATTTCATTTGAGTGGTTGATGGCTGAGTGTCTTTTTGTCTGTTTCACTGTCCATCCTGCAGGGGACAGGCACTAAAATTACCCCCCCCCCAAACACACACATACACACAGCTCTCATGCTGAATGTCTGTGTGCCAGTTGGTCTTCCTCAGCAAGTGTTTCTTGTGCCAACTATTTGCCTTACTGAGTATGCCCTGTGCCCCTTCATTTATATTCTATTTGTGTCCATTTGCCTTACTGCGTATGCTCTGTGCACCCCTTCGTTTCCATGGCTGTCTGTATACTGTGTTTTCCTTTGAATACCAGAGCTGTATGCTATCTCATAATTCAGGCACAGATTTGTATCCAACTCTAAAAATAATCCAATACACTATTCAATTAAAGACTGTGAGCCTTTGCTCCTGGTATTTCCTGCTAAACAAGATGGTTTTAGGTTTTCTACAGATAACCATATAAAGCTTTAGATATAGCCAGGATTCTATGCAGGTCAAGATCACCACTCCTAACCTTGGAATAATAAGGTTCTATTTAGTTTGGTCTATTCGGACAATTTTTTAATTTAGTGGCATTCTTCTTTTTTTTAATTAAAACATTAAATGTTTTGTTTTTTGAGAAAACAACTAAAATCTTAAAAATCCAAGGTCTTAACAAGTCTCATACACACATACTGGTATACACACACAAACACACATTATTAAACATTACGAATGCATCCACAGCATAAACACTCGGGGTATATGAATCATATATTGATCATTTTTATTCACTTCTTCAGGGCTATTCCATGGTCCCAGTCCGAGGTGTACAGAAAGTCATTAAGGGATCTCCCATTCGTTTCCCTCGGCCATCATTCAAACCATGCAATGGCCTTAGTCACCACTGCCTCCAGACAGGCCGAGAGACCTGGTTCATGCTCTGCTCCCATCCCCTTCTGTTTGTTAGTCATACTTTAGAAAAAACAATGGCTTTGCTCACTGGAATATATCTTTTTTTAATTGTACCACTTGAAATCTTGAGGTCGAAAGAAATGTTGTTTTGTTTTCACTGTACCAAGAACTACAAAGAAATATGTATGTTATTTTTTTTTTTTTTACATAACAGAGGCAAAGATTTATGGAGTCCTGTCCACCCGTTGCAGAGGGAGGGTAAAAAAAAGTTTCAGGCTCTTATGAAAACAAAAAAGGGAAAAAAATACAGAACAGGATGCAACCTCTTCTGGCCACCCTCTGCTGCATGATATGTGACCGACAGATGGGCTACTCTTTAGTAGATGACCAGCGGATGCAATAGTGAAGTGGCTCCAGACAATGAGTAGGTCCTGAGGAGGTGTGTGTGTGTGTGTGTGTGTGTGTGTGTGTGTGTTTGTGTGTGTGTGTGTGTTTTGTGTGTGTCCTGTAATGACATATGGGGGCCCCACTCACTCAGGGCGCACTGGACTGGGATTCTGTGGTATGGTGGCGGCTCAGCCCAGCGGGCGCCTCATCTAGCGTTTGTTCCTTCTGCCTAGAGTAAACTGTCCCATCAGTCTCATTTCAAATGCCCGCAACGCAACGCAGCGCAGCGCAGCGCAGCGCTACACAACGCAATGCAACGCAACGCAACGCCGGGGTTGCAGTCGGGAGTCCTGGCATACCAAATGGGCTAAAATGATCCAGGGATGCGACAGCGGTCAGGGCTGGGTGGGGCAAAGTTCATAGTTATGGTTGAGGTCAAACATCAAGGTTGTGTTTATTGACCTTTTGGCAAACCCTGCGGCCGCTCCCTGGCAAAAAAATGGGCACTGCCAGTTCTGTGTAGCCAAACAGATGAGCGACAGACAAACAAACCAAGGCGATAAAGAGAGAGAGAGAGAGAGAGACACGCTCTGTCATGAAGAACAGGATGTGTAATTAAGGCGGTTAAAATATTGCAGAATATCTTGGCCCCTGTTTCTTTTTTTTTCCTTTAAGACAGACTGCCACAACAGTCGAATTTCCTGACTCTTTGTCAGAGTAGGGAGGGAAAAAAAAATTTCCAAGAGAACTAGAGCGCAAGAGAAACAGAGAAAAAAAAATAGATTCTCTTTGGAGATGAAGTCTTATTTGGTTTGGGTTCTCCTCAAGACTGCTTAAAGGGAAGAGTAAAAACATCATTCAAAAATAAATTACATTTGATTGAAAGGAAAACAAAAACAAAACAAAAAGAGGAAACAGGAAAAGGTCCAAGTTGTGAACTCGCTTTGAGCTCCAGCATCCTTCATGTTCTTTCAATACAATTTTTTTTCAAACCTTTTCAGCGTGCAGGAGAGCGGCGGACAGCACTGTCCGCTGCAAACCTTTAAGACCTAGTCTGCAATGCACCTTGGGTAGTATGGAGCGGGAACCTGCCCAGTCTCGTTGTGGGGTGGGGTGGGGGGTGTTGGGGTAGGGGGGGGGGGGGGATTTAAGGGAGGGTCGGGGTGCAGGGGGTATTTGGGTGTTGTTGCCCCCTCCTCTCTCGGGAGGGGCCGTCAGCTATAAGCCCCCTTTCCCTCCCAAAAGGCCAGGAAACGTTGTCGTTTTTCGTCTTCTTCTCTCTGATTGGCACAGCCCCCCCCACCGGTCACACCCACTCCTGCATGGAGCGCTTGCAGTAGAGTATGTGGCGCGGTGTGCCCGCCCGCTGGAAGTAGCAGATGCTGGCCACGAGCGCCGCCACGCACAGCGCCAGCATGCAGGGCACCAGCACGGCCGCCAGCAGCACCGACTCGTCCTGCCGCGGCAGCGGGATCACGAGGTCCACGTCGTCCGTCGGCGACGGGTCCCGGCGCGGTGGCGGGTCCCGACGCGGTGGCTGGTCCTCGCAGCCCATGAAGTCCTTGAGGATGGACCGTGGGTAGCCCGGGTCCACGCGCAGCAGCTCATTGTTGAACTTCCAGTACTCCTTGTCCTTGTAGAAGTAGGTGATGCCTGCAAGCACCAGACAGTGAGGGTTTTAATAGAGGTCAGCACAGGGCAAGGAACCCCAATGTGTCCATAGTGCAATTCCCACACATTAGTAAAATGCTTTACAAATGAACAGATCAAAGAATATAGAAAGAGATTTAAAAAAAAAAGTTATTAAATGCATCAACAGCTTAAAGATTTTATAAAAACTTAAAGGACCAGTATGTAGGAAATAATGGAAAATAAATTGTAACCATTCCAAAAATGATCACCGTATGTTGTCAGAGAGTAAGGAAACACGATGAATTGAAGTAATGGCTTATTTGACAACATTACTCTAACCCGTAAAACCCCGTAAAACCCATGAAAAAAAAATGAGTTTTTCGTTTATGTTTTGAACGATTAATTCTAGAATAGCGTATTAATAATGGGCTGGCGTGTCCTCCTATTTGGGTTGCCAAATTAGCAAAGGCCAACTGTCAACTGCTGTCAACTTGCTGTCTGTTGTAGTCATGAACGCCTACGAGAGGCAGGCAAATTTCCAAAATTAAAACAAGAAACAAATTAAGTGGACATCGGAGGAGCTTCCTGAGATAGCGACGTCTTCGTCAAACGAAGAATATCAAGTCTGACGCAGAGCTGGCCATATTTCTCCACAACAGGTAGCCTAGGCTAAACTTCATCGACATCGCTAACTTCAATATGTTACGTTGGTTAGAGAGGTATTTTTTGTTTTCACTGTTTCCGTAACGTGTAGCTGGGTCATGGTTGAAGAAACACTAAAGCAGCTGCAGGTCAACTAACGTTAGCTACATTTAGTTTCATTACATCTGGCAACCCAGAAGAGGCTCGCGTCTGGTAGTCTTGAGAACGTTCACCAGTGTTTTGATTTTGGCCTACAGAACATTCGGTAACAATCCTACAAATCGCTCCTTTAAGACTTTTTAGAAAGTGAAGTCTGTTTACTTCATTGTGATGTAATAAAGGGTGCAGCAGTATCCATGGTTAACCACATTATTACATTGTGTTTAGGGATTATTGTCTTGGCCCTCGAGTCTGTGGGTGTGACTGCGTGAATGTGTTTGTGTGGTAGGACGAGGCCTCAGAGGGGGTTGAAGTTTAGCTGTATCTAGTGGTGGCTGTATATAGTATTGTTTTCATAAAACATAAAAAGCTACCCCAAAATTACTACTATGTTGTCACCCTTGACTTTGAAGGGGGGGGTTAAGGTCTAGCTGTGTCTAGTGGTGGCTGTATTATATGTAGTACTGTGTTCTCACCCTTGACTTTGCAGGGGGGTTAATGTTTAGCTGTATTTAGTGGTGGCTGTATTCTACTGTATGTAATACTGTGTTCTCACCCTTGACTTTGTCTACGAAGGCGCCCTGCGGTGCCTCTGGGATGCCCCTCCAGACGGTGATGGGTTTGGGGTAACCAGGGTCCATGGTGTGCTGCTCCTCACTAAATCTCCAGTACCTGCCCACACACACACACACACACACACACACACACAACACTACACGTCATACACATGCTATATCCATACATCTACTTGTGAGTACTGTACAAATATAGGATCACATGCATTCCATTACATTGCCACTGACAAATACTAAAGTGCACTGTACAGAAATGTGACACAACAATGCACACATTCTGAGACCTTTTCAAATGCACGGCACATGGTATTTAAAAGACACACACACACACACACACATCCATCCACACCTGTCTCCTTTGAAGAAGTACGTCTTGCCCACGTCGTCCCAGCCCACAGCCGTCTCGATGCTCTGAGAGGGCATGCCACGGGCGAACTGGGTGATGTCCTTCGGGTAACCAGGCTGCAGCACGGTGTCCTTAAACACCCAGAACTGCTTCCCTGCAAACACACACACACACACAGAGAGAGAGAGAGAGAGAGACGCCAAGTCTTAGAATCACAGGCTCAGAGAGAGTTCAGACGCTCACATCATGCTCCACCAATGAGTTCACATTCCGGTCATCTGATTGTGGGAGACGGTCTAGTCTAGGGGACCACGGCTGACCCTAGGAAGTGGTCAGGGCGGAGAGATAGCATCCAACTTTAGGAATGGGCTCGGAGGTTCATGTTCAGAAGAGGGCTTGGAGACTCGTCTCCAGATGAGGCTGCGAGTGAGTTTCTGTGGGTGTTTGGGAGGGTCGGATTCGACGCCAGGAAAAGATCTAACAGCTCCGGTGGTCAGGACTCAAGCTTCTCATCTTGCTTCTATGATGATGTGTCATGACTGGACGCTTGATATGCTCACTTGATGGTTGATATTGTGTGCGTAATTGATTATTATTATGACTAAAAACCACCAGTCTGACCTTACCCCGACTGTCCGACTGAGAAAGACTGTGTTGATCTTTATGTGTGTGAGTGTGTGTGTGTTTGTGGTCTATGTGATTGTGATTGTGTGAGTGCATGTTTGTGTGTGTGTGTGTTTTTGCGGTCTATGTGATTGTGTGCGTGCGTGTGTGTGTGTGTGTGTGTGTGTGTGTGTGTGTGTGTGTGTGTGCGTGTGTGTGTTTGTGGTCTGTGTGTGTGGAGGGCAGCATTGATTGCATATTTTGCCTGAGTGTAATGATGCATGTCTGATGCCATTAATTAGAACACTCCCCTTTTTCTTACGGCTCTCATTTGTCTTTCCACACTCATTCCCTCCTCTCTCGTCATCTTCTTCACTTCTTCTGTTCATTCTTCTACCCTTCCTCCCCCTCAGAACTCTGTTCTGTTCATTCTTCTACCCTTCCTCCCCCTCAGAACTCTGTTCTGTTCATTCTTCTACCCTTCCTTCCTCTCAGAACTGTTCTGTTCATTCTTCTACCCTTCCTTCCTCTCAGAACTGTTCTGTTCATTCTTCTACCCTTCCTTCCTCTCTTCTCTCTTTCATGCTCATCCCCATATCCCTCTGTTCCTCTCCTTCCTTCTTGCCCTCTTACTCAAGCGCTTACACTCCTTTCATCTCCTCATCTCATCTCCTTTCCTGTCTTTCCTCTCATTTCCTCTTGGACTTTATTTGTGTGTGTGTGTGTGTGTGTCCATGTGAGTGTATTTGGTTCCATGTGTGTGCATGTGGTTGTGTGTGTAAAGGGGGCGTTTACCTTTGAAGAAGACAAACTTGCCCTCGCCGTTCTCATACACGGCGTCGATCTTGGATGGCAGCCCCCTCCAGAACATACTGATGAGCATGGGGTAGCCTGGCATCACCGCCTTATCACGCACCCTCCAGAACCAGTGGTCCTGCACACACACACACACACACACACACACACACACACAGGCATATAGACACACACACACACACACACACACACACACACACACACACACACACAGACACACACACAGGCAGACAGACAGACACACAGGCAGACAGACAGACAGGCACAAACACACACACACACAAATGCAAAAGACTGTTTACAAATGATATAATTACAGAGATTACAGCAATATCAATATGAATGTCAGAGCAAGTACCATTTCACAAGGTTCAGCCTATATTCCCCTGTACCTCATATGAGACTGGGGCCTATATTCCCCTGTGCCCCATATGAGACTGGGGGCAGCACAGCAGCAGCATGCCACCTCTTACCTTGAACACAAACATCTCGCGTCTGAGGATGGCCAGCGTGTTGAAGTTGCCGTCGCAGATGGACGGTTTTCCATTGGGGTTGGTGGGGCGGTCAGCCGGCGGGATGGGGGGAGGCCGCGTCTGTGGGTAGTCCCTGCGGGGGTCTGGGCGCGGGTGAGTGCGGGGAGCGGGAGCGGTGGTGAGGGGTGGTGTGGGCTGGGTGGTTTTGTCTGGGGGTCCTGGAAAGAGAGAGAGAGACAGAGAGATAGAGAGACAGAAAGAGAGAGAGAGAGAGACAGAGATAGAGAGTCAGAGGCTGTTGAACACTAGGGAGGGGGGTATAATTACACACAGACACATTTACAAATACACACACACATTTACAAACACACACACACACACACACATTTACACACACACACACATGTGTCAAATGTTTTCACATTTCTTACAATGTAAAAGAAAATGTTTTTCATTTTCGATTTCTTGTGTGCACCTCTCTTTTGTGTGTGTGTATGGTGTGTGTGTATGGTGTGTGGTCACTGAGTCTGCATCTAGTGACTGGTTTTCGGATCTGGGGGTCTTTTATGATAAATAGGTATTCAGCCATTTTGAGATCTCTTTCTAATGATTGATATACTTCCATTTTACTTTGAGTTTTAATCGTGTTTTCCCAATAATATATGTACTTTTCTTTTTTGTTGTATCATGATTTTTCTTGGGGTGTATTGTCTTGGTGTTAGAACCTATGATTCATTAACTGGCTGAGGGCACTTTTTACAATATTCTGTCTCATATTGTACTCTCTCACTACCCCTGTACTCTCTCTCACTACCTCAACATAAAAATGAGAGGAAAACATCTACCACACAAACTCTCTCTATATATATATTCACACACACATACACACACACACACACACACAGAGTGAGTGCCAGACGGGTGTTGCGTGGCGTACCGTAGATCTTCTGGATGCCGAGCAGGTCGTCCTGGGGCAGGTGGAAGTTATCTGTGTCCATGTACTGGTAGAAGGGCGCCATGATGGCCGTGGGGTCATTGGAATGCTCAAGGCCCAGGGCGTGGCCCAGCTCGTGCACCGCCACCAGGAACAGGTCATTACCTGTGTGGACGTCAGCGCACACACACGCACAACGCGGCCTATCAAACACCCATCTCAAACGGACATATACTGTATCTCAGGACATATACTGTATGTCACACACACACACACACACACACACACACACACACACACACACACACACACATACGCACCACGCGGCCTATCAAACACCCATCTCAAACGGACATATACTGTATCTCAGGACATATACTGTATGTCACACACACACACACACACACGCAAAACGCGGCCTATCAAACACCCATCTCAAACAGACAGGACATTTGGGCTGTGCAAAAATCTGGCAAGAATTTAGCCATACGACACGCATCACCATACATGGGTTATGATTCAATGTATTGCAATATATTTCAATACTGTGCAAAAGGCAATATACTGTATTGCGATTTTAAGTCTAATTTTAGAAAAACTGACATTATAAAGAAGACACCATCATACAGATAAAATGTAAGTAAAAAAAGTTTGCTTTAGACAAACAATTCAGTACACTATACAGTACAGTTCTGCCTATGTCAATAACTAAATAAAATGCTTGCATGTAAACATTAATAATATATTTTTGAAAATCGATACAGCATTGGCGAATAAAATATTGCGATATTCGATATTATACATTTTTTCTTACACCACTAAAGGACATACCGTATCACACACACACACACACACAACGGCACCTATCAAACACCCATCTCAAACTGACATATACTGTATCTCAGGACATATACTGTCACACACACACACACACACACACACGCACACATACACAAACATGCACAATGCCGCCTATCAAACTGTACTGTATCACACACACATGCACACACATATGCATAACGCTGCCGATCAAACATCCATCTCAAATG
Organism: Alosa pseudoharengus; assembly: GCF_046254945.1. Taxonomy (NCBI): domain Eukaryota; kingdom Metazoa; phylum Chordata; class Actinopteri; order Clupeiformes; family Clupeidae; genus Alosa; species Alosa pseudoharengus. Next base: position 32,437,575 of record NW_027468650.1, read on the forward strand.
TACATAGGAAATGTACTTTAACATCCCCCCCCCCACACACACACACACATACACACGTAAACACCTCTCAATTGTGTATGTTCAAAATGGGTTCAGTATTGAGTTATACTGCTGTAAACAGCTCCAGTGGAATCCTATGGGTCTGGCCATATCGAACCATATCAACGGACAGTGCTTGATTTCGCTGCTGACGGGCTCAATGTTATTGTAAGTGTCTCACATGAAAAGGATCCCTGCACAGAGACATCTGACTGTAAAGACACTAGAAAATGATTGGCATTTCCACAGTCAGAGGTTTTCCATGTTGTCTGATAACATGACTGCTACTGTACCTCTGACTGCTTTTTTACACGTAAACACACACTGGTGCATCTCTGTAGGGAGGGAGGTTTTCCATGTTGCCTAGTAATATTATCATTGTGCCATACGATGCTATATGACACCCGCCATCTCTACACACAGCGTGAGAGGAGAGGAACCGCTAGAGGGAGAAACAGAGAGAAGTGAGAGAGAGAGAGGGTTAGAAAGAGAGAGAGAAAGAGTTAGAAAGAGAGAAAGAGACAAACAAACATCTTTTCCACCTAAACACCATGGCTGGCTGGCAGGGCCTGTGCTGGCGAGGCCTATGCCCTGTGCCCACGCCCATGTTTGGTGCTCCACCAGTGCCCTTATTCCCTGGCACAGCCCCCTTCAGTCATCAGGGAGGCACTCTGCTCTGGGCCAACTTACTGGCCTGGCACTGCCACACGCCTGCAGATGATGCCCAGGACCTCACCAGGAGGGGCGCGCCGCAGGCACATGTGCAGGCGGGCGGGCACAGGTCTCCACGGCGTCTCTTGGTAAATATAGCCTCCTGCTGCCTGGATGGGAAGGACGTCCGCTCGCTCACTCACTCGGCCGCCCGCTGCCTGCTCCTAAGCGGATGTGTAAGATTTGACCAGCCTGTGCCAAGCTGCGCTAAGTGCAGACGGAGGAGATGCAAGCCTGGGGGACGAGGGGGTGGGGGTATATGGGGGTTGGGGGGGTATGGGGCGGGTGGCTTAATAGGATGGAGGCTCAGGGGTGGGGGGGGGGGGGGAGACGGCTAGCTCGCTCTCTCTTTCTCTGGGTACTTCTGCTGTCTCCTTCTCATCTTCTCTCATTGTCTATCTATCTATCTTTCTTTTTCTCTGTATTTGAGTAGGTTACTATACTATACTTCTACTACACCCTTTTTTTCCCTTCTTCCCAATTCTTTTATTTCACCTTTTTCTCAATCCCTCCCTCCATT
>NW_027468650.1:32443844-32761344 GCF_046254945.1 Alosa pseudoharengus
TTCTCAAACTGTGGTACGGGTACCACTGGTGGCACGCAAACTCTCGCTAGTGGTACTCACAGAGTCTCCAAGGTGTCTTTTCATAAAGCAAAACAGCAAAACAATATGTACAATGTAAAATATGTAGTTGAATTGGCCTATGCAACTGTATTTTAATGTCTGTCATAATGGTGGTACTTGGAGAGCCAATTGTTTTTGTGGGTGGTACTCATTGTGAAAAGTTTAAGAACCACTGGTCTATGGTATACCACACCACAACAACCATTCACTTCTACACCATCACGACACTAACTAGCCTACTCAAAGGGCTGTGGAATAGCACAGCACTCTAGCCTCCAGTGGCCTGAGGTTGATGTCACTCTAGCACGTCACGTTGAGGTTGACACGGCGGGAGCGCCATGCGGTTCGGTGCGTGCCGGGGAGTGGGGGCCGTCATGCAGGAACAGATAAAGAAATCTAATTAAAAGCGCTGGTGCCTCGCGCTCTCTCCCCGGAGACGCGCACAAGTTTCTAATTAAGGATTATCAACAGCCCACCGCTTCACTGTGGATTTGGCTCTTGGCTTGAGATATTTCAATTCAAACCGTTTAGGCTTTTTTCCCCCCTCATTTTTAATTTTTTTTTTTTTTAGCATTTCTCTCTCTCGTCTCCTAACATTCTTTAAAAAAGTGCCCGCGGTCCACTCGATTCTTCCCCACCGACCTTAAACGAGGCCTCGTCTCGAGTCTGTCATTATAAGGCAACTTGGAGCGTGAAACCCAAAAGACGCCAAAGTGTCTTTTTTTTAATCATCTTTAATTTCACCCTGATTTAAGTGTCTCTGACTGGAGGGTTAAATGTGACTGAAACTAGTGAAGGGTTTTTGCGGACAGTTCTTCCTAACTTCCTGCCAGACTTATCCACTGTCGGAATCCGCCCACTCTCATTCATTATGCTGGGTGTATGCAAAACAGTTGGCAGTTATGGAAGTCTGTGTTTTTGACTAGTCCTAGTTCACTGATTGGTTCAGACACCTGCACTGCCTTCTATATCTATTATTGTTTATGACAGAGTGGACGGGAGTCCAAGAGTCCATTTGAAGTCAGTCAGAATGCACAGCTTGCTTAAGTGTTCTAAAAACAGTTTTGCTAAGTGTATCTAAAAATGAAGTCTCCTTCAGTAAACCAACTCTGTAAGCACAGCTGAACACATAAATAAATTAGAAAAGAATTGACATACAGTATATGTTTGTTGGCCTTACACTGAAGCACACCAAGACTACCAACAAACAATGTTCTCCATTAAAAAAGGTAATCCGTTTCATTCTGTGTGTCTGTGTGCATGAGTAATGCCAGGTTGTGTTTGTGGAGACCATGGTACCTGTATGTGATGTGCTTGTGCTGCCACTTTTGTCCTGTTAAGGCGTAGCGTCGTTTCCGCACATTAAATTTGGAAGCACCCCCAAACTGATCGGGAACACCACATCGAGGCTTCTTCATCCAGCTGAGAGAGAGAGAGAGAGAGAGAGAGGGAGAGAGAGAAAGAGACAAGGAGAGAGGGAGGGAGAGAGAGAGAAAGAGAGAGGGAGGGAGGGAGGGAGGGAACATTAGATGGAGTGTACTGAAGGCATTTTCATGAGAGTATTTATATAGCTAGACTGTTATCTATCCTTATGTACACACTGACATGCACACACACAAACACACACACGCAAACACACACACATACACACACACACACACACACAGATGAACACACACACACACACACACACACACACACACACACACACACTACCACCAACCTGCTCCAAATAGACACAAAACACCTTCCAACACACCCTGTTATGTAAACCTGACTTGTGGGACTCCACAGAAGCAAAAGAAAAGATGCCTCACCTCAGTGTGTTAGCGCTACCCCATGACAAAGCAGCGCAAAGGGAAAGAGACAGCGTTCAGATAGGACACAGGCAGCACACACACACTCCTCTTCACTTTACTTTACATGTGACGACTCGCTGCTCTCTTTCTCTTTCTCTGTGTGTGTGTGTGTGTGTGTGTGTGTGTGTGTGTGTGTCTGGAGATGTGCATGGATGTGGGAGGTATTTTCTTTGCTGTTACTTTGTGTGTATGAATATGTGCATGCTCTCTAAAGATGATCTGGTATCTCTCTGGTATCACTCCATGCCTTGTGCATGCTCTCTAAAGATGATCTGGTTTGTGTGTGTGGGTGTGAGTGTGAGTGCTTGTGTGTGTGTGTGTGTGTGTGAGAGAGAGAATGTGAGTCTACGCCACAATTAGATATTTTGCATCATAAACAGGAGGGGTGTAAAATTTAAAAGTGTGTGAATGGGTGAAAATTGGTGAATGTGAGACCATATCGTGTCTATGTTTGTGCATGTGTGTGTGGTATACTGTGTATTTGTAAGTGTGCATGCATATGCATGCATGTATGGAATGTACATGCAGTCTTTGTGTGTGTGTGTATGTAAGTGTGTGTGTATATATATACATATGTGTGGTGTGTGTATATGCAGTGATGTGTGTCTGTGATGCATGTGCATATGTGTGTATGTGTTGTATGTATATGTAGACTGTGTGCGTGTTGTGTGTCTATGTAGTATGTAGTCTGCATGTGAATGTGTGTATGTGTGTGTGTGTGTGTGTGTGTGTGTGTGTGTGTGTGTGTGTGTGTGTGAGAGAGAGACTCACTCGATGGTGTTCTGGTCCAGTGCCCCGGACACAGGGAGCCCGTAGCGGCGCTGCATGGCAGCAATGGCCGACTGGAGCGTCTCCGCCGAGCGCAGCAGAGACACGCGCGGGTCCGACTGAGGCAGGTAACCATATCGCTGGAGCCATGACTGGAACACACACGAACACACACACACACACATTAACAGGGGAGCAGACATGAGTGTATGCACGTAAGAGAGAGAAGGAGAGAGAGAGAGAAGCATACAGCACACAGTTCAACATGGTACAGACATGAGTGTGTGTGTGTGTGTGTGTGTGTTGTCTGACTCTTTTTTACAGTACAAAGTATATGAGATTAGATTAAGAGGCTTTGTTTTGGGTGGCAGTAGAGATGTGTTAGTCTATAATAGAGAGTATGCGCCAGAGAAAGGAAAAGTAGGTTACAAGGTGTGTGTGTGTGTGTGTGTGTGTGTGTGCGTGTGCGTGAAAGCTAATCAAAACAGGGGAGACCAAAGCTGAAGGGGTTTTACAATTTACATCTGGACAGCTCTGATCTGGGAAATCCCCACTGAACTTCAGCTTCCCTGGTTGCCGCCAACACCGTGCACACACACACACACTCAGGCACAGACACACACACACACACATAATACAAACACACTCAGAGACATGCGTGTATGCACACACACACACAAGCTCCTGCTGCACGTAGCTGACAGTAATCTTGTTAAACATACAACTATAGACACACACAGACACTCTCTCTCTCTCACACACACACACACACACAGACTTGTGCATGTGATGTTGGTTAATCCATTTTAGTATTTGATCACAGCAAAGCGTGGAGGATGAGAAACAGGACAGTCGCTCTCTTTCTCTCTAGAGCAGGTCATGAGTACCGACCTGCACGTGTGGTAGAGCAGCTCATGAGTACCTACCTAGTCACGTCTGTGAGCGCAATGCATTGTGTTGTACGTACATGTCATGTATACGTATAACCAGCATGCATGTACATGCACAGGGCTTTGTGTGTGCATGGGAGGACGTGATGTATTGGCATTTGGCAAACAGTGCACTTCTAATTTGTCGTGGAATGCTGTGGTGTAGCAGATGTGTTGAAGTTGTAGGTTGCTGTTGTAGGCAGGGGTTAGTGTGGGGGGGCAAAAGGAGGAACGCAGTTCCGCCACCTCAGATAAATGAATCATATATTCTTTCATACCAATGATATAGCGTGATGATATTGTTAAAATAAATGGTGAGTTAATTTTTCGTGTGTACAGAGGTGACCAAGAAGCTAGCAATTCTTGTCCAAAAAGTATTGCTACACCACAATACTCAATATGTTGTCCAACGGTGAGCCATTTTTCCCTGTTGCACCGACACTGGATTTTAGGGTTCCCCCACCTGCCAAATCCCACTTTAACCACTGATTGTAGGTACATATGTGAGTAAATCATTGACACTGTGCAAACATGGACAGGATAAAAACATGGCTGAGAACCTGCTGATAGTGAGCAGGACTCCTTGTCTCCCGTCAAGCCTTATTATAAATGCCGTTTCCCTCATTTGTCAACATATCAAGAGACCAAACCACCAAGACTAACTGTTGACTAATGATAAATAATCTCCCTTGATATTTGTAACACGTTGGTGCAGAGTCAGCAGAAGCTGAAAGGTGTAAGAAGCTACAACGATGCCAGTGCGATTGTACAATATCGCATATTGCGCTTATTCAGGTTGTCATGCTCAGTTATGTGCCAGAGTCACAAAGCTTGGGAACTGGTGACCCAGCTGGACAGTGGTGTAGTCTAGTGGTGTAGACTAGTGGTAGTCTAGTTAGCTTAGTAGATATACTGTAGCGTCGGTGGATGTAAATGTTTAACGTTGAATGAGTGTCTCCAAGAGTGCAGTGCGAGTGAATGCTATAATGTGTAATGTCGGTTATAATAGTTGTAGCTGCGTTTACCATGTTGTGTATTTGTTAGCGTGTTAGTCTCTTTGGTTGTACCTCATGTGCTTATACCCATGTTGATATGTGTGGTAAACCCTTATTGTGTGTCGCATGTGCGGCTGAGACTACCCCTGTGTTGCCCTATCCTAGTATGTCTGTGTACGTATGAGTCTTCCTGTTCCAATAAATGGCCGTCCTGGCCAAAGGTGAATCTTGTCTGAGGGTGAGATCGCTACATTGGTGTCAGAAGTGGGATGGGCCCCTCCCGGGGCGCGAAGATCTACGCCAGATCAAGATGGAAAAGAAGGCCGAAGACCAGACCAGCAAGATGGCGGTGAACCTCAGCAGATGTTCCAATGGTCCTTTTAAGGACTAGCCAGCTCGCTGAGCTCGCCACTGCGGAAGATGGAGGACCTTCCGGCCCGGCGCGGGACCTGTGCAGGCGACCAGCGGGACCAGCCCTGCACAGCCGACAAGAGCTGCCAGCGCTGGAGGAAGCGGTCCCGGCTGATGTCGCGGAAATGTCTGCGTCTGGCAAGGAGTTCCCGGCTCGACGCCGATGTCGATACTGCCATCATCCGAGGATCTCATCCATAGAGAGCGCGAACTCTCTGACGACATTGAAACACGACCACAGCGGCCGGGTTTACACCGCCAGCTACTGAAGAACTTCCAGAGCGTCAGCTGCCGGTCGAGAGTGTGATGAAGTCATAACTGCTAGTTCGGGAGCTTGCGGTGCTCCAGCTAGTGACCAAGAGGGCGACGTCGACCTGTAGAGCCTTGGGAGCTATCGTTTTGTGGACTGTTTGAAGTTTGAAATGCGCACGTTCGACACAAGTCTGCGCAATGTTTTTCACGTTTTGTGTGTGAGTTCCTGTGTGTCCCGAGCCTGCTGGGAGGGTCGGGGTCTCCATTTCCCGCCACAGTGGAGCATCGTTGTGCTCGAGAGACAGCCGACAAAAGTTCTACAAGAGGGCAGCGCGAGGAGGGACCTCGACGTGGACTGCTGACCGCCTGGAGATCGGCATGCTGTGGACAGGTGGCAACGGCCACGAGCTGTCACAGTAGCCAGAAGGGGCTACCGAACGTCCAGGGGTTCCAGCGTATCCGGGGGTTCGGCTTGCAGTGGGACTGTTTGCTGCTGTTTGAGGTAGCGCAGCTGCACGGCGGGAGACCGAGGGCCCAAGCAACACCACGACCCACGTCTGGCGGGTTCTGGTGCTTGTTCGGGGAAGAACTTACGTGACAGAGGCAGCCGAGAGCCCTTCCAGTTGGGAGGGGTTATCGTTGGAGAATGCCGGGCCTTTCTGCGGGAGCGGCTCCAAAGACTGATCGCCTGGGGTCTTAGTGGCCAAGAGAGTGCCACCGACAGCCTGGGGATCCTACGTCTACAGAGAAGCTCCGGCCGCCTAGGACTCTCCATTTGCAGCCGGAGGCTTTCCGGTCACTTGGACTAAGCACTGGGACTGCCACCGACGCAGCCGCGAGCGGTGAGCTGAGCTGTCATTGCCGGGGACGACAATGGCTCGGGAGGGGGTTATGTAGCGTCGGTGGATGTACATGTTTAACGTTGAATGAGTGTCTCCCAGAGTGCAGTGCGAGTAAATGCTATAATAGGTAATGTCGGTAATCTTGTCTGAGGGTGAGATCGCTACAATACTGTGATGTAGTCTAGTTAGCTTGGTGGGTAATGTACTGTGGTGTAGTCTAGTTAGCCTGGTGGGTAATGTATACTGTGGTGTAATCTAGTTAGCTTAGTGGATATACTGTGGTGTAGTCTAGTTAGCTTAGTGGGTAATGTATACTGTGGTGTAGTCTAGTTAGCTTAGTGGATATACTGTGATGTAGTCTAGTTAGCTTGGTGGGTAATGTACTGTGGTGTAGTCTAGTTAGCTTGGTGGGTAATGTATACTGTGGTGTAGTCTAGTTAGCTTGGTGGGTAATGTACACGTCTAGTTAGCTTAGTGGATATAATGTGGTGTAGTCTAGTTAGCTTGGTGGGTAATGTATACTGTGGTGTAGTCTAGTTAGCTTAGTGGGAAATGTATACTGTGGTGTAGTCTTGTTATCTTAGTGGATATACCGTGGTGTAGTCTAGTTAGCTTAGTGGGTAATGTATACTGTGGTGTAGTCTAGTTAGCTTAGTGGATATACTGTGATGTAGTCTAGTTAGCTTGGTGGGTAATGTACTGTGGTGTAGTCTAGTTAGCTTGGTGGGTAATGTATACTGTGGTGTAGTCTAGTTAGCTTGGTGGGTAATGTACACGTCTAGTTAGCTTAGTGGATATAATGTGGTGTAGTCTAGTTAGCTTGGTGGGTAATGTATACTGTGGTGTAGTCTAGTTAGCTTAGTGGGAAATGTATACTGTGGTGTAGTCTTGTTATCTTAGTGGATATACCGTGGTGTAGTCTAGTTAGCTTGGTGGGTAATGTATACTGTGGTGTAGTCTAGTTAGCTTAGTGGATATACTGTGATGTAGTCTAGTTAGCTTAGTCACTAAGCTAACTAGACTACATCACAGTATATCCACTGAGCTAACTAGACTGCATCACAGTATACATTACCCACTAAGCCTTAGTGGGTATGTATACTGTGATGCAGTCTAGTTAGCTTAGTGGGTAATACTGTGGTGTAGTCTAGTTAGCTTAGTGGGTAATGTATCCCAGATAGCAAAGGGGCGTTGAGGGGCGTTGAATCCACGTTTGTTTGAAGCGGCGGAGGTTGATTCAACGTGGATTCAACGCCCCTGTGCTATCAGGGTATACTGTGGTGTAGTCTAGTTAGTATAGGCCTATAGGCCTACTGTGATGTAGTCTAGTTAGCTTAGTGGGTAATGTATACTGTGGTGTAGTCTAGTTAGCTTAGTGGATATACTGTGATGTACTAGTCTAGTTAGCTTAGTGGATATACTGTGGTGTAGTCTAGTTAGCTGTAGTGGGTAATGTATACTGTGGTGTAGTCTACTTAGCTGTAGTGGGTAATGTATACTGTTGTGTAGTCTAGTTAGCTGTAGTGGGTATACTATGATCCTAATGTTAATCCTTGCCTATTTTAATACTGAGAAGGTGATGCTTTTTAAGTGTATATACTGCGTAGTCCTATCACACACCACTGCAGCTGGGCCAGGAATCAGAGGAATGGAAACCAACACATCCATAATTCTGTGTGACACCAATGGTGTATATGTGATTGGATCGGGGAAAACCCATCACATGGTAAAATAAAATAATCCTTGATTTCTGCTCTGTTTCAACCGGAATTGTAATACCATCCTAGCAACATCCTAAATACCATCTGCTAGCAACATCCTGGATCCCATCCTGAGTTTTGCTGGATGGTATTCAGAATCTTAAGCATCTGTTGTGGGCAGAGGTGAAGCTACAGGGTTTGGGTTTGCATTTGCAGACTATCTATCAGACCTTCCAATAGCTCTCTTACAGGGCACCACTGAAACCTTATTTGTACCTGTGACTGTATCAGTCTCACTTTAAATTTTAAAATCTGTTCTACGCACCGAACAGATGACGCAAAATCCATCATACATCCGGTCAATGCAGTCTTTCTGTGCTGCAGCCATGTCCATGTGTCCATACGGATCTTGTGTATTGCCTGTGCAAAACTGGATGTGGAGTGCAATGGCAATACAGTAGATGGTAGATATACGCATGACCGTAAAGCATAGCTGATGCACAGATGTATACTTGTTGCTTTACATCAACAAAGGTGAGGACCATTTGACCAACAGACAGACATTTAGAGAAACATTTACTCAACACAGAATATCAAATGCTTCTCTTTCCTCTGTGGCCAATATGATTCAAATCATATCACAAGCCCCTGGAAATTATTTTCACTCTAAATATGTCTGGGAATAAAACAGTCCATGTTGCATCTCCTGGTCCCACACATTCATATATTTATCTTTTATTAACTTAGCTTGGGGAGATGCGAGTACAAATTATTACTCGCCTGCGGGTTGATTCTTAGAAATAGCCAACGCAGCACGAACACGAGTGTGGCAAGAGTGGCTACGTTTGGAGAAACCAATTACCGTCAGAGGCCATTACAGATAATGAGCGAGGAACTCTCATTGATGTCATTGGCGGGCGTGGCGGTAGCTTTGCGTTTCATTTATGCAGGACAGGACGTCGATGGTAACCATCACGCCCATCAACCGGCTACGTTAGCTCAAGGAGACTGAGGGTGCAGTGTAGCGTGCGCTTGAGTTGTACGTTTGGATATTCAGCGGTTTGTTATGGTAGTGATTTCTGAATGTATTGTGATGGTGGGGCAGTTTCCTTTTCCCTACAGTGATGATATGGAATCAGGGCAGATGCATTATCTTTAGGCATATGTCATCAAATAATTAAATCCATTTAGGCATCAATGATCAATGTGCATGTGTGTGTGTGTGTGTGTGTGTGTGTGTGCGATCTTTTTATCTATGAGCTTTTGACTCAAATTCACTTTCTCTTGTGAGCAAACAAACACTGTGAACTCAAACATGCACACACATACACACACACACTACACATTCTTGAGTTTGGTGAACTGACATGAACAGTAGCAGCAGTGGCAGAAGGATTGCGGGTGAAAAGAGCACTAATTTCCACAGATGAAAACATCAAAGCCAAGCTAAAAGTCTGCATGAAGATATCATTACCAAAGAGATGTGGGAGACTGCTGTTGTCATGACAACAGAGCACGTGGCAAATGCCTCCCTGACATTGCCCAATGTTACTACAGGTCAGTTGTAGCTATGGCAACAGAATGATATCTACTACTCAAATAGATTAGATGGAGCGATGACACAAATGACGTATTAATGTGCATGTGTGGGTGTTTGTGTTGGTATTTTGCATGTGCATGATGGTTTTGGCATGGTCTTGTAGGTGAGGGTGTGTTTATCTGTGTGTTTATCTCACAGTGCTGACTTGCTGGCTTAAATTATTCACAAGGACATTCATCCACTAGTGTGAATAACTGAGTGGTCACACACACACACACACACACACACACACATAGGCACAGGATCAATGGTTGAAATTTCAGAACATTGCTAAAGATTTAATTTTGCTCAAATGATGGCAATTAACATCTCAAACTTCCATCGACAAGCAAAGCAGGCCTGAGTCAAATTAGTATGCCTTGAGCCATGCCATAAAAAACAATCAATGTGCTAATTGTCATATCGATCCAGATTCCATTAACCATGGTGGTTTGACAGACATACACGTGATCCCGACGGCCCTCTGAAACTAGGCTCTGTCCAGATAAGGGTCAGCTGTTGAGGTGAAGAGAAGTAAACAGTTCCATAGTAACACTTCTCACGAATATAACAGACCTGACCCGCACTGCCCACACACGGCATTTTCATCCACTACAACCTATCTGGATTACTTCTAGTTGTCACTACCATTCTCTGGCTATAGTGTTTAGTCTGTAAGGGTAGTATTTAAAAGATAGTATTTATTGTTGCTTCAAGGTCTCTTTTTGCACTGTAGCTTGAGTGTCAGTCCATCTGTAACTGGCCTTGGCATCAGCCATGTTAGCGTAGCATAGCGTAGCGTAGCAGACCCAGTTCATCTCCAATCAGTGGCTGCAGCTTTGGGCTCTACCTAAAAGCACCTCTCAATGTCTGGTGGCCCTCGTGTCCTGTGCTATTCTGCCTGCTAATGCACATAGCTCTTTAGGCAGCGGTCATTGCCGTCACCTCTGTAGCTGATAGCTGTTATAGTCAGCAGCGGCACTACAGACATCTGGGATATACAGTATCCTCTTCTGCTGATAGCCATGTGCTTAGAGCAGCTGAGGATCAGAATGGCCAGTCGATGCTACAGAGGGCAGTAGCTCTCATCTACTGTATACTGTTCTAGTAGAATAGCAGTGTCCACCCCCCCTGGCATCGCCAAAGTCCTTTCAAAGTTATCACATTATATAGGCATAGCCTTTTCTCTTCAGTGATAAAAATAAGCCCTGGGCCTAGTATACTAGATGTAAAGGTGTTGAAATGGGAGACTTTCTGTGCGCTTAGTGTGTAGAATGTGTAGTATGCTAGTGTATAGATTAGTGTCTTAGTGTGTGTGTGTGTAGTAATGTCTAGATTAGTGTCTTAGTGTGTGTGTATGTGTAGTAGGCTAGTATCTAAATTAGTGTCTTAGTGTGTGTGTGTAGTAGTGTCTAGATGCTTAGTGTGTGTGTGTAGTAGGCTAGTGTCTAAATTAGTGTCTTAGTGTGTGTGTGTGTGTGTAGTAGGCTAGTGTCTAGATTAGTGCCTTAGTGTGTGTGTGTGTGTAGTAGGCTAGTGTCTAGATGCTTAGTGTGTGTAGTAGGCTAGTGTCTAGATGCTTAGTGTGTGTGTGTGTAGTGTGCTAGTGTCTAGATGCTTAGTGTGTGTGTGTAGTAGGCTAGTGTCTAGATTAGTGTCTTAGTGTGTGTGTGTAGTAGGCTAGTGTCTAGATGCTTAGTGTGTGTGTGTGTAGTAGGCTAGTGTCTACAGTAGATTAGTGTCTTAGTGTGTGTGTAGTAGGCTAGTGTCTAAATTAGTGTCTTAGTGTGTGTGTGTGTGTGTGTAGTAGGCTAGTGTCTAGATGCTTAGTGTGTGTGTGTGTGTGTGTGTAGTAGGCTAGTGTCTAGATGCTTAGTGTGTGTGTGTGTAGTAGGCTAGTGTCTAGATGCTTAGTGTGTGTGTGTAGTAGGCTAGTGTCTAGATGCTTAGTGTGTGTGTGTGTGTAGTAGGCTAGTGTCTAGATTAGTGTCTTAGTGTGTGTGTGTAGTAGGCTAGTGTCTAGATGGTTAGTGTGTGTGTGTGTGTGTGTGTGTGTGTGTGTGTGTGGTAGGCTAGTGTCAAGATGCTTAGTGTGTGTGTGTGTGTGTAGTAGGCTAGTGTCTAGATGCTTAGTGTGTGTGTGTGTGTAGTAGGCTAGTATCTAGAAGATGCTTAGTGTTTGTGTGTAGGCTAGTGTCTAGATGCTTAGTGTGTGTGTGTGTGTGTGTGTAGTAGGCTAGTGCCCAGATTAGTGTCTTAGTGTTTGTGTGTAGTAGGCTAGTGTCTAGATGCTTAGTGTGTGTGTGTGTAGTATGCTAGTGTCTAGATTAGTGTCCTAGTGTGTGTGTAGTAGGCTAGTGTCTAGATGCTTAGTGTGTGTGTGTGTAGTAGGCTAGTGTAGATGCTTAGTGTGTGTGTAGTAGGCTAGTGTCTAGATTAGTGTCTTAGTGTGTGTGTGTAGTAGGCTAGTGTCTAGATGCTTAGTGTGTGTGTGTGTGTGTAGTAGGCTAGTGTCTAGATTAGTGTCCTAGTGTGTGTGTGTAGTAGGCTAGTGTCTAGATGCTCCGAGTTCTTCCGATCGCCTCTACATTGAGACACCCCTCAGTCAGCCTTGCGTAATCACGGCTCACATTTTCAGCCCTACAAAAATATTTTCATGTGTAGGTGAATGGCCTGAGTGTGTAACAGCAGAGAGGAGGGCCATGAGAGGGGGGACTGTGAGGCAACACTACAGCAGTGTGTGTGTGTGTGTGTGTGTATGAAGGTCCTTGTGTTTGTTACAAAAGTGTCTATGACAGTGTACCATGTGTGTGTTGTGGGGGGTGTAGGCCTATAGAACTGTGTGTGTGTATGTTGGGGGTGGGGTGGTTGAGCAATAAAGACTGTATTGTGTTTGAGACAGGAATATGTATGTCACAGTGGTATGTGATAGTTTGCCTGATATCAGGGTTCTCAACAGATATGGTGAGTGAGTGATATTGGGATGCTGAGTGCATAACAGTGAGTTTAAAAAGACAATAAGCTTAGTTGATGTGCAGTTGATATGCATATCTGGATGAGATCCCTTCATGTATGGGCACAAACACACACACACACACACACACACACACACACACACACACACACACAGGCTCCTAACTGTGACAGAGAGGGTGTGAGAGAAGATCTGATCCGCTAGCCACTCGCACACACTCACCCACTGTATCCCTACAATGCTCACACAAAAACAACTACACACAGCCACACACTTACCACTGTATCCCTACAATGCTCACACACAAACAACTACACACAGCCACACACTCACCCACTGTATCCCTAGAATGCTTACACACAAACTATAATAACATAATCTCTACACCAGCATATGCACACTCACACACACACAATCTTTATCACATACACAGTTTTTTCACTCATTGGACTCATAGGGTGAATTTGTGTGCACACACATACACACACACACACACATGTTCACTCTCACATACACAAAACAACCACATCCACACACACATACAATAGTTTCTCTACCACACACACACAATATTTTCTCTACCACACACACAATAGTTTCTCTACCATACACACACACACAAACAATAGTTTCTCCACAAACACATGAATCTTCCATTTATCTCCCAGTGATTGGCATTACTCACTGTCTCACCAGACACACACCTGGTGACACACAAGGCGCGTGCGCACACACACACACACATTCACTTTTCCAACTAAAAATATCCACCACACAGCCTCCCCACGAAATAAAGCAGACCTTTATTCCCCACCAGATCCCTGGCCTCTCATCTGAACAGCAGAGGCTCATCCTTTTCCTCAACTCTGAGAACCACTGTGTGTGTGTGTGTGTGTGTACTATATGTATTTTCTAGCGCCAGACCGACCAAACCTTGGCCAAACCACGCCAATAAAGCTCTTTGCTCTGCGCCCACATCCATTTTTAACATCAGAGAGCGAGAAGCACAGAGTATAAATATCTCTGTCTCTCCACTGTCTTTCTCTTTGTCCTTTCATTTAACGCACATGGATCCTTTCCTACTGGTACTAACCTAATTTAGCAACTCGCTTCAGAGCTGATGTGTTGGCTGGTGTGTGCAATCACGGTTGTGCCTCTTTTTTGCCAGTGCAAATCTATGTTTGCAATTCCCTCAACCTTTAGACTTTGGATGGCATAGCTATATGAGGGGGGCATGTTGATGGCATCAGCTCTCTCCGGCAGACGGGAGGGCCCTGGTGGTTAACTGGCAGTGCCCTCTGTCCTATGTCACACAGTATGGTGTGCTTCCTCGTGCCAAAAAAGCTCTCCAGCTCCCTTTCGTGGTGACCTGCAGAGCCAGTCCGTCCGCTTGGCCTCAGGGAACAGACGCGAGCCAAGCGCTATTCAGTTTGATTCCCACACTCGACTTTTCCTGACTTGTGCATATTCTTTGTGTCTGTACAATGATCCATTTCAACTCTAAGTTCATCTACCAAGCCCGGGTGCATATATTTGCAGTGACACAAGTGTTTATATGTGATATAAGAGTTCTGGAGTCAAAAATACACAGACAATAGTCCTGAGCTGAGTGGCCAAAACATTGACGTATCTGGCAAATAAAGACATTTTTTTAACTAAACGCAACCACCTGACATAAAACTAGTAGAAAAAGTGACGACCGGCAGCGACAACAAAAAGAAACCGTTGAAAGTGTGTGTCTCAAGCTTCCGAAACTTGAGCACTGTATTCTCTATTTCGGCCTCGGTCGCTGCACTACTCATATGACCAGCGCAATACTTGCCCGGAGATGTTTTTACCACCACCGCCTGATTTTTCCTACCAATGCTTAAAATAACGGCATGACAGGAGTTTTGCACTCTTACATAAACACCTGTCATTAAAGTGTAGCCTGAATCACAGAAAGATAATCCCGGGTAAAATTGTGAACAACCGAGGGAGTTGAGCGGTACCAGGACTGCCAGTCCCTCCATTTCCTGAGGGCGAACGTTTCGCTCAAGAAGGGTCTAAACACTGAACTCATTGTAAGACTCGATTCCATGCCGTCAAGCGTCGTCCGTTTTCTTGATTTTCATAGCATACACCATATAGAAATGTTATATTCCTTTAATGGGACTGAAACAGGGGAAGTGACCTTTCGTCCACTCCTTACCTCAACACTGAACGGTCGCTCCTCTGCGTGGACCGCACATAACGTTAAAATCCACAGAATGAAGTGCAAGCAAAGCGATTCTTGACAAAGATTGTTCAAATGTCTTCTAGAACCGAATGCTAACAAAATCATTGCGACCCCGTGCATTGTTTGGTTGTTTTATTAAATGCAAATAAAAAAGGAGGAATAAATTCCCTGCGTTCACGCGGCTGGAAACATTGCTGAAGATGTGGCACTCACTACCCAGAAAATTTGTCGACTAGCACAAATGTGAAGAAATTTGAAAGAGGCCCTTATCGTGTTCTTCGCCGAATATCTCCGCTTTCTTTGTTAACTGGCCGGTGTCTTTCAGCGCCTGCGGACAGCACTGCTATAAGCTCCTACATACTCCGCCTCGGCTGCTCCTCCGCGGCATAGCTGCCCGATCCGTTTTCAACCATACATCACCACAGTGCGCATGCGTCTTTCAACCCCCCGTCCCCCAACACAAAACAGAGCATCTCCCTCCCTCCCTCTCTCCCTCTCAAACACACACACACACACACACACACACATACGAAGAACCGAGCGCGACCCACGTCACGGAATGTTGGATCTGAAGCCAGGCTGTGTTATCAGCGCAAGCCCCCCCAACCCCCCCACACACACACACACACACACACACACACACACACCACCACCAACTCCCTCCTCTTCCTCCGATCTCTTCGCATCTCACGCCGACCCAGCAGGCCTAAACAGCCGGACGCTTCGTCCATGGGATGCACGGGAAGGCTCGAAGATAATACAGTCACATACATATCCACCCAAATTATTAGGGCGCTATCACCACCGTCCAGTAGAGGGCGCCAAGTCTCACCAGCGTTCTCCACCTGATTTTAGAGAAAGATGACATGGCATCAATCAAACCATCATGACCGCTTTTAAGCCTTTCCAGATATTTCTAGACAATAGTTTATTATAAGCTTATTCAAAATGTGAGCTTCATTTTATATCTATTAATTTCATCTTTATCATACATTCAGGCCTTTTCCATCTTCCCACACTACAAAATGGAAAATGTCAGCCTGTGAATGAGGCCTGTCTGCTTGCCTTGTTTTCATGTGAGTAGGCACAGCTGCTGTCCGTTGTCAGCATGACTATCAGTATATATCAGACTGGTGATGACAACACTCGCATTACTCATACAGCGGAAACACAGAGTGGCATGAGGACATGACAGATTTGCACATGAATGAATATACGCATGCACTGAAACAGCCATCAACCAGAACACAGTACAGAATCCCATAACAAACACCATATACGCATGCACTGAAACAACCAGAGCAACACCAGAAACACAGAATCCCATAGCTTACAGAGTGGGGAAATGTATGCATTCCCTTCAACTAGATAATATGTTAAATGTATTATAGGCCCTAACTGAGTCAGTGGTAATCTGAAAATGTGTAATTAAATATGAGTAGGTCTATTTCACAATATTTCACATTGGAGGCCATTGCAAAGAGGATGCTGACTTGCATGGCCTGCATGTCTTATTACGTCCGCAGTAATATAGGTTTAGTCAGTTTTTTTTTCTTCCAGATTTTTTTCTTCTTCAGTAATTTTGTGTCCTAGGACACTGAAAGACCGGGCGGCATGAAACCTGGTGGGCCTGTAGCCCCATAAGGATGACAGGGAACCAATGATTTTCGTTTTGATCCGTCGCCCCGCCCCCCCACCCCCTGCCGGACTGGACCCCCGAAAGGAGGATAGGGCGGACACAGTTTTCTGTGAATATTTCGAGAACCGTAGAGCCTAGGAGGATCACATTTTTTTGTATGTTGGTCTCAAGGGGCCATGTCAACCCATCACATAACCACTCAAACACACCCACACCCACAGACACACACACACACAAAAAAAAACTCAGGCAAGCTGGCACACACACACACACACACACCATTACCCCCCCCCCCCACACACACACACACACACACACACACTCACAAGCGAACACACACACACACACACACACACACACATATAAAACACACACACATGCAGGCAGACACACACACACACACACCCCATTACCCCCAAACACACACTCACAAGCGAACACACACACATACAGAGAAGCACATATACACAAAAGCAAATGCACACATGCACATGTAACCCACTCAAAAATAGCCTACTAATAGGATTACATTATTGTAGTTTAATATCTAATTTCTTGATTACTTTTAGTTATGTTTTTCCTGCACACCGTATTTGTCCAGTAGGTGGCAGTGGTGGCGCTGCATAGAGGGGAAACTTGCTACACTGATTCTTAGAAAAGAAAGGCAGCAGAATGTGCAGGACTGAACGGCGGTCATATTTTGTACTGCTTAGCGATACATCTAGTTTGTAATTCCCATGATAATGGAACATTCTACCAATTCCTACTAGAGCATGGGACATACCTCTCTAACCTCAAGACACTATAGAACACCCAACTCTTTTGTGTGTGCCTCCTCTCCCAACACATCTAACCAACCCGATGTGCATAACATGCACTTACCATGCACTTACCAAACACTTCAATCTACTATCTGCTTTGATTTTTTCTCTGACTGGTACTTACACTTATGCACGCTCATCCTCTGGTGGTCTTAGTGGTCCATATACAGAATCAAAGACATGGAAGAGACAGTAATAATGTATTTCAAAATAAATGTATATACAGTACATTTGTGGTTCCTGACATGCAGAACACCTACTTTACTATGTTGACCTCACCAAGGGCAGGAGAAACCCCTTAATCTTTCCTAGTGTGTAATGTGGCTGGTTTTATGCCTTCCCCACACAAGGACAGTTGACAAAGAGGCATGTATTTATATAAATAGCTCAAATGTATAAGTTAGTATACATGCACAGGCAAAGTATCATGAATAAAAAATGGAGGGCACCGCTGAGGAAAACTGGTTAATTCTCCGGCACAGGAAGGTCGGACTGGCCCACGCAACCCCCAGCTCAGGGGTCCCCTGGTGAGACACAGGAGAAACAGGAGACCGTAAACACAACGGCAACAAAGCCTGCAACATAACAAGCACTACACACTGAAGATCTGTAAATACCACAACGAAATACCACACTGTGTTACGCTTATAGGTGCACATCAATGCAGTGTCCCCCCAGTGTAACACCCCCCCCCCCACACACACACACACACACACACACACACCATGAAGAAAGAAACAGTTCGGATCCAGCCCTGTACAGGGGCAAGCTATGCCAGGGTTGAGTGAGGAGAACAACCAGTAGGCCCATCCACACCATCAACAGCACTCATTTATGATCAATTAATACTTCGCTATGAAAACACTCACAGACCAACCCCAGAAAACAGACAGGGCAGATGGTAATAGGCACGAAGCACAAGCAAACCAAAACTAGAGTTCACTGGTCTTTAAAGAACTTAAGGGTAACTTAAAGAACATGACCAGGCCGAATGTTCTCACAGTACAGTAACACAGGAAGGAAAAAGGGAACATCTTAATGCTACAGATACAAAGAAATTGATTTATAAATGTGTCCTTGAGCGAGGCACTTAACCCCGAGTTGCTCTGGGGACAGTATAGCCCTTGTAATATAATTGACATGTGAGTTATTTTGGATAAAAAAAGTGTCTGCTAAATTAATAAATGTAAATATGTGTGTAAAAATATATTTATGTACAATTATAAAACAATCAATAAAATGCACATGAATATTGTATAATTTAGCCAGTGCATCAGCACTGTCTTTTGCCCAGCTGCTCATAGGTGATAACTTCAGCTGACTACTGGGGTTCAGGGGGGTAAGCGAGGCCTGAACCTGTGCTTGTGTACAAACGGATGGATGGCAAAGTGGATTAAACCGGATGACAGATGGAGCGGGGACAAAAGGATAAAAGTTAGATATGATGTACAGAAATAAACTGGATCACAACCCACACTTCCGCAGAACAGCCAATACTCCAGGTCCTTCTATAACCAGCTAAAGCAGGCCGGGTTTATATGAGATATCCCACCGGGATATTAGCAAAGGGGCTTCAGCCATCTGTGGTGAGAATGTGTGTGTGTGTGTGCGGGTTTGTGTGTATGTGTGCATGCTTCTCTTTCTCTTTGTGTGTGTGCTTCTCTCTCTGTGTGTGTGTGTGTGTGTTTGTGTGCGGGTTTGTGTTTATGTGTGTGTGTGTGTGTGTGTGTGTGTGTGATAGAGAGAGAGAGAGAGAGAGAGACTCTGTGTGTGTGTGTGTGTGTGTGTGTGTGTGCTTCTCTCTCTCTTTGTGTGTGTAAGTGTGTGACTGTGTGTATGTGTGTGTGTGTGTGGAGGAGTGCGGATTGATTGAGCTGTAATAAGTCCTGGAGGCTGTATACCATAGATGTTGCTGCTGCTGACAATCGTTCAGATCCTGAACCCACACATATTGGCACAGACTTGGCAGAGCGAAGATATTAAAGAGCGAAGATATTTAGGACTGCTCCAGAGACACTGGGTTGCTCAGCATCAGATGTTTTGTCGGGATGGTGTAGCCTTTATGGCTTTACGTAAAATCTCGGCTGTCAGCTGAGATTGTAAGTCACCCACAAGAGCTCTTCATCTAACTTGAAGTTATTACCCTCACTCCGAACGAGGGGCCGAGGGTATTGTAATCGAGTCTGTTTGTCTGTCCAGTGATGTTATTGTGTCTATCCTATCCTGACACTAGTATATGAGTCTAGTGGAGCAGACTTGTAAAAACAACATTCCCATATAAACTAGTCTGGGAATCCTACTGAGAAAAGACGGTACGTGTATGATTTCAAGCAGACTAATAAAGAGGAGACCATGCAGAGCAGTTGATGGGATGACAAGGCAGAATACTGTGAGGGTTATTAACCTGGGTGGGTAACCTCAATACAATATTACAACATCTGCTGTGCTTCAAGGAAATCCATAAAGGTGCTGCATCAGGCGGATATTTGACCAGGCACACACACACACACACAAACGCACATACATACACACGCTCCTCTGATACTCCCAATACTCTTCACACACCTCAGTGTAGTTTTGTGTTTATTTATCTGTTTGTTTGTAGTCGTGTCCCAGTTTTCAGAGTCCTCCTGGTAGGCATGTGGTGGCTGGTGGCAAAGATGAGCAACTGGTGGGCTGCTCCATCATCTGTTCTTACACTTAGACTAATCTATAAAGTCATACTCCCAAATTCCCTTACACACACACACACACACCCTCTCTTTTTCTCTCTCTCTCTCGCTCACACACACACACACACACACACACACACACACACACACACACTCCTCTGACACTCCCAACACTTCACACACGTCAATGTTGTTTCCTATGTGTTTGTTTGTTTGTTTGTTGTGGTGTCCCAGTTTTCAGAGTCCTCCTGGCAGGCATGTGGTGGCTGATGGCACAGATGAGTGACTGGTGGGCTGCTCTGTCATCTGTTCGTCCATAACACCCTCCGCACACTCCCACTGCAATCTGCTGTGGCCGCCTTAGTCCCACATGGATGCCCCACGCTGGGCAGAGTCTCAGGCAGTCCAGGGTGAAGTCGGCCCTCCCAGAGCACTGCCGAATCTGTGTCTTGGGCAACACTTGGCGCACATGGTCTCTGTGTCACTTTTATGTGTCTCTTGTGGATGGCCTTACCATTTTTCTGCTTTGGATCCAATTTCAAACGTCATGTTTTCATCGGGGTTAAAAAAGAAAAACAAACTAAAGCAAAAACAAACCGCAGACAAATTTAGAGACCTCAGTGCGGGAGCTAATTCTTAGTTACTTGCTTTGGTGTTTTGAAAAGTTAAAAGTTGTACGAGTTGGAAAAAAACCCAGTTTTCTTATGTGTCACTGTCACTGTCATTCAAAAATGAGACACACTTCTTTCCCCTACTGGAAAACCGGACTAAAATAATGACATAATGAACAGAATTGAACACATATTTATCTTATGATGTGGATTGGGGCCCACCCATTCTCTGCTATACTCTCACAACTTGTTTAATATACAGGATTGCTTGCAGTTGGCTTGTGCAAAGACCATATTCACTGGGTCACACGGAATACTGGCATTAACTAATAGTTGTGTTAGTATGTGGGGTGGTTGACAAATGATGGACAGGATGTATATCACCAGCAATTATCAATCATTAGCTGCTTAAAGAAAAATTCCGGTATTTAGCCCTTTGAGTCCCTTTTCTGGTTTGTTTTGGATGAACTAGAGTGGTGGACACCGAAATTTTGACGATTGGTCCTGTCTCGACTTTTCTGACTCGTTTTGAATCGCCTTTGACTAGTCAGAGTGGCTGCCTACAGGCATGCTCAAACATGTCCTAAAACAACCCACAATTCCGGCGCAAAATGAACCTAGAGGTTAATAACACATGTGTACCGAGTTCAACCGTTCGCTGGGATTTGTTTTCATGCCAGTCGAATGTGACCAGTTTTATTGCAAACCGCTAATTAGCGTTTAACGCTAGCCTTCGGGGCAGACGTACAGTAAAAAGTAATCACTATTTCTATACCAGTAACAAGGCTCAAAATAGCACCACACTTACACAGTAGCATAATAAGGGTCTCTACATGTAAACCGAAGCATTGAGAACTTTGTAAGTGTACAGGCAGTTTATTAAAAAGAAACACATTACCGTTCAAGACTGGTTCACATACAGGCAGGCGCCTTGGGAAAACAGAACTCTGGGATGTGAAGTGAAAATCGTGAAACGTTGTTGCCAAAAGAAGGCACTGACGCAAACAGGAGACATAAGAGATGGCAGGTTATTTGAACGAATTTGAAGACATCGAGGATGAACCCTTTCGGTTTGATGGATGTCCTTATCTTTTCGAACCGAAATATACCGACGAAGAGCAGCGGGAGCTCCGTGAAAGGGCTACGAGAGAGAGAGAGCTACCTCTAGTCAATGCCGCAACACAACCTCGCACTTCTGGAAACTGGTGGTGTACCTGCAGACATTGTGAAGCTATGGCCACCGAAGAGGAGTGCCTGTGTTGCATGGAGTGGGACGTGTTGCGTCGCGACACCCAAGAGACGCAGTGTTTTGTAGGGTCTGGAGATTTCCCCTCATTGATAAGCAGGGCTGTAGTTGAAACTTTTTCCAAGTCCCGAAAAGAAATTGGAGGTGGCGATATACCAGAGCATGATGGACATCCACTAAGTAAGTAGGCTACACTAGACAAGTTATGTTACATCGGAGCTATTATTTCTGATAGGCCTATATTGAGCAAATTACGTTTGATTTTAGTTCACATCGCCTGCCTGTATATGAACCTACGGAGCCCCTAAGGGGACATTAGCAAAAAAAAATCTAAAGTTTAGTTTCATGTGCTCACGTGAAACTTTCATGTGCTCACCTGAAACTTTCATGTGCTCACGTGAAAGTTTCATGTGCGCACGTGAAAGTTTCATGTGCTCAGGTGAAAGTTTCATGTGCGCACATGAAAGGTTTATGTGAAAAGGTTTTGCGTGCGCACACGAAACTTTCATGTGCTGAAAGTTTCAGGTGAGCAGATGAAAGTTTCAGGTGAGCACATGAAAGTTTCACGTGAGCACATGAAACTAAACTTTAGATTTTTTTTGACCCCCTAGGGACTCCGTAGGAACCAGACGTGAACGTAATGTGTTTCTTTTTAATAAACTGCCTGTAGTCTACACTTACAAAGTTCTCAATGCTTCGGTTTACATGTAGAGACCCTCATTATGCTACCGTGTAAGTGTGGTGCTATTTTGAGCCTTGTTAGTGGTATAGAAATAGCGATTTCTTTTTACTGTACGTGTGGCACTGTAGAGAGGCTAAACATTGTAATCAGACCCTTAGTATCATTTGTAAAAACAGAATAGAAGACTGCTGTTTTAATGGCACGTGTCCCTTAAGTCCAAGGTTAAGTGGTCTGAAGTTCAACATAATAGTGGCTTAGGAGTTGGAGATGAGTGAAGTGGAACGCTGGCACGGAAGCTTTCAAGGATGACAGACACGAGCAAGCTGCATACTAAGAGTGTAGAAGCTGGCCAGTGGCCAGGTATCCATTCTACATATTTGCCGCGATGATGCTGTTGCATACCAAAATACTTTGGCTGTGGGTCAAATCTGATGCTAAACGGCTCAAGGCACTCAAAGGCACCTGCTCAGTCATTATAAACACACTGTCTCTGTGACCATGTGATGTGGTTCTGATGCAATCAGAAAGTCTTGAACCCTTTTTGTTTTGTTTTATTTTTATTCATGCATTCAGCTGACATATTTATACAAAGCAACTTACAAATACCAATTGCCGGGGCCAGTCTCCTAAACAAGGGTGGCAGCCAGGAATCAAACCCACACCACTGCATGCCAACCAAGTTCCTTAGCCACTATTCTTCCTAGGGCTGGGCGATATCTGAACTGATATCCCGATATTTTGGGGCTGATTGGCGGTATACGATATCGATACGATATTGATATTTCAAACAGAAAGAGCGAAGTGCTTCATATATTCACTCAACACAACAATTATGACAACACAGCCGGTTTTAATTATATTCATTTCAGACTGCTCTAACACAGCTGTGCAAAAAAGTGTAAACAATAACATAGGCCTACAATAGGCATAGGCTACAGTTGCTCTGATAAAGCTGTGCAAATAACAAAAGACCAAAAGTTGACCCTGACTGACAACGCAAGCCTACATTGTACTGCACAATGCAATATTTTGGGCACAAACATATTGAAAAACCTGCAGTTTTGTCACACAATGCAGTTTTTTTACCCGTAAGGGTTTGATAGGGCCTAGATGACAAGCAAATGTAGCCTATGATGGCCTAGACATGTTGCTATCAACAACAAAAATAGTTTTAAAATATAGCCGCAAGCGGCAATGGCGGGCCCGAGCACCTCCGGTCAGCAACCCGTGACATTTCGGAATCCAACAAAGCACCGACGCGGTGCGTGTGTGAAATGTACATATTTGATGCGTGTGCTATTTGTTTTTGTATTTAATTTTCTGGCACATATACTTGCTTGGCCAGGTGGGGCAAGGCAGGCCCATTGGGTGTCATCATAATCATAATATATATTAACCTGAGAAATGTCAGACTATTCATTTTAAGCAAAGAACATTTCTGATGCACTTTTTGGTTGGCCAGATGGTGGCGCTATGTTGAATGTGAATATCATCACAATAAAGATATTCAAAATGTTTGTAAATTTTCAGATCGATCACTTAAGGCATTGTCCATTTCTGGCACATTTCCTGCTTGACCAGGTGGTGGCGCTATGCCAGGCAGGCCCATAGGGTCTCTGGATATCATCATAATTATAAAATCTATTAACCTGAGAAGTTTCAGACCATTCATTCAAAGCATAGAGCATTTCTGGCATATTTCCTGTTTGGCCAGATGGTGGCGCTATGCTAGGCATGTGAATTATACGTGTGAATATCATCACAATAATGATATCCAATATTTTATAACGTTTCAGATCAATCACTTAAGGCATTGTCCATTTCTGGCACATTTCCTACTTGGCCAGGTGGTGGCACTATGCCAGGCAGGCCCAGTGGGTGTCTGAATATCATCATAATCATAATATCTATTAACCTGAGAAGTTTCAGACCATTCATTCAATGCACTGTGACTTTATGACACAATTCCTGTTTATGTGGTGAGATATTAAAATCATAACATATTACAACACATCAAAAATCCCTTCACAATTTAACATCAGCAACATCTTGGCATCATATTTGCCAAATTTCACATGAATCTGACAAACTGTCTAGGAGGAGTGGTTAAAATTGACCATGTGAAATCAGTGTAATTGCCATTCTTTCTTTTGCCAGGTGGTGGCGCTATGTCAAACATGCATTATGGGCATGTGAATATTATCATTAACATGGTCTTCCATGACCTGTGAAATGTAAAACATTTCAAGCCATGCATGGTGAATTATGACACATTTATTGTTTATGTGGAAGGGTATGAAAATTAATAATTTCACCATTTTGTCAAATTACAACATATAAAAAAAACGCTTCACAATTTAGAATCAGGAACATCTCGGCGTCATGTATACCAACTTTGACATGAATCGGATCAACCGTCTAGGAGGAGTACGTTAAAATGTATCATGTCCACAACGCACAAAATCTCAATTACCTCACTTCCTGTGGGCGTGGCTAATGGCATGTTAATACAAAAGTTGTTTGTTTTTGGGAGTTACATACACCTACCAAATTTGGTGTGTGTATCTAAAACTATATGCCAACCACAAGTCACAGTAACATAAGGGGGCGCTATGGAGTTGCTGGGCAACGCCCAGTGCCAAGCTTTTATCCCTGTCTATTCACTGTATCACTAGATGTGTGTGTGCCACACCTCAAAATATTTGCCAACCACGGGATCAGTCACCTAAGGGGGCGCTAGCGAGTCCCTGGGCCACGCCCGGGGTCAAGCTCTTGTACCTAACTGCGATGTGTGACACCTGACGTGTGTGCCAAATTTCAAGAGTTTTCGACCATGTTAACCACCTCAAAAACAGGAAAGCAAAAAAGTAGAATAACAATAATAATATAGAAAAATAATAATAATAATCCTTACAAAAACAATAGGGCCTTGCGCCCTTCGGTGCTCGGGCCCTAATAATTAGGCTACTTAAACAACGTAACTGAGTCACTCATCAAGAGTGTGATATACGCTACCGTCGTTTTGTATGCGTTCATTTTTGCATGTTCCAGTTCGTAAGAAAAATCCCTATGCACAATTGAATGGGGTTTCAGGAATCATAAAAAAAGATGCCCTAACTGCTCGCGAGTCCCCGCGTGCATATCCTCTTAATAAAACCAGCGTGTAGGTTGTCTCCCTGAGGACTTTAAATCTGCTACTGTATATCGCTAAACTCAAGCGTTTATCAGTGTATTTAAATTAGCTAGGCTATGTACCAAAAATGACATTTTACCGCGAGTCGAAGAGCTGTAAACAGTGTTGTAACTTAAATCTGCGTGTACAAAACCGCTTGGAGCTCCAGTGGAATTTTGATTTCACAACGAGAATTCTCGGTCTAGCCGTTGATGAGCCGACGGAATAGGCATCAGCACCAACCTCTGATCAAGGTGAACAAAATCTGACTCGGGTGTCCGTCATGTTTGAAAGTTTGTAGTGCTGCAAGGGAGAACGTGCACACGCAGGGGCGCAGTTGAGCAGAGCTGCGGCTATCTGAATGATCTGAACACAGAAGAGCAAGTGGCTTTGATAAAATGGCCCATTATTTGACATAATACCGGTATTACGATATTGTAAATGTATTGTATTAACTACATATCGTTTTCAAAAATATATCGGTCGTAGTCGTAATACCGATATATCGCCCAGCTCTAATTCTTCCACAGCCCCAGAAGACTTCATCGTAGGTCCTTCCCCATAGCAAATGCTTGTTCTCTCGTGCCTCTTGAGACCTATGGACCATAGGCTATGGTCTCATGTTCTTAACCTGGTTACAGGCAGATCATACATTACTGTCTCTTAGGTTACGGTGAAGTCAATGTAAACAAAGGGGCTTTTAAGCATGTATATATATACTTTTTTTGATCCCGTGAGGGAAATTTGGTCTCTGCATTTAACCCAATCGATGAATTAGTGAAACACAAACAGCACACAGTGAACACAGAGTGAGGTGAAGCACACACTAATCCCGGCGCAGTGAGCTGCCTGCTACAACGGCGGCGCTCGGGGAGCAGTGAGGGGTTAGGTGCCTTGCTCAAGGGCACTTCAGCCGCGGCCCACTGGTCGGGGGTCGAACCGGCAACCCTCCGGTTACAAGTCCAGAGTGCTAACCAGTGGGGCACAGCTGCCCGCTGGTTTGCAGGCTGGTATTTACTTCACTATTGTTCTGTGTTCTATTTCCAGATTTCAGCTCTCAAACTCTGCTCTCACTCCTTTTCAAACTGGTTTTTGTTTGTTTGTATGTTTTAGGGGTTTTTGAGTTGATAGTCACTGTAAAACAACACACATACTGTACATTCCAAGACCCTTCTGATAGAGCCACCATAGACATTAACATTTGTTTGTTTATCCAAAGCGACTTACAGCAGTATAATAACATTTAAGCTAATTAGCATTTAGCATTTTAAAGGGACACCAGGCAAGCCTGATGCTTTTTTTCTACAAAGCTCCCTCTAGCGTCTGTACTTGTCGATACGTGTGCGAGCCCTCGCTCAGTCTGAAGCTCTTTTCCTTTTCTTTGCATCTTCCGTCAACGGTTTTCGCTGCTTCTTCGCTGGCTCTTCCATTATACACACGTTTGCAACAATCGTTTCGTTAGCCTGCCTCTGTGCTGGGGATGCAGGATGTAAACTGATCCTGCTTCTCGCAATGTCTGAGACTTTGTGAGACTGAAGGTCGGCGGGTACGATACACCGAACTTGCAAGCGCAATATTCTTCCTACAGGCAGTAGGGGCGGACGAGAGAGTCTTCATTCGCCCTGTAATGAGTCATTTAACCATATACCAACACATGAAGATGATTAATTAACACGAAAACATTGCCTGGTGTCCCTTTAACATTGAAGTTAAAGAGCGTGAAATACACTTTTACTGTAATATTGTTGAGGACCACTATGAAAGTAACAGCTATACAGCACCCAGACCATTTTGGGGTCCACATGCCCACGGGGACCAAGATTTGAGTCTGACCCGGGTCATTTCCGGATCCACCCCATCTCTTTCTCCATCTTGCTTACCGTCACTCCCTTCCCTGTCCTATCAAATTAAAGGCATAAACGCTCCCAATATATATTCCTTGGTGTTGTGCTCCTTCACACTCATGGCCTTCACTATTCCTTGGTGTTGTGCTGTGCGCTTTCACCCTTCACAGTCTGTCATGTATATATATACAGTATATTATAGTACATTATGGCCTTTCCATTAAAGAATAATGAGACTTTACCTGCACCTCGTCTCCTTCAGAATCCTTAGGGAAGCGAGCTGGCATGCCTCCAAGGAAACTAAAAGAAACACCTTCAAGCTTCATTGTTCGCATGTCTCCTGAGGATCTGGAGAGCGAGATTAGCACTTGGCTTGTTACACATGCAATGGATTTGTCAGTCAGTTATTGTCATTTTCTACAGACAAGAGTTTTTAACATCAAAATAATGACAGAGGCAGAGAGAGAGAGAGAGAGAGAGAAAGAGAGAGAGAGAGAGAGAGAGAGAAAGAGAGAGAGAGAGGGGGAGAGAGAGAGAGAAATACTATTTGGTACCTTACTTAGCAGCCAAACCTGATATTTTTTTACACATAATTTCTGAAGTCACTGACCACCCAGATCAGCTCATCAGGAGGACACACCTAGTTTAGCACTTGACTGAGGTAACACAGGACACTGTGTTAACCATGTGAGGTAAACCAGGGGTGAAAACATGAAATAGTCACCAGGTTGCTCCCCTTCCTCTCAGGTAACAGATGGAAAAGTGTCAGATCTGATTTCAAGCGTGCGTTTTGTCATTGTCAAAAAACCTGTTTGTCTCAGGACAACTAAGGGTGGCCATGACTCCACTTGGCATGTCACCTCTGTTATCACCAAATCCCTAGTTACACAAAACAGTTATTGCTACAGGTAACAGCACACTGACATAGTTCTTTGGTGTGTGTGTGTGTGTGTGTGTGTGTGTGTGTGTGTGTGTGTGTGTGTGTGTACTAGCACTGTACTGTCTCATAGGGTTTAACATTGAAAAATGTAAAACTTTAACATTCCACCTCTGTCCTTGATTCAGAAATGGAGGCTCTACCCCTGTTTTTGACCCAGACAGCTTGTATCAGTATGTGTACAATATAATGTGTAGATATGCCTTTTGAATTTACAAGGATATGGCATCAGGGCTCCATTAAAAAGTGCCTCTAACCCCTGTATCAATCCACCACCCATTCACTGTATTGAAAAGCAAGTTATATACAGTACAGGCCAAAAGTTTGGACACACCTCATTTCAATGCGTTTTCTTTATTTTCATGACTATATACATTGTAGATTCTCACTGAAGGCATCAAAACTATAAAATGAATGCAAAGTTATTTGGCCCACAGATGAATATTTGGTATTAAATTAAAAAAAAAATAGCAACTTTGAAGAAACTAGAATATAAGACATGTTTTCAGTTATTTCACACTTTTTTGTTAAGTACATAATTCCACATGTGTTCATTAATAGTTTTGATGAATCTACAATGTAAATAGTCATGACAATAAAGGAAACGCATTGAATGAGAAGGTGTGTCCAAACTTTTGGCCTATACTGTAGACCCTTTCAATCTATTCCTAGAGGGTTTCCGATTGAAATGTTCAAAACCAACACACATACTTTGATATGAAAATCAATCTGACTACCGTAATGCTCTACAAAATGTTTACTTTTTTATTTTTGTTTGTCCCCAAGTTACCATTTGCTCAGTGTTGTTTTCTGTGCTTTGCCTTAGCAATTCCTGTCTGTTTAAGCAGTTGAAAGGGTCTATAGCCTAGCACAGAACTAGAACTTGTTGAAGTCACAAATCATAAAGGTTTAAAGACAAGGCGTATGAAGCAAGTGCGGGTTACAGTTTTCTGCCCACCTGTCCTATTCTAAAATAAACAGAAACATGATGTCCTAAATGGTCCTGCTGGGAGACCGTTTCCCATTGAAAGCCTCAAGTGTGTCTGCCAAGCCCTTAGCTATCACACTTAGCTAGCACATTTTAGTCTGTAATAATGAGTGCTGCTGTGGGCCACCGGCTCTATATACAGCACTGATCCACAATGCTAGAGGGATGCAATGTCTTCTTCTGTCTGACTTTTCTACCTGGCAATTCATTTCCAAATGCTATTGATCGGTGAAGCCGTATGCATATTCTGAGCTAAATTAGTATTATTTATCGGAGAAAAGCAAACAATGACCACAGCAGTGCCAGTGATGAAACGTGTTTCTTACCCACAGATGTACTATACACAAAGCACTTGGGTTGGTGTTTATACATGTTACCTTGTGCATGTGTGCCAAATGCATACTGTGTGTGTGTGTGTGTGTGTGTGTGTTTGTGTGTGTGAGTGTGAGAGAGAGAGAGAGAGTAAGAGAGAGAGAGACAGTGTGTGTGTGTGTGTGTGAGAGAAAGTGTGTGTGAGTGAGAGGGGGTGGGGATGGAGAGAGAGTCTGTGCAAGTGTATTTGTTTGTTTGTGGAAAAAATAATACTACTGAACTGAAAAAGGAAACAGGAAATTTAGCCGGAAGCATGCCGTTGGATTCAGTGTGAATGTCACTTTTGGCTAATGCTTTGGAATCCTGGTTATAACTGAAGAGGGCTCTTTCGCTGTGTTTGTTTGTGCATGTGTGTACATGAGTGTGTGTACATGAGTGTGTGTGTGTGTGAGCTACAGTTTAGCATTTGGACAGGCTGTACCATCTGCCGTTCCATGGCCATCTGTAGCTGTATGGTGTGGCCAAGAGTCCTCCTTCCTCTCCCTGCATTGGCACCCATGCCAAGCTAGTCCCTTTAGCATGGCAGGCCTATTAACATACAATCACTAGCAGGGTCAAACCATAAACAATGGCACAACGTGATGTATATCTGTTTGGTCTTGATGCACATGTTATTAATTCTTCTTTCGTTCCACATAGCTCTAATTAGAAAAGACTAATTGTCAGAATAAGAGGCTGTACTCTGTAGGCACCTGATACTGTGCTCCAACTTGATTTTCAAACTTTGGCAGTGAAGCTGGTATTAATCCCTATAAACTCACTACGCTACCGCACAGGGAAATCTGTTAAATGCACGTTTCTGTCACAAAAATTTGATATATTTCTGGCTAATCAGGCTCGTAATTGTGCAATAGGCTAATTTCTTTAAGCCGTTCTTGTTGGCTCTCTGCTTCATGCCTTGTCCTGCAAAGAGACATCTTAGAAGCATATTCCTGTAATACGCTGCAGCACTTTTAAATCTCAGCCTTCATGGCCAAGCCTTAGTGCTAAACACAGACTGTTTCAGGCCAAGACAAGTTTGGCTCAAGGCTTTTTCTCCATTACTGTAATTGCCTTTAACCCATAATCAATATTTACTGCCCTGTCAGACAAAGTCAAGCCTTTCTATCTCCTTTGATTTGATTAAAGCTCAACTGGTCCAGGACACCACCCTTTCTTTTCACTCTAGCTTTAAATGCCCGAACCACAGAGGCAATGAAACTCCTTTAGAGAAAGAAATACACAGTCCAACCATCCATCAAACCCACTGCCCTACCTCCAGGGGTAAGTGCAAAGCAAATCCACCTCTAGTCAGAGAGAGAGAGAGAGAGAGAGAGAGAGAGAGAGAGAGAGAGATACAGGAACTGTTCAGTTCTTGAAACCATAGTCACTATTTCAAACCTTGCTCTAGTGAAAGCAAGGACTGCAGGCAGAAAACAATTGTCTGGCCTCAGCCCATTTATAGTCTTTCTCCACCCTGGAAACACTTGGACACTTTGAACTGAGTTACTTACCAAAGCTGTTTCACAGATGTATATCTTAACTACCGGGCTGATGGTGTGAATATCTAAACTCAAGTTTGGCACTAAGGAACCTGTTATATAAATTACACTTTTTGCCTATTGCTTACACACTTTTTGCAGAATTTGGCTCATTATGTCAAAACTCCAAAGCCAAATAAGACATACCGTACTTGGAGATAAACAACTCACATCTATGCCAAAATGAAACACTGCAACCAAAACTCAACAATCCTTTCTAAAAATGTAATTATTGTAACAAAACAATACACACATGCACCATTTGAATTACTCTTTCAAATCAACAGCAACACACTGATGTGTTTTATATATAACATTGCAGTCTCTGTGTTTGTATTGTTATTTTCTCAGACTCAGTCTTCTGTGAAACTCATAAAGTAGAATTTCTGCACTAATCAGCTGATATTTTTTTCAAACAAAAGGTTTAAAAACATTCCTACAGAAGTAAAGAAAAATAGAATCACAGTTATCGGCAATACTGTAAGTGAATCACAGTTATCAAGGCAATACTGGAAGTGAATGTACTCTAAACAGACAGAAAATGTAGCAACAAAACAAAATTAAAAAGACAAAAAACAATTATTGGAGAAATTGCTATTGAAAAACAAAAACATTTGTTCAGATCTGGCCACAAGTCCTTGTCGACATTGCAGGCACAGGCAACGGGGAAAATGTCACCTTGTGTGCCATATCCACCTTTGAACTGACCCCACCTCAATGTCTCTGCATGTCCTTTCCATTGCTTGCAAAAGAGGCATGCAGGTTTGTGGTTGGTGGTCATATACATTTCATTGGCACACTGAAAAATAATTGAAGAGTTCAGATGCAAAACCAGCTAAACGCCACCTCCGTGAAAAATGAGATAACGTTGGTTACTGAATGCTCTCCGCACCTAAAATACGTTAATCAAATCATTTAGCTTCAAACCCCGCTTTGATTCTAGAAATGGAGAGTAAAGGGGCAAATACAGAACTGTATGCAGATACTCAATATAAAGTATAAGTATAAGTATATATACTCTTTTGATCTCGTGAGGGAAATTTGGTCTCTGCATTTATCCCAATCCGTGAAGTAGTGAAACACACCCAGCACAGCGAGCACACAGTGAGGTGGAGCACACACTAATCCCGGCGCAGTGAGCTGCCTGCAACAACAGCGGCGCTCGGGGAGCAGTGAGGGGTTAGGTGCCCTGCTCAAGGGCACTTCAGCCGTGCCTATTTCTGGCTAATCAGGCTCGTAATTGTGCAATAGGCTAATTTCTTTAAGCCGTTCTTGTTGGCTCTCTGCTCCATGCCTTGTCCTGCAAAGAGACATCTTAGAAGCATATTCCTGTAATACGCACTTCAGCTGTGCCTACTGGTCGGGGCTCGAACCAGTCTGAAGCGCTAACCAGTAGGCCACGGCTGCCCCTGTACACTTGAACTTACACTAGACTGATTGGTGTTCAGTTTTCTCTGTACGTGTTTTCAGGTATGTGTGTGGGTATTACCAGTTACAGATGTGCTTGCATTTTGTGTTTTCCCAATGATAACAGGAGATTTCACTTTTGAACAAAGTGTCTATTGTAAGAAATTGTGCGTAGTGTTTCGCAATAAGTGTGTTGCAGAATTGCAAACAATGTGCAAAGTAGAAAATGTGTTTAACCTGTGGCTTTGGTCTAAGCATTCATTTTTAGTGTAACAATAGGCAAAAACTGTAATATTCAAAAGGAAATGTTAAAAATCTTCTAGTCTCAAAAGACTCGTTTTCCACATCTTTTTTCATACAGTATATACGCATAAGATCACAGGTCTTGATACACAACCAGAGTACACATCCTTCAAACCTTGCTCTGTAATTCAACTGCATATTTGGTTACACGTTAACGTTATCTCCAGACTGCCAGTGAATTCACCGGGTTGGTCAGTTGCTAAAGAACTTTGTTGCCATTGCATCGGTTGTGAAGACACAGCTCTGTGCGCAGTTTTCACGGATCATCATTGCCCTTGGACATTTTCAGCTGGTTTGGAAATTGGACTAATTTTAACATCACTTTTTCCCCTTTTAAAATATATTTTCTTTTTTTTATTTGTTTATTTGTTTTGTTGTATGTCTTGGTGTCACGGGTACGCTGGCAACTATGGCGCTCCATCCGGCATCTTTTGTCTTGTTGTTATGTGTCTTGTTTGTGGAGCACTTTGGATTGCACTATGTGCATGTTAAATGCGCTTTAAAAATAAATCTGACTTGACTTGACTTTACTTGACAGTATCGACATAAGAGTGACATGACACCGCCATGAACGTGTCATAAACAAGTCATAAACGTTTATGACATAACGCTTCTATTATTAAGTGACATCGGGTTTTTGTCATAACAAGGATACAAGGAAGTTTATTGTCACATGCATATAGTTACTGGAAGTAAGAAATGCAGTGAAATTATGTCTGGTATCAGCCTATTTGTGCATTTATGGGGGGGGGGGGGGTAAAAAGTGCAGTAGAAGAGGGGTTTAGTAGATTAAGTGGCAAGGGCTGCATAAGAAAGGTGGGGGAGGATTGGGATGGGGGGGGCACCAACAAGGAGCACCCAAGAGCAAGGATTAGAATTAGGGTTCATGTGTCATGACAGTGTCATGTGTTCATGACAGTGTCATGTCACTCTTATGTCGATACTGTCAAGTGTCAAGTGTTACAGAATATTTTTATACACTGCCTGGCAAAAAAAAGGTCACCACCTGGATTTAACTAAGCAAATAGGTAAGAGCCTCCCTGTGGGGGCAGTGCTATGGTCTGGGGTTGCTGCAGTTGGTCAAGTATAGGTTCAGCAACGGTATGTGCCCAAAGAATGAGGTCAGCTGACTACCTGAATATACTGAATGACCAATGGATTTTTGTTCCCTGATAGCACAGGCATATTCCAAGATGACAATGCCAGGATTCATCGGGCTCAAATTGTGAAAGAGTGGTTCAGGGAGCATGAGACATTTTTACCACAGTCCAGACCTTAACCCTATTGAAAATCTTTGGGATGTGCTTGAGAAGACTTTGCGCAGTGGTCCGAATCTCCCGTCATCAATACAAGATCTTGGCGAAAAATTAAAGCAGCGCTGGACAGAAATAAATGTTGTGACATTGCAGAAGCTTGTGGAAACGATGCCCCAACGAATGCGTGTCATAAACAAAGCTAAAGGCTGCCCAACAAAATATTAGAGTGTGTGACCTTTTTTTGGCCAGGCAGTGTACATTCTATAGAGAAGTTAGAACCATTTTCATGTGCAATGAAGAACCCCAAAAGATCCTTTATCAGAACCCCCTGAGACAGCTCTAGATTCTAGAACCCTTTCTGGCCATACCAAGATGTAGAGCCCTTAAAGTTCCAATATAGAACCTTTTGTTTTTTGTATATGGAACACACATGCATTTCCATTCCAGAATGTATTCATAGCTAAAACACTACAAGTTAATCCTGACGAGCTCTTCAACCATTCAGCCCACCAGAAACAGAAGGGTCCAGTGCCACTTTTACAATCAAGATTAAATCACATTTGATTTGAAATACGCTGAAGGGCAGTATCAGGACAGTCAGTCAGCAGTTTTGGCGAGCTGCTCATCAGATACTTCCTGTATCTTGTGTTCTGTAATCTCAATCACATATTTCAGTCGGAAATAACACTGACTTGTCATTACTGTAATCGCTGTAATCACACGTTGGTCTCGCTCTCTTTCTCTCTCTCTCTTTCAATTTGATTGTTTCAGGAAGGTATTCAGGGATTATTCTAATCAAACAATAGAAAAAGAAAAGGCAAATAGACACAAATACACCCCCCTCACTCACACACACCATTACATCATAACCCCCCCCCACACACACACACACACACATACTCACACACCATTACACCATACCTCCCAAACACACACACCATACCCCCCCCCCACTCCATTTCACCATCCCCCTCCTATACACCCCATTACCCCCCCCCCAACACACAGGTTCACCCCTCCACACACACACCACACACAGGTACACCCCCCCACCTAACCCCCATACACACACTCCATTACCTCCCCCCCACACACACATACACCCCCTTCCCCCTCACACCCCATTAACCCCCCCCCCCCCCAACACACATATACACTACCCCCCTTCCCCCAAAACACACACCATTACCACCCCCCACACACTCACACCCCATTACACCATACCCCCCAAAGGCACTCACCATATCCCCCCCAATTCACACACACCATTTCATCATCCTCCCCATCCAAACACACAACATACCCCCTCCACACACACACACAGGTACACCCCCCCCCCCACACACACACACATACACACACCTCAACACCCCCCACACACACACCATTTCATAACCCCTATGAGTGTGTGTGTGTGTGTGTGTGGGGTGGGGGTAATGGGGTGTGACTGTGTGTGTGTGTATGTTTGTGTGTGTGTGTGTATGTGTGTGTGTGTGACTGAGTGTGAGTGTGTTTGTGTGTGTGTGTGTGTGTGTGAGAGAGAGAGAGAGTATGGTTATGAGCTGCACTTTGCAAATTAAGTTGGCACAACCGCAGGCCCTCTCTGGCCGGTTAAGTGATGAGCTCTGCAGCAGACTCGCCTCCCGTCTCCCCGCACATCATGGTCAGACAGCACACTCAGCCCAGCACCAGCACCAGCACCATTAAAAGACAAGGTAGAATAATTAAAAGAAAGATTCAAAATGTGTAAATCGGTGATAATAGGAAGTACTTTTGATCAGTTTGAACAATACCAACAAGAGCAGATGAAGTGAGGCCGACCTTCTCACAGTGGTGCACAGAAGGGCCTCGCAGGGCAGACGTAAATAGGAAGAGTCCTGTTCTCACAGTAGTGCACAGCGTCCTGTTCTCACAGTAGTGCACAGAGTCCTGTTGTGCACAGAGTCCTGTTCTCACAGTAGTGCACAGAGTCCTGTTCTCACAGTAGTGCACAGAAGGGCCTCGAAGGGCAGGCGTAAATAGAAATGCAGGAAGACTACAGTCCTGTTGTTAAAATCACAAGAAGGATCTGCACACTGGGTTAGATGCTCCCAGAAATGCAAGATAGCTGTTGGATGTGTGTACCCTGCACTGTGCTTGTTCTCTACCGTCTTGCTGT
The DNA here is from genome assembly GCF_046254945.1 of Alosa pseudoharengus. Lineage (NCBI taxonomy): Eukaryota > Metazoa > Chordata > Actinopteri > Clupeiformes > Clupeidae > Alosa > Alosa pseudoharengus. Next base: position 32,480,060 of record NW_027468650.1, read on the forward strand.
TCACTCTCACATGGATGGCATAGCTCACTCCTAGTCCTGGAGCAGTTGATGGCAGTCTACCTATCACTACCACCGTGCCACCATGAATGCTGTGTGTGTGTGTGTGTGCTCTCGGCTGGCATGGCTGATTGCATGGTAGAGGCCATATGGTTTATGTTGTGAATGGCAGTGTTTTAGTGTGTGAATGATAATATAGTTGGCCTTTAAAATAAACAGTATATTGTGTGTTGTGGGAAAAAAACATTAATGAAATAATAAAAGTATAAAATGATCTAAACTATCAACTCAAATATCATTGTTGTAAATCTGAAAGCATTCATATGTTTTCATAATAAATCAGCATGCTGCTGTTTAAGGGCATTTTGTAGTCACAGCAGAGCACCAGAATGCATCTGCAGATACTGCCCTTAAAAGTGTCTTTTTTCAGTGAAAGGGGGATGGAAATGTGGCCATCACCATGCTGTGGGAAGGCTGTGGACCATTGTATATGTAGAACATTGTATATGCTGCCTTTTCCATCTAAAATTCACATTCTGTAATGGAAAAACTCTATCTAACATGCTATGTAAACATGATTTAAAAATCCTTTTCTTAAAACATAACACTTTAGGTAATCAGTGTGTTACGTAGTGACTATTTTGGTGTGTGTGTGTGTGTGTGTGTGTGTGTATATGTGTATGTATGTGTGTATTTGTGTGTGTGTGTGTGTGTGTGTGTGTGTGTCTGTGTGTGTGTGTGTCAGTGTGTGTGTGTGTGTGTGTGTGTGTGTGTTGCTCTCTGTGACCCAGAAGTTGGCTCCACAGAAGTGTTGCTTGCTTCTCCGTCTGGCAAACGTCAGCATGTCCATATAGGGACAGTTGGATTGCACTCTGCAGCCACCATCTGTGAGATGAATCATTCTTATTCTTTTTAAGTGTGACACAGTTTTCTGTGTTCTGGAAGCTTATCAGCAGTCATGGGAAATGTCATTTCTATCACCAGATTAACAAAACATGCTTTTTCAACCACCCAGCCACACAACTCACTGCATGCTACACAATCCTAACACATGCAATCAAACAATCCCATTCATTAAAAAAACCTTAACATTAATCTAGACATAGGCAATTGCACAACATGTCTGAACACCTACATGCAATGTCACTCACTACACATCCACCCATGCAACGCTACGTCACCCTGACACCACATCACACCTGATACAGTTACCAGACATTACACATCCACCCATGCAACGCTACGTCACTCTGACACCACATCACACCTGATACAGTTACCAGACATTACACATCCACCCATGCAACGCTACATCACCCTGACAGCACATCATACCTGATACAGTTACCAGACATTACACATCCACCCATGCGACGCTACATCACCCTGACACCACATCACACCTGATACAGTTACCAGAAAAAGAGACAGAAAAGGTGAAAATAATAATAATAATAATAATAATAATAATAATAATAAAACAACATTAAGCATTGAGCATTAAGGTGTGTGCCAAGCTCTTAATGTATAAACAGTTAGTCTACCCCCACCTGCAGTTTATCAGAGCCAAAGGAGACGCCTGGGTGGAGTCAGGTGATTATGAAGTTTGATGCTCAGTAGGACCTTAGCAGTGAGTAAGATGAGACGAGCATGGTATGTGTGTGCTTTGAGTGCCATGATTAACTCAATAAGATGATTGCACTGGGATAAGCAAACAGTTAGTTAAGATAATATAATATAACTCCCTACCCTTTTGTTCCATATCATCCATCCATTGTCTGGGATTTAACTAAAGCAATTAAGTGAATCGATCACTCGAACAATTTTCCATAAACTATAAACAATTTTCAACTAGTGAAACACAATTTTCAGATAGCATTGATTCTATTTGCAAAACTCTAAACCCATTCTAATGCAATAAAACACATTTCAAACACATGTGATTCACTTGTGATGCATAATGGTAACCACAATTGGCAAAATGTAAACACAAAATAAAGCACATGTAACCTGCATCGTGTTGACTGCACGCACGGCTCAGCCCTGCACTCGCCCGGACTCAAGCCGGCAAACAGCAGCACCTCGGGTCGTGAGTCGAGCATGCTAGCGATCGAGTTGAAAGCCCAGGCTGCTAGCTCTCTCACTAGCACGACTCTCACAACACTTTTTTCAAATGATGCGAAACAAAAGGGTCATCATATGTATGTATGTTTTTTTTTTTAAATGATAAACCACAACTTCATAATTTGAAGAAAACTCCTTGGCTATGGGTTGCGGACCCTACTTTGAGAACCACTGCTGTAGACTCTACTTGTAATTTACAGTAATTCTGTCTTTTCCAGTAGCTTTTCCATACTTTATTTTTACTGAAAGTGTATAGTAAATGCTGAAGCCACCGAGTTATGAAATCTTTCCTTTTTTTTAATGATTGCGTTTAGGAATTGACTACTTTGCGAATTATCTGAAGACATTGTTTGGTTTTGAGCACAGATAAAAATAATTTGATGTGATTGTTTCATTTTGCTAGAGGTGTCAGAGTTTTGTGAATATAGTATGAGAACAGGGTTTTATGTTTACAAATTTGAGAAATCGGTGGAGGGCTTAAAAATGTGTTTTAGCAATTGTGAAAATGTTTAATAATAATATGAAATAAATATAGCCGCAAGCGGCAATGGCGGGCCCGAGCACCTCCGGTCAGCAACCCGTGACATTTCGGAATCCAACAAAGCACCGACGCGGTGCGTGTGTGAAATGTACATATTTGATGCGTGTGCTATTTGTTTTTGTATTTAATTTTCTGGCACATATACTTGCTTGGCCAGGTGGGGGCGCAACGCAAGGCAGGCCCATTGGGTGTCATCATAATCATAATATATATTAACCTGAGAAATGTCAGACTATTCATTTTAAGCAAAGAACATTTCTGATGCACTTTTTGGTTGGCCAGATGGTGGCGCTATGTTAGGCATGCATTATGGGCATGTGAATATTATCATTAACATGGTCTTCCATGACCTGTGAAATGTAAAACATTTCAAGCCATGCATGGTGAATTATGACACATTTATTGTTTATGTGGAAGGGTATGAAAATTAATAATTTCGCCATTTTGTCAAATTACAACATATAAAAAAAACTGTGCCAAATTTTAAGACTTTTCGATTATGTTAACCACCTCAAAATATTTGCCAACCACGGGATCAGTCACCTAAGGGGGCGCTAGCGAGTCCCTGGGCCACGCCCGGGGTCAAGCTCTTGTACCTAACTGCGATGTGTGACACCTGACGTGTGTGCCAAATTTCAAGAGTTTTCGACCATGTTAACCACCTCAAAAACAGGAAAGCAAAAAAGTAGAATAACAATAATAATATAGAAAAATAATAATAATAATCCTTACAAAAACAATAGGGCCTTGCGCCCTTCGGTGCTCGGGCCCTAATAATATTTTATCAGCTGATCAATAGCATGACCCCACTGTATTCACGCCATATACTCACTGCTCTTGTCTTGTCACCTTGAATGGACAGTAGGCCTTCGCATCCTGGTGTTATCACTAGTTTATCACTACAACACAAGCTTAGGAAGACACAAGCTCAATGGGTGAAGACAGGGAGAGAGAGAGAGAGAGAGAGAGAGAGAGAGAGAGAGAGAGAGACAGCGACAGAGAGAGAGGGAGCTGTAAAAAGTTAGTGCTAAGATGAGCTGTGACTTTGCTGATACCGGGAAGGCAGAAGCGAATAGATAAACAGTGTGTTGATCTGGACCAAATGTTCAGATGATAAAATATTTAAAATGCACTCATTCATCTGCTACTGGTAGCAATGCTGCACCAGAGACTCAGATGTTTCTCAAATATGCTATTACAGAGACACACAAGTCTGTCTTCATTTTACTGCAGCTTCTGATGAAGGGGTTTACAACGAATGATGGTAAGAAATGAAAAACAAGAAGGGAAAAAACATATTTGAATTTTTTGAAATGATGGTAGGGTAGTCATATGAACCTAGCAAATAGCTTAACATCAAATATATGCAATCAAAATATGCTTTAATGTTTTTGAGTGAAAGACTCTGTGTTCTGAAGAGCAAACAATTCTATTTATGAAACTGTAAAAAGTTGAACGAATATGTGCACCACTAAACTTTTGAGTAGTGACTCCAAAATTCTGCAGTTTGAAACTTTTGAGAAGTTGGTATAAATGATCTGAAACTCAAACTCTGAATATGTGAATCAAAGTAAGAGCTTTCCTCTGCCAATGGCAGCAAACAGGGGTGGGATGAGAGTGGGAGGGAGATTTACGCCACTTGGGCTTCAATCAGAATGCCTTCCACATCCCGAGTCACTTGGGCACACACACACACACACACTAACTTGGGCGAACCTCATCTGCAGTTTATCAGGGTTCTTACGGTGTCTCTGTATCCGGGTCCCACCATATTGCCAGTCTAGTGTTTGTGCTTCCTGTCATCCTGATTAATCAAGGTGGCTGGATGCAGAGACGAGGACTGATGTTTCCCTAACCCAATCAGGGGTAAGGCGATAGTGGGGAGGGGGGTGGAGTGAGAAGGGAGGGGGGGGGGGCGGGGTGTGGAGGGGGAGGAAAGGAGGACAGGAGTGAGGAAATGAAAGGCCAAGGGCTCAGACTCTGTCTCTCTCTGTCTGTCTCTCTCTTTCCCAGCGCAGGATGATTCATGGGATGCTGCTCCTGTTCAAAAGCAACAGTTTTATCCCCAGCCGTAGATCATGGTAACATGCGCGTGCGGGCAGGACACACACACAAACACACACACACGCAAACACACAGAATCATACACACACACAAACACACAGGCCTAAACACATACACACACACAAACACACAAATATCTTACTAAAAATCATCTATTACCCTCTGCTTTCATTTTGACAGATGGAGCTGGGCAGGAGTGTGTGATGAGATGTAGTGTTTTACTCGGGAGTCCAATCCATCACCATCGCCCCCCCCCCTCTTTCTGCAGCAGGTTCACTCTCAACCAGAGAAGAGGACAGACACGCTGCCAGCTCTCTACCCTGTGCCGTTGTGTGTGTGTGTGTGTGTGTGTGTGTGTGTGTGTGTGTATGTGTGTGTGTGTAAACTCTTCATGGAAAAATACGCTCAACTACTTTAACTAATGCAGCATGTTATTTACTCACTCTCTCACTCTCTTTCTTACACACACACACACACACACACTGCCTGGTGGTTGGGTATGTGAATGAGGAACTGCATGTGTGATTATTTGCTCAACAGTGCACATACAGTATCCTGTGACAGAGGCCATGGACTATGGGACTGGCCTTCTCTCCTCAGCCACAAACAATTCAGACCAAACAAGGAAAGTGCTCTATACATATCTGATATTGTTAATTATGGAACAGTAAACAATGTTGTGAGTGTAAGATTTACATTTACATGTATTCATTTAGGAGATGATTTCATCCAAAGTCACTTACAGAAAGAAAATAACATTCAAGCTACAGTGCAGAGGAGACCTTAGGTAGGAATTACTATTGCATCTGTCAATACTATTACTAGAGGATAAGAGTGCCGACATTATACATACTAGTGTGGTAGAAGGAGGAAGAGGGGGAAGTAGATGCTAAGTGCATGTTAGGTGTGTAAGGTTGTTAGAAGTGATATCACATCCAAGGATGTAGTGGAGGCTAAACGTAAGTAAATGCAGTTTATCCACCTCTGAAATTTCAGAAATATTAGAGTTTATCAACCTCCCGAAAGAGTCTATTCACCAATTGCAACTTTTAACATTAAAAAATCACACTGTATTATGCACATGCACAACATGTACACTCATCAACACTCTAGGAACCATTTAATATCATTGGTATTGTTATAAACATTGGATAATAACCTCCACCATCATCAAACATGTTCTGAATGACTTTTTAAAAATCCGATACCGCATGTCGCAGTCAACCTTACTGTGATCAGAATTCATAGTTCACACCCACCTCTTATTTTACCACTAAACCTCTGATCACATCACTGTAGCCCACACGGCCATATGTGTGTGTGTGTGTGTGAGAGAGAGATGACAAAAGGAAATTGTATGTACGCAAGACCAAATACCCCTTCAGTGACTGATTGAATGATAAGTTTCACAAAACTTAGTATCCTGTGTATTTGGAGGGGGTGGATATTGCCATCTGCTGGTGGTATATTACATAGCACCCAAAAGGCCATACAGACTCCACAAGATGGGACACAGCAGAGAGAGGAGAATAGTAACATGTTTTACTTTATTTGGCTATGGCACATATTTCAAGTAACAACAGTGAACATACTGCACAGAAACACAGTGCAAGCCCTGAAGCAGACTCCTACTCCACTAAATGGACTCCGCCCTTTCAAATGTTGGCGTTCTCACTGCAGGGTAGGGATGAGGCTTGTGTCCAGACACATTAATAGTGTAGAGTTAGTGCACCTTGTTATAACTGCAGACAAATCAACCAAACCAAGACTCCTCCATATCCATAGAATGGTATAGACATTGACTGACTAAATCTGAGTTGTCAAATCTGAATGATAACTCTGATGTCTGCGATGAGAAAAACATCAGTGGCAAACGCAGTGTCATGCATACACGTCTGTGACATGTTTCAGCGTATCAGCTCATCGTCTTCACAGCAGCTTTCTGTGCAGCTAAAACGGTTATGAGTCAGTTAAACCACTTTTTGACCACATGTGATTCCCATTAGAAAAGAAATTCTAACAAGAGATCTTAGTTTCTCCTCGACCACAATCAGATAGTAAGTGACACGTAAAGCCTTTGCACACTAAGATCTGTAATATTGCAAGCATTGATTTTGGTCTGGGAAATACAGAAAGCTGCAGTAGGAAACCTCCTTCATTTACACAATACAGATGCAAAAAAACATTTGTCAGCGTTTGTCGTTGTGCAAACGTGACTGACACAAAATGAGGTTGTATTTGCTCTTCAATCGTCCAACAATTTCGCATGAAAAATAGACTCAGTGTGAAAAGGACTGTAGACTTAAATCTCCTGCTTCTATACGTGTCTGTATGATCCTATTTACAAAGTGTTTTTTCCTGATAATGGCATGTTCCACGTGATGGCTGACTGCCTGTAATTTCTATCGTCTAGATTTGGCCCTCACTCAAAGAATCACAATGAAAGGTCTGGGTCAAAAAAAGTGCATATGTTCAAAATTACAGAAAAAAATATGTTTTTTTTACAATTGATTTTACAAACTTTTTTAACAGCCAGCAAAACTAGCCTGATGTTGCTATCAGGGTAAAGACACGGCAGTGAAGCATGTGGCCATGTGTGCACCGTTTGGACAGACGCAGGCAAGACATCTTCAGACTTATCTTGCAGTGATCCATGGCAAAGCAGTGGCTTAGTCGATAAGGAGTAGAGAGGTGCCAGGAATGTGTCAGTGCTGTGGAGACTGCTGTGTCAGTCATCATGTCAGTGATGAATGAGTGCTACGCTGAGACAAGGTGTGAGGGAGCCCATCACGTCACGTCACGTGGCAGTGGTTGTGCCACAGTCAGCAGCATCACAGTGTGTTTCCAGGGATGTTTGGATGGAGGTGACGTCTCATGATCGTGACCCGCTCTGGGGACAGGTGACTGGCCGATCGCGGTGGGACTGAGGTGACTTCACATGATGGTGACCCGCTCTGGAGACAGGTGATTGGCCGATTGCAGCGGGACAGGAGGTGACGTCACATGATGGTGACCCTCTCTGGGGACAGGTGATTGGCCGATCGCGGCGGGTCCCTCCGGCCCTGGCTGGCCTGCCAGCCGCGACGGATGAGGTGCAGCTTGCGGCTGAAGCAGGGCAGCAGCAGCAGGATCTTGCCCAGGATCACCATGACGGGGAGGACCAGGGCGATAACAAAACTGGGCGGCAGGTAGAACCGGTAGGCCTCCTCCTCGAAGGCCCGTCGCCAACCGAACAGCAGGCCATGAAATGTAGCAATCAGGAGGGCAATATAACCCAGAGTGGACTGGGACCAAGAACAGAGCATATTACAACATCATAATACATGTGTAATACAGCACATGAATATATTACCGCTTGCTATTAGATAATATGCTATTGTACATATTTTGGATTTTGGAACTTTAGAACATTGACACCTATAACTGAAGACAGTAATTACACACACAACAATTACATGCTAACATTATTGTTAAAAATGAGTTATATGACTGTTCTCAACAACTTGGGGAATAACAAAATGTACAAGTAAATACAACAAGACAACAAATGCCATAGTTTCTTATTTAAACTTCTGTGCTTAGATGGGAAGGCATCGAGAAAATCCAATGTTTTGTTGTTGTTTGACAATGAACGACCTTGCATAAACAACCAATGTCTTCATCCGTATACAGAAAAAGCCTAAATGTATAAAAGTTTATGAGTTTAAACAAGGACAGATTGGATATTTCACTATGACATTAGCAAAGAATATAGCCTAGAGTAGCCTAAAATATACAGGCCTATCAATAGGTTAGACATTTTTTAATTCCATTTGAATATTGTCATGTCACGTAGCCCTACATGGAACGTTATTAACCAGTTTTCTAACGGTGTCCAACGATGAGTCATAAAAAATATTAATATACTGATTCTGCTCGGAAAGAACCGAATAAATAAAACACTGATTTAAAAAAAAAAAAGGTAACACTTTATTTTAAGGTTCACATGTTAACCACCAATACATACCTAATTAATACCTGTATTAGTGACTTGTAAGGCATGTGTTAGGCAACATTAACCATTTGTTAGGTGTGTATTCACAAATTTCTTGTTCATGACGAATTAGGCCTTTATTATTGATATAATCTTAATAATGACCTTGTAAGCCTTGATCTCTACATACTAATTAGTAGTAAGTACCAAAATAGAATATGCATAACCTACTTGTATACTGTCTGAATAAATCCCAAATAGTAGGAGAACAGTTGTAGAATAAGCAAGTGTATGGCTCAACCTCATTGCTGCATTTCACTGCCCAGGTTGCTGTGTGAAATAGCACTTAATAACTGGGAGATTGGCTCCCATTCTAAAGTGGAAACTGGTTCCTTGGTAGCAAGCACATTATCATCAGTAATACCTCTGCAGAATGTACTTATTAGTCATGAATTGGTTCCATATTCTAAAGTCAGGCATTATTATTATTAAGAATTATATGATGGGAACAGTCTAGACTATAACTCCTGGTCAATACAGACATTCTTTACCCTTAATACATTGCTAGTGCATACATTGTTCATTCAAAATATGGTCCCTGTTCTAAAGTAGAGGCTGGGACAATGTTTATTTAACAAGTTCTGTAAACATGTTACATTGTACTCTCAATGAGCTCACAAAGCACAAAAAGACTAGCAATACCTTCTCCCAATACTGATAAAATACTAGTCCACTCTGGCAAGTAAATAGCAAATGTTCTTTTGTGTGATTTCTTTACTGCTACTGTAGTTTTCAGGCAAATAGGCCTGCTGTGTACAAGGCAAATAGGCCTGCTGTGTACCCGTTTTTGATAGGGGGGTCCCGTTTCAAAGAAGACCACCACAGATGTGTTGAATAACAATTCTTTTGCCCTTTTTATTTGTTTAAAAGACGTGTTTTTATCCTGTCAGTTCTAGTTAAAACTAGCTTTTGCTAGTCTTTTTGTGCTTTGTGAGCTCTTTGAGAGTACAATGTAACATGTTTACAGAACTTGTTAAATAAACATTGTCAGTGCTGTCACTTTTCTCATCTTCTTTTCTATTGTTAACACCCTCCCAGCCTCTACTTTAGAACAGGGACCATATTTTGACATATCATGACTAATAATACATACTGCAGAGGTATTACTGATGATAATGTGCTTGCTGCCAAGGAACCAGTTTCCACTTTAGAATGGGAGCCAATCTCCCAGTTATTAAGTGCTATTTCACACAGCAACCTGGGCAGTGAAATGCAGCAATGAGGTTGAGCCATACACTTGCTTATTCTACAACTGTTCTCCTACTATTTGGGATTTATTCAGACAGTATACAAGTAGGTTATGCATATTCTATTTTGGTACTTACTACTAATTAGTATGTAGAGATCAAGGCTTACAAGGTCATTATTAAGATTATATCAATAATAAAGGCCTAATTCGTCATGAACAAGAAATTTGTGAATACACACCTAACAAATGGTTAATGTTGCCTAACACATGCCTTACAAGTCACTAATACAGGTATTAATTAGGTATGTATTGGTGGCTAACATGTGAACCTTAAAATAAAGTGTTACCAAAAAAAATCTGATTTCTGATCCAGGTTCAGTTTGGGCCTGTAGTCATTTCCCAAACCCATCCCATCTCTCTTGTCCACTCTCTTCCTGTCTCTCTCCACTGTCTTATCGATATAAATGGTAAATGGACTGCATTTATAAAGCGCTTTCCCACTCCTCCGAGCACTCAAAGCGCCTCATACTCACACAGATGGAGGGGGCTGCCGTGCAAGGCACCTCACACTTTGGGGTTTGTGTCTTACTCAAGGACATCTGGACAGGTTCAGGAGTTGGGCTTGAACCGACAACTTTGCGGTTCCTGATTGACTCCTCTACCTTCTGAGCCCTGTACCACTGCCACCCAGAGTCAAAAGCCCCAAAAATATACTTTAAAAAAGAGAGAAATTACCTCAGGTTCAGGTTGGACTTGAACCTGGGTCGCCATGGGCACTGTAAATGGTATGGAATGCTGCCTGTCACTTGCTTCACACCTCCCTAGGAACTACCTAGTTCCGGTCCTTGATTGTGATTGGCTGAATCGTGTTCAATGCCGTTGTAAAATGCAGCATAAACATACACCTTGGCCGCATTTCGTTCTATATTACTGCACTACCATAACTTGATACAAAAGTTAAAGTAGCTGTGTCTCGACGTTGCTTGGCAACCATTCAGATAGAGGAAATATATTTCTTAGCCGAAGAATGGTTATCTATGAATAAATCGTTACATTTCCTGTTGCTGTGCCTTTACTTTATGAAACTTTGCCAGGTATTTATAGTAACAGTTTTAGAAAAGCAATAAGCCACTCGAGTCCGTAGGTTACACTGTTTTTACAACAGCTAAGGGGGGTTTTAGGCACTCCGCTAGCGCGTCGTACATACATATACCATGACTGCTATTGTGTTTAGCCATGCACATACATACATATATACCATGACTGCTATTGTGTTTAGCCATATACATATATACCATGATGACTGCTACAGGGTTCCTACACATTTTCCATTTAAAAATGCCATACTTTTTCCATACTCAAATGTTTTTCCATACTCAAACTTCTCGGTAGATTTTTCTGACCATATTCTAGACACTGTCAATGGAGTGTTCTTCTAGCATTGTGAAGAGCCGTATAATAAAGTTTATTATGAACTTGTTAGCCCTCAGAAAACACTTGCCCATTGTTGGATACTTTTTGATGAGGAAGTGCTGTGTTGGAAGGTGCACTCACATTTGATACAGCATACTACATATGTTGGAGACTAGTGCACTACTGGCAGAGGCCTCAGAAATCACTGTAAACAGTATTATTTGTTTGCAATACCTAGAAATTTTTCCAGCAGCGGTGCTGTTGATCGTAGGAACCCCCCCCCCAAAAAAAGAAAATGTTGAAAAAATGACTCCTTAAATGGTGACTTCTGGTGGATTTTGTGAAAGAAATGGACAGATTGAGTGTTACAAATTATGACATAACCATCAACACAAGCATTTACAAAGCATGATTATTGCAGTACTTGAACAGGATTATTCATGTTTTTCTTTCACCTTTTTCATTTACATTATTAGTAATTAGCCACTGTACAACTGTACACTGTAGGCCACTGTACTAGGTACTGTACTTTAATTAAGGCATTAAGACAAAAGGCAAAAGATGTTTTTTATTCCTCCAATTTCAGCATGGGTGTCTTAACTTTTGCACAGCACTGCATAAACTACCGTATATAGACTTCCCTTTCATGTCATTACACTGTATTGGTGCTATGCAAGTCGAATTGAGTGCCTGTCACTTTAAGGCCGTGACGGCCCGTGGGGCTTGCTTGATTCTCATGGTTTTAAGCTAACTTCAGCGTTATTGTGCATGGTGCATAATATGTGGATGAAATGAATTGTGTTTTCCATGTCATTTGGTAAAATAAATGCTCAAAAACTCGAAGAAAATCTATCTTGGATTATAGGAGATAAGTGTCTTGTATCATTTCTATAATTTTGGTGAGCTCTACAGGAATTACAAACTATCTCCAGATGTAAATGGTTGCGTATCCTATTACTCAAATTCAATTAAACCCACCAATAGGCTAACTAGACCTTAGTTTCACAGCCTAGGTATTTTAGCAACACAGGGCTTGAAAGCATTGCCTGTATCACAAACAAAAACGAAACAATGCGTGGAATTTATCTGGGAATAGGCTACTGAAGGTAGGGGCGAGGTACCTCGCTGGCGTGTTTAATTTGGTTCCTTGGTTAACATAATGTAGGCTATGTTTTTTTGCACAAAATTGCGTCTGCTAATAAACTTAAACATAAACACAAACAAGCATGATCTCCTGTGGAATCCCTGACTGCACCTTCAACGTTAGCCTACTATTATTTGTTGACATTAAACCAGAATGAACGGCAGCTGTTCCTGAAGTTCACTTGCATGTTTTTTTTTAGTTTTTTTTTAATTAGGCAACTTTTTTTGCAGTGGCACTTGAATTCCAGGAGCGGCGCTGCGCCGCTGATGAATACATTGTAGGGGAAACACTGAACAGTTTATCAGATAATGCAGTATCCATGTCTTGGTAACTTTTACAAAATCAAAAAAGTCTACCGAAAATAGCAGAGCTAGGTATAGGGCACGTGCATAGAACTGGGGTTTTCGATTTGGTTTTGGTACCAGGGTTCCCTTGTGGGAGAGATTTTTTCTGAGGACCCCCATTCAATTGTATCTTGATTATGTGGACTGACAACTTAAGCTACACAACAGTAGGAATGGTTTATTATGACCTGAGTGAAGTGATTAGTACTGTAGATGCAATAGTCTGGAAACACAAATATTTCTCCATACCCTTGTTTCTTTTTTCAATACTTATCCAAACCTGGAAATTACTAAAATCAAATTCCATACTTTTCCAGGTTTTCCATACTGCGTAGAAATCCTGCTGCTATTGTGTTTAGCCATGTACATACATACATATACCATGACTGCTATTGTGCTTAGCCATGTACATACATACTAGGGGTGTCACGATTCTCCAAATCCTCGATTCGATGTAATTTTCGATTTTAAAGTCACGATTCGATTCGATTTTCGATCTTTTTTAAATATTACTATTAATGCATTCCTTATGTTATTTACTCTTTTTGGCCTTTTCTTTTTCGGGGGCTTTTATTTTGACACCGCTTTGAAACCGTTCCAACCGCGAGGTTGTAATGTAAACAGAACTTTAGGCTAAAACAGAGACGTGAACATAGTAAAATGAAACAACACAGAATGTTAATTTGATTGTTTCAGCACACTCCGAAGGGACCCAAGGTTAGTGTTCATGGAATATGTACTTATAAATTTGCATTTTAAGCCTTAAAGTAACTTTGGACTGTAATTAGACCATCTTTTCACTTGCTAAGTTGAGTAGGCTAAGTTAGTTTTAATTGACGTGAATGAACGAATACTTCCACACCGGTGATTTCAAAGTAGCAAGAGGGGCTTTGATTTCGGTAGGTTGATGTGTAGGCCTATATTTTAACTGGCTGCAGCCTAAAATTAGAGGAGTGTTGACGCTGCAGTTCAGCACGTGCATGTGTGTTTGTGCTCTTGGCATACATGCTGGACGTGACATTTGGGGTGTGGCTGCATCGTCGATTCTACTTTTAAGTTCGAAGTTCGAGATTGAGATGTAATTTCGATCGATTTCGAAATAAAATCGAAATCGTGACACCCTTAATACATACATACCATGATGACTGCTATTGTGTTTAGCCATGGTTGTGCAGGTAGGGCAGTGTGCTGGGGCTCACCTGGATGAAGCTGAACTCCCTCCAGTTGAGGGCGCTGCTGACAGAGGGGATGGAGGTGACGGCCAGGAGAGAGAGGAGGCCCAGACTCATGATGCCAAAGGACAGGTACATCTCCACCCGCCACACCTCCTCCTCGTTCCATGAGCTCTCGATGTTGGCATGGACCTGGACACGCACACACATACACACACACACATTCACACATTACTCCTAAGTAGGGCTGGGCGATATGGCCTAAAAATAATCTCTGATTTTTTCACATAAAACCCGATTTACAATTTTAATCGATTTTGATTGAAATCTGCATATCCTTCTTTCACAAGCGTTTTACACCATGTCTTTAAGTTGTTTATTTAAGATAAGTGAGCGTATTCTTTAATCTTTGTTGTGCCATTCATGTTTTTCACACGTTCATGACCACTCTCAGTGGGAAAAACAATGTAATCACGGGGGCGGTCCCTGATATTCCCAGGTGGCCTGAACGAACCATAAACCTCTATGCTTATGGATGACATCACTAATGAGCGCCATTACTTTTGGCATCAGATCCTATTTGCTGCCCATCAGCAGCTGGATAAAGTTTAGAGACATTGGACATAGCCTATATGGCAGATCATTTAGAGACATTGGACATACTGTAAAACTCCAAATAATAGCCCGGGCTTTTATTTTCCCAAATCGCCAAACTGCACCGGCTAGTATTAGAGACAGGCGTCTATATGAGACAGGCCTTTAATTCCCTTTACACAAAACTTTTCCTCTGCAAAGATGGAAAATATTATTGAATTAATTATTTCAAACACACTGAATGTCTACCTATATGACTAGGCTATCTGATGACAATTACGGATCATTCATTTAGTGTTGAGATGTTGTTCATTGAGTGAGATACAGTAAGATCCAAATAGTGGGGATAGCCAGAACAGATGAAACACGTTTTAATTGAACGTAATCTACAAAGAGATCGTATCACACTGAAAGCTCATATTTTGTCACTAGCAAATAGCCTATATCGGTCCTTTGTCAAATACAGTTGCATTATATCAGCCCTGACCAAAACCGTTCAGGAATTATTTATGCAAAAGTGGAACGTGCTTAATGTTTTATTCTCCCTCATTTTCGGCACGAATGAAACATGAGAGAGCATGAACCATATTGTTTCTACCGTTTTGTACTTGCCAACTTTGACAACAGTCTACATTCAAATCATAGCCTACTTCCAGGCTCGCGGGAACATATTTTTGACCAGGGGTGCTGAATAACAAAATAATCATGGATGTCCGACGATTTCTCCCCCAGCATATGATTCGAATTTAGACAGCTAAATACGCCATTTCACCGGCGTGTAGGAGTAGGTCTAAGAGTGAGAAGTTTTATAATGCCCTGGGCAGCCACATTCCACTGCAACTATGTGCAGCACTTGCCACTCCGACTCATCAATAAAAACTGTGTGCGCACACACCAGTCCCATAGAAGCGCACTTGACTTTACATCATTAACCTATTTCAGTAGGTTATATAGCCAGAGAATGTCCGTAGATGGGCTCTGATATAGCCTAGTCTAAGGTAAATTCCTTTTCTGACTTCTTTCTCTTTATCGCCATGGCATTTAGAATAAAGAATAACGTTCGTGAACCGTTCTGGTTTTGTTGCCAGCATAAAAACAAGCTTACCATCGGCCTATCCACACATTTTAAACACAAGGGATGAATTGAATGATGACGAAGTCGGACATATAGTCATAGTTCATATTGGAAAAAAAGTTATACAATTTGAACTAGCTTTTCCCCAACGCAGTCTTTTAATGCCATCTAATCATAATGTGCGCAGTCTGCGCAATACTTAAGCCCAAATCACACCCAAGATTCGCAACGAGATGAGCAGCAACTTGATGCAACATTCTAAAACCTTGCAACTGTGACCAGACATGTGAATGCTTTGCGACGGCTTGTAACGACGTGCAACATCTAATTCACACTGCTGTAACCTCCTTTCTGTAACAGTTTCGTGTCATTGCGAATCTTTAAACAGACGATCTGACGGGTTTTAGAAGATTAAATACAACACGAAACTAAAAAACAGACCAGTCCTCTACTGGAGATCATTGGACATAGCCTATGCCAGATCATTTAGAGACATTGGACATAGCCTATATGGCAGATCATTTAGAGACATTGGACATAGCCTATATGGCAGATCATTTCGAGACATTGGACATAGCCTATGCCAGATCATTTTTCAGTGATCAAATTTAAAAAGAAAAAACAAATCGATTTTTAATAAAAAAACTCTATTTTTAAATCGATTTTTTGCCTAGCCCTACTCCTGAGACTTATTCACTTTTAATAAGTCCTTTAAAGGTTCTTTTTTTACCAGTGCAACTGATTAAAATAATCAAATCACTTCAATAAAGCTATGAAAATAATTACGCTTCCTCTCCCTCTCCCCACCTGCTCACCTGCTGGTAGGCCATATTCATGAGCAGGTATCTCTCGGACTTCCTCAAGGGCAGGCACAGGCTGTACAGCGTGTGCACGCCGGCGAAGAAGAAGCTCAGCAGACCCAGCTGTTTGCGGTAGCCCAGCCACTCGTCCAGCCAGGGCGGGAAGCGCCGGTACTTGGTGCCGTAGCCTAGCTGGTGCGCCGCTGCCAGCTGCCCGGCCAGGTACACCAGTGCCAGCAGCGTGATGGCCACGGCGGGCACCGTGTGGTTGACCACCTCCACGGGTATCTTGTAGAAGAGGCTCTGCCCGCCATGGACATACGGGTGGATGATGTCGCGCACGAACGAGTAGGCGAAGAAGAAGATGGACAGGGCCACTGCGGCCAGCACGGGCCCCCGCCACGCCGGGAAGAGCCGGAGCGGCATGTTCTCAATGTCACGCGCCGATGACAGCGCACCCATGTCCAAGGGCGCAAAGCCCATCTGCCGAGCCAGCTCCTGGACCTGCTGTCGGGCCACCAGGGAGTTGCTGCAGATGTACACCTGTCCAGAGGGACACATGGCAATCAGACCATCTAAGTATAAGTATAAGTATATATACTCTTTTGATCCCGTGAGGGAAATTTGGTCTCTGCATTTATCCCAATCCGTGAATTAGTGAAACACACACAGCACACAGTGTACACACAGTGAGGTGAAGCACACACTAATCCCGGCACAGTGAGCTGCCTGCATCAACAGTGGCGCTCGGGGAGCAGTGAGGGGTTAGGTGCCTTGCTCAAAGCGTGCCTACTGGTCGGGGTTCGAACCGGCAACCCTCAGGTTACAGGTCCGAAGTGCTAACCAGTAGGCCATGGCTGCCCCCTATCTATCTTTGCTATGCTAATTAAGCACTTTGGATTGCCATTTTTGTACGAAAAGTGCTATATAAATAAAATCTGATTGATAGATAGACACACACACACACCCACACACACACAAAAACACAAACACACTCTCATACACATATACACAATTCAGTAGGTACAACAAACACTTCTAACTCCCTTTCAATCTCTCACTCTGGGGTACATCATATTCTAGGACTTTGAAAGATATGACACATAAGCCCATACCATGTGATCAAGCTAATTCTCACCAAAGATGTGCTAAAAAAGGTCCTCTACTTTCCTTTGCCGAGCCGACCACCTGCTGTGTCATGTTTGACGGGCAGACAGAAGGCCCATTCTCTGGCTTAGAGCTTCTCACTGGCGATGAGCGCCGTCTGGCTTGTAAAACTCAGAGGGAAATATCTCTGTCACACAGGCCAGACTATTCAAAGAGCTAAGCTTACAGACAGCATGTGGGATCATGTGTCTACATTCATACACACATCGTACGTAGGTATGCCACAAATCATAATTTCAGTGACTCCTTGTTTTTGTTTTAACATGATCTGTGACTATGGTTTAACATTACATGGTCTTGTTTTTCTAGTTCTACGCTGTTTCTTTATATGATAGCCATTTGCACACCTTATTCTGAGCGGATGGAACTGTTGGAGGACCATTCTGACTAACCATCTATTGTGTTATAATTGCCAGGATGACCATCAACAGATCATCTGGGATTTTATTTCATTTAAAAGTGCAACACATTAACATGAACACTACTCCTGCTTTACCCATACATGTTGGCCTGCCTCTTAGATCAACTTCATCTACTCGTGCCCCCTCACACTCATTTATTCATTTACACAACTGTTATAATAGAGCTAGCTATAGCTAATTTGAATAGGCCTTAGTGGTCCCTGGGCAGGGAAATATAAGGGTATAATACAGACAATACAAAACAACATTTAAGAGTAGAAGACTAACAATATTTACAAATATCATATCAAACCTGACTAACTGGCCAGGTCTCACCTGATTGCATGTGTCCTTCGCTGCGGACTGCATGGCCCATGCTGAGATCACGTTGAACCCCTTCACCACAAAGGATTCTGGGAAGAGGGAGGCCAGATACTCGGCGTTGGACTCCGGGTACTGGTTCCTGCGGCGGTTGTTACTCACGTCCACCAGTACCTTGCCCACCAGCAGATGCTTGAGACCCCAGAGTGAGGCGTAATGCTCGCGGCGTATCGCCAGGAAGATGATGCTGGCCTTGTCCACGGCGTCCTCGTGGTGCGTTACGTCCACCACGTGCGGGAAGGCCTCGGCGGCTCGCTTTGGCTGCCGGCTGCCCACCACCACCCCGAAGCCGCTGCGCAGCAGACGCAGCGTAAGGCTCTTGGAGAAGTCGCCCGAGCCCACGATGCCCACCACCGCCGCCAGGCGACCGCACTCTCTGGACGCCATCATCTTCACACCGTTGGGCAGGAAAGAGGCACTGCCGGCCGCCATGGAGATGGAGTCCATTCTCACACCAGCAGCACCTGCATAACACTCTGATGGATGGAATGATATTGAAGACAGTATATCAGAATAAATAATAGTCATAATAATAATAATACATTTAATTTGTATAGCGCTTTTCAAGACACTCAGAGACGCTTGAAACTGGACTATACTAAACACCATCAGATTATTACTGAATTTATAAACGCTGTGGATTTTGTACTTCAAATCCTTACACAGATAGCCTACACAGTATATAACTTTATAGGATTTAAGGATCAGAGGAAATATGTGATTCACCAAGGGCATGTGAAGGACACACACATGATGATAAGATTATGAATATGGATTACCAAGAGAATGTAGGCTATGATATCCTTAAAAGTTTTCACTTAAGAACAGATATGCTGTGACCATTTAAACAATAGAAAATAACATGCCACAGGTATTACATATTGGTTTGTAGCTTAATGGCTTAATGCAGACTACAGACAGTGCCACTTGGGGATAATTAACCTTGAAAATCACTGTCAGGTGTCAGTTACTTCTCTGTTACTCTTTTTAAAAGTAGGCTACACTACAGTGTATCCATGAGTAAACAAGACAAACATGTGTTAGTAGAGACTTGGTCAAGAAGGCATGAACATTAGAACTGAGTCTGACACAAATACCTCACTATATATGACACTATGTACATAGCCATACAAACATGTATTATGACAGAGAAACGATTAAAATTAATTGAAAACAAACAAACAAGCTATGAACAGCACCGGCTATACTTCCATAGCTGTATTGTGGACTGTCACTGAGTAGGCTACGGAATCTCAGAAGTGTTATCACCAAATAGTAGCCTAACAGGTTGACAAATATTGCATCATGCCACATGCCAATTCTGCTCTACAAAACAATCACTCTAAGTCAACTTAGGGGGCATCTCTGTAGGCTATGGTAGGCTAAACCCTAAACAACCCTCCAGCATCTTGCCTTTGCGTGACGTAAGAACCTGTTAGCCATCAGCTGATTCTCCTTGCAATAGGGCGCGCACGACTGTTTTTGATTTTACCTTATTTGACATTCGTTTCACCTGTAAGAGCAAGGGTTTATGACTGTCATTGTCGTGTTAGATGAAGTATAAAACACGACAATACGCTACGTATGTGCTTCACTTGGCTGTTTGAGACATAACAAATTGCTTAATGTCGATGGATGCATCCTAGCGTATAACCCGATATTTCTCATGCATTTATGTTTGCACATATTGTCAGCATTATAAGACAGGCTCGATTTCAGAATTCTATAAACACACGCACACGAGGAAAGCTTATTATTAATTTACGTGGATAGATATAACACAAGGTGACCGGTTTACCTTAGATGTGATCCGCTGCCTGCGTGCTTGTGTCCAACCGGTTCCCTTCCGTTTTCTCCGCCCCCAGTCCGTTAGATGCGCCGTGACCGGGCTGCTTAAACAGGCGGATGCTTGCCATCGCTGTAGCTTTTTCGCACGCTTCTGATGGAACGATTCTTTGGTTCTTTGGTGAATAGCTTCTTTATTTATTATATTTAATAGCCTATTTTTATTTATTTAGCAGATCTGTTAACTTCTGTAGGCTAATTATCGAAATCTTTTTAAAATGTTAATGTAGGCATATGCCAATTTAGAGCACTTAAATTGGATGAAGATCATATCCTTATTTTTGGCTAGGCTACTAAATATGTGTATCACAGATTAAACAGAATTGATTGTATTTACTGAGACCTCAAAATGTCACAATGATAAACTCCACTATGCCAGTGCGAAATGCTTTCAAGCCCAGCTTAGCCTGCCTACCTGGACTCGGAAAGCAGTGCAAAAATGTTTGCAATATTGGTCTGTCATTTCATTGACCCTATCATCCAGGGCCGGTTCTCCCCAGAGCCATAGAGAGAAAGAGTTGCGACACTCTTTGATGTCACCGCCAGTGCAGTCACGTGGTTCGTGTAAACCGCTATAGTTCCAAAACATACGCTGGCTGTCATGTTCTTCTATGGGACAGACAGCAGCGATTGCGTTATTTAACGGTAAATATATATATATAAACATACACCCTACTACTTTTTCAGCTGTTATTGCATGATTACATATTTGTTAATGTCAGTTTTGC
This sequence comes from Alosa pseudoharengus, assembly GCF_046254945.1. Taxonomy (NCBI): domain Eukaryota; kingdom Metazoa; phylum Chordata; class Actinopteri; order Clupeiformes; family Clupeidae; genus Alosa; species Alosa pseudoharengus. Next base: position 32,501,072 of record NW_027468650.1, read on the forward strand.
ATTTTGAGAGGCAGGGTGACAATGAAAAAGCTGTATATTACTATACGTTTTACATTTTTGGAGGGAAAAGCTTATGTTCATGTTCGCATGGACAGAAGTACAGGCTAGAACGGCTCTAACTTAAGTTTTCTTTTCCATATCATTCATGTGATGACAGATGTCTCATGATTTTCATTTTATCGCAACTGGGCTGTATTATTGATTACCGTGATTTTGCTTATAAATTCCGATTCAGCCATTAGCTTACCTTCGTGGTAGCGTTAGGTCTGCCGTGGTCCATTCAGCATTCGCCTAGCAGCTAGCTCACTTCTGATAAGTGGTCACCCCCAGACCACAACGTGAAACATGATCATGTTAAGACTAAGAATATGTTTGGGTCTATAGGTAAGTGCAGAGCTATTAAGATTTTTCTCTACGGCTCTGGGTTAATGCACAGAGTAAGAGTAAGGTTAGCTGCAGAGAGAGTGATAGAGAACAGTGACAGGTGACACTCCCATTGGACTCCGTTGTACCTTTTTGCTTTTTTGAGAAAGAACAGTCCATTCAGCATTTACACCCACTTCTTCTGATGAGGCAGGAGTTGACCACACAACCATGATAATTTTAATACTAAGCCATGCACAAAGAATCAAATATATTAAAGAATAACAACTCATTAAGCTTGGATGAATGAATCAAATATTGTTTAATAAAAAATACTGAGTGAGACAACAAGATGTGTGTGTGTGTGTAAATGTGTGTATCTAACTGGAAAAACAAGAACAAAGTGAAGGAACAGGGAGGAATATTATAAGTGATTAATACATTTAAAAAAATCCTCCACATACATCAGGCTTCAGAGTGCATCAGGGCTGAAAGGAAGGAGAACATTCATAATAAAGGTACCTGGCATAAGATAAAAATGAACAGTGTGGAACCAAAAAAAATGGGAACAAGCATGAACAAGGAACAAGCATGAATAATATCAACAAACATACGTACAGTGGCCACAACAACGATACTGGTGGTCCAGCAAGATCTGTTGAGACGGGCACAAATATATTCTAACAAGCCAGTTCACTCAGGACTGCCTAGAAAATTGCATACATCAGACTCACACCTGTGGAGTTCCACTATGCACTATGGCCAGTCACTGTAGGGCAGTTCCTCTCGACAACGCATACTAACATCCTCTTAATCTGTGTCCTGGACACTAAAAAGCAGATGAAGCGAAATAGGGCGACAATAGATTCAACAATGGACACAGCAGGTAACACTATATATAGGGCAAACCATTCACAACATATTATAACGTCGCAAATATACTATAGTGTAGCGCCGAGGCTATTTGCCCCGTGTTGGACTTTCCCCTGTGTTCCCCTGTGTCTTCTGTTTTCCCGGCGTGTGCGCGTGTGTGTGTGCGTGCGAGAGTGTCTGTGTCTCCCTCTCCCTTCTGTGTCATAGAATGTGTCAATAAGTTCTGATGTGTTTTGATTGGGGGGAGGTGTCCGGGAGGGAATATTTAGGGGTTCGGATAGGTTAGCGATTGATAAGGGGAGGGAATAGAATAGGGGGTTCTAAGACGTCTAGTAAGTTTAGTCAGAGTAGAAGTAAATTACGTGCGAGTGGGTTGTGTTGCGTTGTGTTGTCTGCCGTTGAGAGTGAATCACGAGTGAATGAGAGCTATTTTATCAAGATCAGTTTGTTGTTTTGTAGTGGACACCTCCTGCTACGTACCTATAGTCTGTACATCCATTGAGAAATAAATAACCGGAGTTTGGAACGATATCCCAGCCTCCCCGTCTCCTAACTACTCTTCGGCATTACACTGGTGTCAGAAGTGGGATCGTTACCTCTGCCGAAAATGGATGACATCGCTGGGCTGGTAAGGTCGTTCCCTTTACTTGGACAGACTAGGGACCCTGATAAGGATGTGCCCCGACATGGGCAGGACCACCGAGGTCCGGAGGGACAGAGAGCTATTGCTAGATGGTCTCACAATAACCCCTTTCTGCCATTACTACGAACCGAATGTTCATTAAGCCCTGACTCTAACGCTCGTGCCCCTGACAGTGACACTCACGTTCGTTTTCCTGTTGCTACTGGCAACGGCGAAGAGATCAACCGGAAAGTATTCAATAAAAACATCCGGTTCGCTAGTACGCCAATAGTGGCTAGCGGCGCTAGTGGTGGCTGCCCTGCGCTGTCGGAAGCTAACTGGCTAGCGGGAGAAGCTAGTCGCTACTCCGGTAGCAGCAATACTGTTTGCTTAATTGATTCACATCCCAATTGCCTTCTAAATAAAGTCGAGTCCTCTTCTACAGAAGCACTTTTTGCTCCTTCACTTCCCACACCACCCAGTTTTATGTGTCCAATACCAAACGCCTGCAACTCCCATCAGCTCCTTGATATTGAGCCCCTTAGCATGCATGCTAATTTCCCATCCGAACACACTAGCATTGCGGCAAACACTCTGCAAAAAGGCTCCGACGAGGCAACCCGTCTATTTTATACACATAGAGAGAACACCACACAGTTGCCAGACACTCGACCTTCACCCCATCAGTGTGCTCACTCCCCAGTGACTGGGCCTCACTGGGGGGTCAGTCATTCTACCGGCGGGCATGCTACAGCCACAGAGACTGGGCCGTCTGTCCCCCTGACCCCTCTGGTTGCACCTGAACCTGTGCGTAATAGAAGTTTCCTGAAGTTGGGCAGATACGATGGCCGTACCTCTTATGAAGCCTTTCGTGAAAAGTTTGAGCTAATGGCTAACTCTAATGGCTGGAGTGAAGAGGATAGAGTGGGGCAGTTGGCAGCTGCATTGGAGGGGGATGCGCTGCAGGTTTTTCTTGACGTCCGCGGCAGCCAGGTGACCCAGGCAGATGTTCTACACAGGGCATTGTCTCGTCGGTTCGGTGACACCACTCCCACTGTGTCACGCCGTCAGCAGTTCCAGGAACGTGTGCGGCAGGACAAGGAGACACTGGGTGTTTTCATGGCTGACCTACAGCACTTAGCTCAGTGCAGCTATCCATCTTTTAATGTGGAAGTGAGAGATGCCCTCACCTTGGATGCATTTATTCGTGGTCTGACACCCGAGAGGCTTAGGCAACAACTGCGGCTGCAGCAACCCACCACTCTAGAAGAGGCGCTTCAGCAGGCCCATGCCATTGAGGGGATTTTTGACGAACAGCCAGCAAGAACCGCGAACAGCTGGGGTAGCCGTCCTAGGGCCTTTGCCGTTTATCCAGGTGATGGTAGCCATCCTCCATCTGCTCGTAGGCCTACCTCTTTTGACCATGACTCTGCCGTCTGCTGGCGCTGTGGCAAGAGAGGCCACCTGCGCCGGGACTGCACCACACTGGACTCAGCTGTTGGCTCTTTACAGCAGGGAAACGGGAAGGGACCGGAGTAATGGGAGTGTCTCCTGGTCCTGTGTGCAGTGTAGAGTCTCCCGTCAGTGTTGTTTCATCTGATTGTGGCCTAGTCGAGTGCTGTCATGTATCTGCTGTTGTAAATAGTCATCCAGTTAAAGCTTTAATAGACACTGGTTCCACCGTCACTCTAGTCCACCCCAGCTTGTTAGTGAACCATGCACTACAACCCCCCAGTGTCCCTTTAACTACCGTCACCGGCGAGCATGTGCCTATGGTCGGCCAGTGTGAGGCGGAGATCCAGGTGGCTGGACAATGCTTTTTCATACGCGTCTGGGTTGCTGAACTTCCGGAGCACTGTATCCTTGGCATTGACTTCCTTCATGCTGCAGCGGCTGTCATTGACCTAGGGGCAGCATGCCTCAGACTTGGAGAGTCAAACACTGCGCCCATCTGTTTCAGCCCCTCACCCCTTCGACCACTGTTAAACTGTGTTGGCGTGCTCCATGCGGCTGAGAATTCTGACCCGCCAGCACCTGAGACCATACCCACTACCCCAGATCTTCCTGTGCCGTTTTCAGCAGCCTGCTCTGGGTCCGAGACTCCACTTCCCCTACGCCCCTTTCCTGCTGTAGTGGAACCTGAGCCTCCAGCACTGGTCACTGATCCACCAACACAGAGACACACCATCCATCAGTTGTGGGAGGACAACAGCGTAGGCCTTGATGAGTCACAAAAACAGATGCTATGGGCTGTGCTGGACCATCATCGTGCTGTTTTTGCTGCAACCCCCGGTGATGTTGGTAGGACCCCGTTGATTCAGCACAGCATTGACACTGGTGATGCAACCCCTATCCGTCAACGTGCACGTCGCTTGCCCCATTCTCGACAGCTGGCTGCAGAACAGTGTCTGGAGGAAATGAAGGCTGCTGGAGTCATCGAGCCCTCTGACAGCCCCTGGGCTTCTCCGGTTGTATTGGTCCCAAAAAAGGATGGCAGCTGGCGGTTTTGTATCGACTTTCGGCGGCTCAACGAGGTGACTGTTAAGGACTCATATCCACTACCCCGGATTGACGAGTCCCTGGATCAGGTGGGTGGGTCGAAGTGGTTCTCGTCGTTGGACCTCCGGTCTGGTTACTGGCAGGTGCCCCTCGCTGCTGATGCCAGACCAAAGACAGCGTTCACTACGGGGACAGGGTTGTGGCAGTTTAACACCATGCCATTTGGGCTTTGTAATGCGCCCGCAACATTCGAGCGGCTGATGGAGCGTGTGCTGCAGGGAATTCCCAAAGAAAGGTGTCTTGTGTATCTTGATGACCTGCTCGTACATGGCAAAGACTTTGAGTCTGCATTGCGTCATCTAGATGCAGTCATCACAAGAATAGCCCAAGCCGGCCTGAAGCTACACCCAGAGAAATGCAGTCTGATGCAACGCGCTGTCACCTTCCTTGGACACCACGTGACTGGAGAGGGGGTTGCTACGGAACACCGGAAGACCGAAGCTGTTCGTGACTGGCCAGCCCCCTGCAACCTACGACAGTTAAGGTCTTTCTTGGGTCTGGCTTCATACTACCGCCGCTTCGTTCCAAGCTTTGCCACTGTGGCTGCCCCACTCCACCAGTTGTCTCGGAGGGAACAGAAATTTCATTGGGGGCCTGAGCAACAACGTGCTTTTGACAATCTGAAGCTGGCTCTTTGTAGTGCACCAATCCTTGTGGCGCCAGACCCGAAGCTCCCTTTCATCCTGGACACGGATGCCAGCAATGTAGGCCTCGGGGCCGTCCTATCCCAGGTGACTGCAGATGGAGAGAGGGTCATCGAGTATTACAGTCGGTCCTTCAACAGAGCTGAACGCAACTACTGTGTGACCCGGAGAGAACTGTTAGCCGTTGTCGAAGCTGTTCGTCATTTCAAGCATTACCTGTGTGGCCTTCCTTTCGTGGTCCGGACTGACCATGCCTCCCTGCGTTGGCTCCTCTCTTTCCGTGAGCCAGAGGGTCAGGTTGCCCGTTGGATAGAACAGCTACAGGAGTTTCAGTTTGAGATTCAGCACCGGAAGGGAGAAAACCACCAGAATGCTGATGGGCTGTCCAGGAGGAGCTGTTCAGCTGCGTGTCCACAGTGCAGTCGTCTACCTGGTAGCGCTGAGGGTACGTTGCCTGACGTATTAGAGGATGAACTGCTAGCCATTCAGTGCCGAGCCATACTACCGGCCTCCAACATGTCCTGGGCTACCGAACAACGTAAAGATCCAGAGCTCCAGGTTGTGATCAGCTGGGTGGAGGCTGGACAGCGCCCATCCTGGGAAGATGTAGCTGCTCATGGACTCACAGTGAGGGGCCTGTGGTCCATGAGGGATGGGTTGGCCCTACATGACGGGGTGCTGAAGAGACGCTGGGTGGAGCCTGCAACAGGTTTACCTAAATGGCAGACTGTTGTCCCGATGTTTAGCTGCGGATTGGTCCTCGCAGCCATGCATGGGCAACCTGGAGTGGGTCACTTTGGGGTGAAAAAGACACTGAAGCGTGTGCGACAACAGTTCTATTGGAGCACGTGCAGGAGGGATGTAGAGTCCTACTGCCGCCGGTGTGACGCATGCACTGCCCGTAAGGGACCCGTGGGCCGTTCCCATGCTCCACTTCAGCAGAGGAGGGTAGGCTATCCGATGGACCGTATAGCTGTGGATGTGATGGGGCCCTTACCGTTGACACCCCGGGGAAACCGTTACATCATCGTGGCTGTGGATTATTTCACCAAGTGGCCCGAGGCGTACGCTGTGTCCAATCAAGACGCATGTACTACAGCTGAGGTGCTCCTTGGAGGCATGTTTGCTCGGTTCGGAGTGCCTGCAGAACTCCATACGGATCAAGGGCGGAACTTTGAGTCCCGCACCTTTGCAGATTTTTGTCAGCGGATGGGCATTCGGAAGACTCGAACCACTGCTCTCCACCCTCAAAGTGACGGCCTAGTCGAGAGGTACAACCGCACCCTTGCCGAACAGCTAGCCTTGTGTGTGCAGCAGGATCAGAGAGATTGGGACCTGCAGATTCCTCTGGTCCTCATGGCAAGCCGCACTGCAGTCCAAGAGTCCACAGGTTGTACTCCAGCGCTGTTGATGCTTGGTAGAGAGCTGCGGACCCCACCCTCACTCCTCATGGGCCTACCCCCAGATGCTCCAGATGCCCCTGCAGGGCTTGAGTATGCACACCAACTGCAGGACCGACTCCAGCTAGCTCACGACTTTGCACGCCATCAAGCCATTCAAGCTGGAATTCGGCAGAAGAGAGCATATGACCACCATAGTGCAGGACGTGACTTTACTGTGGGTGAGTTGGTCTGGGTGTATGGGCCAAAACGGAAAAAAGGACGGTCGCCCAAGCTCGACTCAGCGTGGGACGGGCCTGCGTACGTGGTAGAGAGAGTTGGGGAGGTGACATATCGCATCCGTAAAAGACCTGGAGCGCGGTGTGTGGTCCTCCACCGTGATAGGCTGGCTCCGTACCGAGGGGATCGTAATCCCTTTGTCCGTGGAAGTCCGCGTCGTTCCCCTGGGGTGAACTGCCCTGAACCTGGAGGAGCTGGACACGCAGCGCCAGGGGATGGGTGGGGAACCTCAGAGGAGGGCGAGGTCTGTCATCCCGTTGCCCTGGTCCCTGGGAGTGTTCCAGGAACACCTGGAGGAGCTGAACACGCAGCGCCAGGTGGACCTGGAGGCAACCAGGTTCAACCAGGCTTGGGATTGTGCTGGCCAAACCCCGCTTCGCCTGCGCTTGACGACCACAGGGGGGAGAGGGCCCACAGGCGTCGGCCCCAGCGGAGACCAGCAGGTGAGGGCCGTCCAGCGGCAGCGTGCTCCTCCTCGCCTGTGCCTGACGACCACAGGGAGGAGAGGGCCCACGGGCGTCGGCCCCAGCGGAGACTAGCAGGTGAGGGCCGTCCATCGGCAGCATGCCCCTCCTCGCCTGTGCCTGACGACCACAGGGAGGAGAGGGCTCACGGGCGTCGGCCCCAGCGGAGACCAGCAGGTGAGGGCCTTCCAGCGGCAGCGTGCTCCTTCTCGCCTGCGCCTGACAACCACAGGGAGGAGAGGGCTCGTAGGCGCTCAGCTCACCGGCTCGCGGACGTGGGATCACGCGCCCACCGAAGACCGGCAGCACCGGACGACATTCCTGTGTCGCCCCTTGGTGCTGTGCTTCCGGGGACATCACCGCAGCGGCTCCAGCAACATCAGCCTGCGTATAGCCTGAGGCCCAGGAGAGGGCTTCGCCCGCCTCGACGCTTTGATGAGGCCATCTTTCCTCGAGGGCGAGGAACTTAAAGGGGGGGGCAGTGTAGCGCCGAGGCTATTTGCCCCGTGTTGGACTTTCCCCTGTGTTCCCCTGTGTCTTCTGTTTTCCCGGCGTGTGCGCGTGTGTGTGTGTGTGTGCGTGCGAGAGTGTCTGTGTCTCCCTCTCCCTTCTGTGTCATAGAATGTGTCAATAAGTTCTGATGTGTTTTGATTGGGGGGAGGTGTCCGGGAGGGAATATTTAGGGGTTCGGATAGGTTAGCGATTGATAAGGGGAGGGAATAGAATAGGGGGTTCTAAGACGTCTAGTAAGTTTAGTCAGAGTAGAAGTAAATTACGTGCGAGTGGGTTGTGTTGCGTTGTGTTGTCTGCCGTTGAGAGTGAATCACGAGTGAATGAGAGCTATTTTATCAAGATCAGTTTGTTGTTTTGTAGTGGACACCTCCTGCTACGTACCTATAGTCTGTACATCCATTGAGAAATAAATAACCGGAGTTTGGAACGATATCCCAGCCTCCCCGTCTCCTAACTACTCTTCGGCATTACAATACTTTACCACACTTATAATAGCCCTGAGCAAATTCAAAAGTGGTTGAGGAGAGAGAGGGAGGGAGGATCCTTGGATGTATTCGGCCTCTCCATTCCCGGCACACCGTCAGCAGTCGCCACCAGCAGCCACTACCTGCAGACACCACCAGCAGCCATGGCCAGCACCAGCCACCATTACCGGCACCAGCAGCAGCAGCCGCCAGCAGCCGCCACCAGCAGCAGCCGCCACCACCAGCAGCCGCCAGCAGTAGCAGCTACCAGCAGCAGCCGCCACCTGCAGCAACAGCCACCATTACCTGCAGCCGCCACCATTACCAGCAGCAGCCGCCATCACCATCCTTCGCCAACACCAGCCAGCTCAAGCAGTCATCGCCTCCAGCAGCAGCCGCCTGCAGCAGTGTTTGGGAAACAAATTAGTCACACTACTGTCTGAGTAATAAACATTTTAAAGCTCATTATGGCTTATGATAATTTTTTGTGTAAAATAATTTGTATTCCTACATGCAATCCAACAGCCCTTTCAAGGGTGTAATTAAACAAACCTTATTTCTACTAGCATCAGATACACAGTACTCAGCTGACTAGCTAACACCGCCAGGTTCAGCAGATACAACCTAAAAAAAAAACGTCCTTAATCAACCTTAATGATCCTAGTAATCTAACATCAATAATTTACTAAATAAAATATGTCAGAGATTCACTACTGAACGTAATTTTTGGTGTAGCGATACCTTCTTCACAGCTCGCAAAATCGAGATAACTAAGTAGCAGGCAATGACTGAAAATCGGTTGTCTACCAAGTTAAGAAAATATATATAAATTGCACTGTGCACATACAGATAAATATAAGCATATGCACCATAAAGGGCCTATTTATATAATATACAGAGTTGACAATTCAAAAGAGGTAGCTATTTAATGAATTTACGCCTGGATATAACATTAACGTTAACACAGAGGGCGAAGTCAAGCTAACAAACTAGCAGGCAATCGGTGGTCTACCAAGATAAAACATATATATAATTACGCTGTGTACATACAAATAAAGATCAGTATATGCATCATAAAGGGCCTCTGATAAAATATAAACAGTTGACAGTTCAAAAGAGGTAGCTATTTAATCAATTTACCCCTGGATATAACATTACCTTCACAGAAGGCAAGTCAAGCTAACAAACTAGCAGGCAATCGGTCGTCTACCAAGATAAAAAATATATATATAATTACGCTGTGTACATACAACAAAAGATCAGTATATGCATCATAAAGGGCCTATGCTACAATATAGACACTTAACAAATTCAAAACAGGTAGCTATTTAATCAACTTACCTCAGAAGTTACTCGACAGTCAGCAATGGAAGTGAATGATGTCCAACGCCATAGAATGGCTTTTTGGAACTACGTGAGGCTGCATACCCAGGAAGTAGGCGGCAAAAGGCGTACAACGGAGTCCAATGGGAGTGTCGCAACTCTTTCTCTCTATGGCTCTGGTTCTCCCTATACGCACACTACGCAAGTTGCGTAGGGCCCCGCAAGTTAATGAAGGCCGCCTTCCCCGTCTCTCCTGGAGTCAAGCTATAGTGACAGACAAGTATACAGTTATAGCGACAGTGCCTCATACATTAAAGGACAATTCCGGCGCAAAATGAACCTAGGGGTTAATAACACATGTGTACCGAGTTCGACCGTTCGCTGGGATTTGTTTTCATGCTAGTCGAATGTGACCAGTTTTATTGCAAACCGCTTATTAGCGGTTAACGCTAGCCTTCGGGGCACACTACAGTAGAAATAAATCACTATTTCTATACCACTAACAAGGCTCAAAATAGCACCACACTTACACAGTAGCATAATGAGGGTCTCTACATGTAAACCGAAGCATTGAGAACTTTGTAAGTGTACAGGCAGTTTATTAAAAAGAAACACATTACCGTTCACATCTGGTTCACATATACAGGCAGGCGATGTGAACTAAAATCAAACGTAATTTGCTCAATATAGGCCTATCAGAAATAATAGCTCCGATGTAACATAACTTGTGTAGTGTAGGCTACTTACTTAGTGGATCCATGTCCCTCTGGTAGCCTATGGATCGCCGCCGCCTGTGTGTGGTATTGACTACAGCTTCTAGCTCTCTCTCTCATAGCCCTTTCACGGAGCTCCCGCAGCTCTTCGTTGGTATTCCGACTCGAAAAGATAAGGACGTCCAATAAGGGTTCATCCTTGATGTCTTCAAATTCGTTCAAATAACCTGCCATCTCTTATGTCTCCTGTTGCGTTCAGTGCTTCTCTTTTGCACAGTCCTTCTGCAACAACGTTTCACCCGAGATTCACTTCACATCCCAGTTGTAACCAAGGCGCCTGCCTGTATGTGAACCAGACGTCAACGGTAATGTGTTTCTTTTTAATAAACTGCCTGTACACTTACAAAGTTCTCAATGCTTCGGTTTACATGTAGAGACCCTCATTATGCTACTGTGTAAGTGTGGGGCTATTTTGAGCCTTGTTAATGGTATAGAAATAGCGATTTCTTTCTCTGTACGTGTGCCCCGAAGGCTAGCGGTAACGCTAATAAGCGGTTTGCAATAAAACTGGTCACATTCGACTAGCATGAAAACAAATCCCAGCGAACGGTCGAACTCGGTACACATGTGTTATTAACCCCTAGGTTCATTTTGCGCCGGACTTCTCCTTTAAGAAGATGAACATGAAACCGAATTACCATTCAGGGCATGAAAAACGGAAGAAACGTCACGAGAATGGCGAACAGCGGGAACAGCAGTCGGGTAAACTTGCGTTCGTTCCATGGTTTGATGTCAACATGCATCTCTCCAACATGCATCTCTGTTGCTGGCCTAGCCTAGGCCTACCTAACAGGGAAGTGAATCCCCTGATCTGTCTGTGGCTTGCTTGCCAGCCTTTCCCAGTCACAGTACTTCGTAAAGTTGTGAAATATAATCGCATTTTAAAAGAACTAAATTGTTTTACAATATTTGAGTCAACTTTAATTATAGCCTACAACTGAACGTATGCAAATTGGAAAGTAGCCTGTATTAACTTTGATTCGCTGTGCTGCATGGATAATAGATGCACATCGTAAATTAGGCCTATTTGAAGTATTAAAATGATTGTTTAAAATAGTCTACGTTTGAAAAAATATTGAAACTAGATGTACCGCAGAGCGGTACAAAATATGACCGCCGCCCAGTCCAGCACATTTTTTCCACAAAAATAAATCACGCTGAAAGGCCTATATGATTCTAACTGTCTCACTAAATTGCATTATCCACACTCAATTCTCACGGATATCTGCTAGACAACAAGTACCAAAACATGATTAGTTCATAGATTTCACATGTAAAATTAATTTTATACAACCCCACCTCCATCTTGCCTGTTCATAATTCTGAGAAATTCTTGAATTGTGTGCATGTGTGCATGTACATGTTTATGTTATGCGTGTGTGTGTGTGTGTGTGTGTGTGTGCGTGCTTGTGTGTGTGCCTGTGTATGTGCCTGTGCATGCAAGCGTACATATGTCTACTGTGTGAGTATGTGTCATACGTATGATTACTGTGAATGTATGTGTGTGTGTGTGTGTGTGTATCTGTTTGTGCACATGTGTGCACATGAAATGGGTTAACATGACCCCTGGAGGCAAACATACGGAAAAAAATGGTCATCCTAGGCCCTACAGTTCTCAAGATATTCACAGAGAACTGTGTCTGCCCTACCCTCCTTTCGGGGGGTCCAGTCCAGCGGGGGGGCTACAGATCAAAATGAAAAATTACGGTTCCATGCTATCCATGTGGGGGTACATGCCCACCAAGTTTTGTGTACCCCGGTCTTTCAGTGTCCCGGGAATCCTTGTTGGTGTACGTCACTAAATGTACACATAAATTATTTTATTGTAAGGCCCCCCATGAACGAAAGTACACAAAACTTGGCATGCATTCGGAGGGTGTCATAATGATCCTACACTTTTAATTTCGTGCAGTTTTGAACTTGTCAGCCAGAGATATTGTGATGAAAACACCTAATTTTTTGCTTTTTAATTTTTAACTAGGTGGCGCTATACATGAAATAAGTGGTAATGGGATGGGTTGACATGCCCCCTTAAGACCAACATACATAAAAAAGGTGGACCTCCTAGGCCCTACGGTTATCGAGATATTCAAACTGTCTCCGGCCACCTACAGGCCAGTTGGTGTATAGTAACATAAATTAATTTATTGTGTGGCCCCCCATGAACGGAATTCCACGAAACTTGGCGTGCATACAGAGGGTGTCATAATGATCCTACACTTCCAATTTTGTACAGTTTTGACTTTGTTAGGTCACAGATACCTTCAATTACAACACCTCATTTTTACTTTCTTGTGTTTAACTAGGTGGCGCTATACATGAAATGAGTGGTTATGGAATGGGTTGACATGGCCCCTTGAGATCAACATACAAAAAAAAAAGGTCCTCCTAAACCCTACGGTTTTCGAGATATTCACAGAAAACTGTGTCTGCCCTACCCTCCTTTCGGGGGGTCCAGTCCAGCGGGGGGGCTACAGATCAAAACGAAAAACGATGGTTCCATGCTATCCATGTGGGGTTACATGCCCACCAAGTTTCGTGTACCCCGGTCTTTCAGTGTCCCGGGAATCATTGACAGAAATTTGGGCATGCGAAAAAGAAAAAAAAAAAAAAAAAAGAAAAAAAGAAAAGAAATCTGACTAAACCTATATGACCTTCGCTGCGCGGCGGTCATAATAATATATAAGAGAATCAGGGGAGCCAGTTCATAACTTTGGCAAGTAGCCTACAGACACACAGGTGAAGAACAGTCAGTCAGTAAGCTACTAGCACAACCAGACCCTTACAAAAAAAAAAAAAAAAAACTGCATTACTTCAAGTGTCAAACTGCAGATTTCTGAGTATGAAAACCTCAGTTTTGGAGAAAATATTTGCAGCTCTTATGCAGGGAATGCATTATTTTAGAGGCAAAAAACTGCAGGTATTTTTTGCAAGGGGATATGTACAGCAAGCCTCAAAAGCAAACAGCCCAGACTATATAAACAAACAGCCCAGACTATATAAACACTATATTTGGTAACTTCCATAGACATCCAAAATGGGGTGGGATGATTGTATTGGGAGCACTGAGGTGTCAGATGATACTATAAAAAAAATGGTTACATTTTGGCGCTCAGAGTTCAGGTAGGAAGGCCCCTTAGCAGGATTTTGCTTAGGGCCCCATGGAGGTCTGAACCGGCACTGCTAACATCTCTTGTATATTCTTTCTCATGTAAAGCAAATGCCTGTTATCTTTTTTTAGTATTTTGATCAGCTACAGATTCCTATTTACTGCCCTTTATTTTGGATATTGGTTGGTTTTGATATGCACATTTTGTAAATTAGCCAGAATGATTCGGTGAGATCTATGCTATATTAGTTTAGTGTCTATGATAAACAGTATACATCTGTTGATATACCTTTTTTGAGTTATATCTTAAATATTTTGCACGTCTTTTAGGCTACTGAAGGGAAGCACTCTGTCGTAATTGTAATTACCACCAGGGGGAGCTACAGCCTTCTAGTGCCCAAGAGAACCATTTTTGGGAACAGTGAATGTCGATGCAATATCTAAAGCCAAACAACTTGTACAAAGTTTGGTCCACCATCAGTGAGTGAGTGCTCCATTAATGTGTGTGTGTGTGTGTGTGTGTGTCAAAAAACATAAAAAAACTGAGTCTCTGTAGGCAGCCTAGGCTCCGAGATCTGTACACAAAAACAATTGCTACCAACAAGGGTTGGCAACCCCTCAAAAGCAAACAAAGTGTTTCAACCAATAACCGACGAGATGCACGTTAGGAGAGTTTTAATTGCACGGAAGTGAGGGGGAGGGAGTAGCGAGCTAGCTCTCTGTTTTGTTTGAACATCAACAGAAGCGACGTATCCCCGCTATCGCTGATACAACCTTTAAAAATTCATTGTGTAATTTCTTGGGTTAATTCTTGGGAGAAATTCTCCCATCTAGCGGTGAGATGGTGTATTGCAACAGACTCCAGCTACCCCCCACTGCAAGCGTGATTTACTAGCTACAGAAGCCGCACCATAATGTCCTAGCTGACGTTACAAGATCGTACCCTTGGATTTGTTATTTTGGCTTATATTCAGCGAGCAACTTATAAGTGCTAACGTTATTCGACAAGACTGTACAAGATATGTAGTTCAAGATAATGCGTGGTCTTCTATCTTCGTACGAATAGTCAGATATCATCAGGTGATTCAACGGTAGGGGTTTCCTTTTCCCGGCAGCCACGAGCACAACTGTCTTTCGGTAACTGACCGACAAACATGAAAAGCAGAGCTAGAATTTCAGGTATGTCCCTCCTTGGCTAATGTATTCTAAAGATGGAGGCCGAAACATGGCTGCCGCCATACGGGCGACTCGGTCGTATGTATTCTTAATGGCAGATCCTACACTTACGAAATTTGTTTGTGTAAATAATTACACATGAATGAGCACATATTTATGAAAGAAAAAATGGGTTTTTGCTAAGAATCAACCCCAAAAAAAGTACACAATGTAGCTTTAAGTTATCAGTTAGTGCATAATGTCACAGTTACCAAAACCTCCAGGTGGCCAGATTCTCCAGGGCCAGGTCAACTGACTGGGCAACAGCGTCATTCCACTCACAGGTGACTGGATTATGCATGGAAATAGGAAGACCTTATAAGAAAGGTGTGAGGAGTTCTAACTAGGGCCTAATCATGACTGCAGGGTCACCTTAACCTCAGTCAGCTGTGAGTGTCCTAGGCCTGAGCACCCATAGAATTCTGACACTCTCCTGATTGACTGTCAGCCATACACATCTGCACAATATATACTGTATTTACTGGCACTTAAACTGACCTCTAGCAAACATCACTGCAGTGCATACACAATTCTGCATACCACTCGGAAACACGCACACCTGCACAACGATTGGTCTGAGTTGTCGCTACTCCTACCAACTTCTGCCTGTCTGGTGTGCTGGTCTGTCATTTTTGTGAAAACTGCAGTTTGTATGTGAATTACCTCCATTGTCATACTTGTTGTTATTATTGTTGTGTTTGTTGCTGTGTTTGTTGTTGTTGTACCTGACGTCTGGATACTGTATGTGTCTTTAAAGCTATACGCATGCAATTCATTTCAGCTATATACTCAGCTCAATACTGACAAATATGGGTCACAGCAGGGGTGTGAGCAAGGTGGAAAGACAACATCTGGACATAAAAATAGAGAGAGAATAAACCGCTGTCTGCTGGACTTACTGTGTAATGTTCATCTGTGGCAGCTAGCTGCCAGGCAGCTACAGTGCTACACTCTGGGGACATGTTTGTGAGCACCCATATCATGTCCATGCCCCCAGAGAGTAGTGCTGTAGCTGCCCCATGTCCATGCCCCCAGAGGGTAGCGCTGTAGCTTCCCCATGTCCATGGCCCCAGAGGGTAGCGCTGTAGCTGCCCCATGTCCATGCCCCCATGAGGGTAGCGCTGTAGCTGTTGGCTTCAGAAAGAGTTAGGTAGAAATGATTGGGTTTTTTTGTTTGTTTTTTTTCCGTACCAACAGACCTCACGAAACAGATATCACTGGAATTCTCCTTTAATCTCTCCCAGGTCGTCAACAGTAGGATTCCAAGGGGACTATCTCTGAGTATGACCTTTTGTGAATAGCAAAAAAGAGGCACAGTTATCCACCATTTCAGAATATTCTAGAAAAATGCTGATACTCCTTCTCTTCCCAAACAGGATCCATTCCTATGAAGGTTTATGGGTGCAAAAGTGGCGAGGACATTTAACTGCAGATTTTGCATGTGCACACTAAAGTCGTAAATGTGTAACAGTAAAGTTGAAGTTGTACATATTTTTTTATATCTTGTTAACACAAAATAGGGGCTACGGGTTCACAAATCCTTTTTACTGGTACACAAATCCTATCCTGTGAGTCACAACTTTCAAGAGTCATGCACTCGACACTTTTGCTCCAAACGTTGCAGCGCAGTTGGTGCGAAACACATTTGCACATCCGTGTTTCATAATCTGAGAACATGCACAACATTCGTGCATTTGTAAACCCAAATGTGAACTAATGCATCCGAAGTTGTGCATCTGTGAAATAATTTCTCATTAATAAAATTCTACAGATCGCTTTGATTTTCTTGCACGACTACAAGTCAATTGATAGAAGTGCTCGAATCTGCTTCTACGAGTGACTTTTGCTCCTGGCTAGGTGATATAATAGGAGCAAAAAGATTTGTATGTGTGCACGTCGAGCGAATCGATCGAGAAAACAAGGCGGCCGGATCTGGATCCAGGATCGCGCTCAGACTACCATTGCCTGCTCATAAGGTAAGTAACATGATAATAATATGAAGAAAGTTATCTTGTTTGTTGGTTTACATTATCATGACAGCTATGTTTAGCTTAGCTTACCTGCTTGCTAAATCCTCCAGTGCTAGATCAAGCTAGCTAGCTATCGCTAGATAAATAACTAGTTTAGAAGTACAGAAATATAACACTGCCCGTCCAAAATCGTTAGGACACATAATCTGACATCAATTTTCGAACACACCGCAACAAATATTTTTTCCTCGCTTTGTGCAAAGAAAAACTATAAATCGTGTGTCCTTCATTGATAAGGAAACATGCTGAGGTTACTTACTTTATGAGCAGGCAATGGTAGTCTGAGCACGATCCAGGATCCAGATCCGGCCGCCTTGTTTTCTCGATCGATTGCTCGACGTGCACACATACAAATCTTTTTGCTCCTTTTATATCACCTAGCCAGGAGCAAAAGTCACTCGTCACTCGTAGAAGCAGATTCGAGCACTTGTATCAATTGACTTGTAGTCGTGCAAGAAAATCAAAACGATCTGTAGAATTTTATTAATGAGAAATTATTTCACAGATGCACAACTTCGGATGCATTAGTTCACATTTGGGTTTACAAATGCACGAATGTTGTGCATGTTCTCAGATTATGAAACACGGATGTGCAAATGTGTTTTGCACCAACTGCGCTGCAACGTTTGGAGCAAAAGTGTTGAGTGCATGACTCTTGAAAGTTGTGACTCACAGGATAGGATTTGTGTACCTGTAAAAAGGATTTGTGAACCCGTAGCCCCTATTTTGTGTTAACAAGTTATAAAAAAATATGTACAACTTCAACTTTACTGTTACACATTTACGACTTTAGTGTGCACATGCAAAATCTGCAGTTAAATGTGCTCGCCACTTTTGCACCCAATATACCTTCATACACTGAAAAAAGTGATTTTGACATGTAGTAATTTTTTCTTAAATGAAACTGTATTTATATACTCAATTTGTTTGTGTTTTGCAAAAACTCATTTCAGATAAGTAATATCTGCAAGAAAAAAAGGGGTTTGCTTCAGATTTGTTTGTGTTTTACAAAAAACTAATTTCAGTTAAGTAATATCTGCAAGAAAAAAAGGGTTTTGCTTCAGAGGCGGTGCTGCGCATGCGTTTATTTGGCTGCCAAAAGATGATTGTCCTCCATTTTGCAAACGGTTCCGTTGGCTTGAAGGGATCTGCACTTGAAATCTTCGCTTTTGACTTTTAACGGTAAGTGGTATATTATTAAACGTCATTTGACAGTCAGTTTACCATTACAAATTTGGAGTGTCTTTAATTGCCTTATTTGACACGATAGAGCTGTTTTCTTGAATATTTAAGAAATCGTCTAGCAAGCTAGCTAAAGTTAACTTTACCTAGCAGTTCTACTCCAATATAATGTTAACTGGGCTAACAAGTTCATCTTAAAGTTTACTTTTATTACCTCCTCGACGTAATTGATTGAATAACTTCAAAATGAATATATACCTTAATGTTACACAATTTAGGTCGTTGAAACTCAGTGGACCCATTAAAGTTTGTACAGTTAACATTAGCTGCTAACTGAATTGGAACACAGATCTTGCCTGAAATATGGTTGACCTTAACGTTGCTAGTTAGCTAACCGAACACGTTATGCAGCAGACCAAACACGTTTTCACCGACCCCTGTGGAGTCAACTGACACTTAACTTGAGCAATGCCGAGTTTGCAAAATACATTTGTTTGGAGACTCAGAATGCAGGCCAAGGTACATGTAAAAAGGAAAGAAATAGGACTCATGTTTTGTGAGTGATTAGGTCAGGTCATAACTCGGACAATGTTGGGCAAAAGCCACATTTACGCTAGGTTTAGAAACGTGTTTATTTATTCTGTCAGTAATGGAGTACCACTATTTTCTCAATAATGTCATCGCCAGCGCTGAATATGCATGGTGGTGGTGGTGGCATTTCTCAAACTCAACAGCAGTGCAAGATCTGGACAGGCTGATGCTACGCACCTGTTAAGCAGATATTGCTTGAACATTTTATTTGTTCCATGGTGTTGAAATTCGAAATGTTTTCCCTTCAAGGGGACAGTCAGACCAACAAGCAGGGCTGTGTAGCTATTGTTGGTAGATTGTAAGATAATGTGTCAAATGTCAATTAAATGAAGTGTCAAAATCGTTTGATTAACTAGTACCATTTGTGTATGTATTAAATAAGTATATTTCATAAATGTATACTTTATATTTATATTATAAATGTGTTTCTATCCTCTTTAGTTACAGGTATTGAGAAATGTCCTTGCTTGATGACTGGATCAGGAAATGCCTGTGATGCTTGGGTATTCAGGCAAGCTACAGGTCAAAGATGCGTAACCTTGGATGTCCAGTGACCGCCGTTTTCCAGAAGAAGAAGGTCATAAGTTCCAGAAGA
This sequence comes from Alosa pseudoharengus, assembly GCF_046254945.1. Lineage (NCBI taxonomy): Eukaryota > Metazoa > Chordata > Actinopteri > Clupeiformes > Clupeidae > Alosa > Alosa pseudoharengus. The sequence continues at coordinate 32,520,071 of NW_027468650.1, forward strand.
AGGTTTAAAGGACATAAAATGACCAAACATTTGAGGATTTTGCAAGGTGTAAGTTTGTATTACTATTTTTGTTTACTTCTCTTACATATTACATACAATGATCACATTGGATCTGTTTCTGCTATTTGCAACTGCCATCACTTATAGTCACCCTACTCACACATTGCTCTTATGTTCCTTATTACAACATAGCGACAGATAGAGGCATTATAATTTTGTGTCTAACTATAACTGGACTCCTCAGGGTTGATACGTCTACATGAGTCGTCATACATTTACCCACTCACTCATTTTCCCGTTGCTCACATTGTTCCTTCCCCAACTGGTACACTCACTTATTAGCCTGATGTCGTTATACTCAATTCCTGTCAGAATTTAAGTCTGGCGCTGCTTCGTTGGGACGTGATTATGGGGTGTGTTTCAACCAATACAGGGGAAAGAAATGCTTGCCAAATGCCTGTTATCTGTTGCAAAGCACTCTGAACTGAATCTTCCGTATTAAAAGTGCTTTATAAATAGAGGTTATTATTATTTAGAGTATTGATTGTATTTTCACAAAATAATTAATATCCCTGTATCTGAACAGACAGAGACTGTACATCTGAGGAGGGAGGCAGTCATCAAGACCCCGTGCCTTTATTTTGGTGAAGATGATGATTCTCTCATACATGTACATGGTAAGTAACACTAACCAAGGGCATGTTGAAATTGCAATAAAAATTGCATTTTTATGCCAATTTTTAAGCCAAAAACCTTTAAGCCAGCTCCCAGCTCGTACCTTTTCTCAAGCGTCAACCTAAAGCAGCTTTTTAAATTTTGTACAGGATATCCATGGCAAGGAGGTGTCAAGAGAAAACCACCCCTTGGAACATGAGGACATCGGCATCGTTGTGGATGGAGGCATCATTTTGGAGGAACCTTGGTCTGTTGCACAAGGCTGTGCAGTGAAGCCAGAGACTTTCTAATGAGGAGACACAGCACTCAAAAAATCCTCCAATCATGTGTTGTGAACTCGGTGCTGGAGTAAGGTTGGTGTCGTGAAGCCTTGCGCACGCGCATTTCTGCCAAATAGGATGCCCGATGAGTGCCAAAAAAGCATTGCATTATGGCTGCCGAGTGCAGGGACTTGCCTAAAAGGACTTTGGTGAAGCTAGGGGTCATATACACATTGAATCAATGTTGAACTCTTCAATACTATTACAAATTCATGCAAAAAGTTGTCATTCAGATGGATGGTGATAAGCTCCTACCCAAGGTTCTCAATCTTAAGAACCAAATCATTAGATGGGCAAGTGGGCCTCTTCTTTCTCTTCCCTGCTGTCTCTCTCTTTCTCTCTCTGTCTTTATTGTTCGTCCTCTCTCTCTCGGCACACTTTTACACACACACACAGTCATGATTGACTTGATTTGAAAGATTCAATAAATGGTTTTGAACCTTTCTTTCTTTCTCACTGTCTTTCTGTCATTCTATCTCGGCACATTTACTTACACACGCACGCACGCACACACACACACAATCTCTCACTGGTAAGGTGTTTGGCTTTGGTCAAAGGTTCACAACCATTTATTGAATCTTTCTTTCTCTTTTGGTGCACACACTCTCTCTCTTTGGCACTACTGCCTTTGCTTTTGCTTTGGTTTGAGAGCGGGAAAATTATTATTTTTTAGAGCAAAGGGTCACAATGTGTTTTCACATGTGTGTTTCTATGTTGAACATTTGTTTTAATAAAGACAGTTATACCATTTCTGTTTGAGATTTAAGTTAATACTATTTAACCTGAATTTGAAGTTTAACTTAATTTTTACCAATGAAATTATATACAAATACTAAGCAAATTCAACTAAATCTATATGGCTGGATGTAGCTAAATTAAATTGAGTGCAAATGGTTACCTAAAAAAAATTAAGTAATTCTTGCATTAGAGAATATTAAGCAAATTCAACTAAATCTATATGGCTGGATGTAGCTAAATTAAATTGAGTGCAAATGGTTACCTAAAAAAAATTAAGTAATTCTTGCATTAGAGAATATTAAGCAAATGCAACTAAATCTATATGGCTGGATGTAGCTAAATTAAATTGTGTGCAAATGGTTACCTAATACTAATTTTTACTCAAAATATTTGATTGGAGTTTGCTTGGCTTGATTTAGTTGTAACTACTCAATTTAGTTTAGCTTTAATTGCAAGAAAATATTAAGCAAATTCAACTAAATCTATATGGCTGGATGTAGCTAAATTAAATTGAGTGCAAATGGTTACCTAAATAAAATTAAGTAATTCTTGCATGTCATTTTTTTCAGTGTACATTCCTACCAGAACAGATTGCACAGAGCAGGGGATGGAAATGGCCCTGTAGTTATTATAGCAGCCATGAGATGGCAGTGTTGCTTATCTTTAGAGTGCAAGTCCAAACAAAGCTTCACCCTCCAATTTAGAGCCACATATGTATCCAGCAAGTTATAACTCTCATTCTCATGAAACTCCCGCAGGGAATTGATGTATCAGCTATGGAAAAAATCTGATTGTTTCAAGCGGAAAAAATATGGGAGTTCTTCGAAATGATTATGTTCTTTACAATTTTGCGAAGGTCATTTCACCATTATTTTTGCCTTGGCACGCTTTGCCCAAATAATACCGCTCCTAATCTGTCCACTAAGAGGTAGAATGGGAGATTAAGCAATGGCAATCTCCGCACGGTTCTGAGACCCAGGGGGAGAACTTATCCCCTTTCACAGTATGAGGTTGGAGGGGGGGGGGGGGTAGGGGAGGGAGGAATGGAGGGAGTTCCAGCGAACACCCTTGTATCACAGTCCTGCTGGCCACACCATCAACTTGCGTTATAAGCTCTGATGCTTCCCTCATAAAACATTCATACAATTCCAGGAAAGGGGAAAAGAAACACAAGTGCCTTAAAAAATAAAATGCGCTTTAATCTTTGGGGGAGAAAGCAAGCGAGAGAGAAAGAGAGAGAGAGAGAAAATGGAAGAATGGAGTGGAAGAAAAAAAAATTAAAGCATAGCTGAAAACTTCCACTTCACCCTTTTGGTGACATGTCAAGTAATGTAAAACCAGCTCCCTGAATATTTATTGAGCCCAAATGAACTGTCATCCTTTTTGTGCCAGCGTTGCAGAGTGCTAGATATTCAGTGTATGAGATGACTTATGCATTGTTGTGGCTGCACATGTTAAAATAAGAGGTTTAGTTATTTATTTATTTACATTTTTTCCCCCTCTTGAGCGGGCACGTTCCTTTACAGTGTCAAACAGCCAAGCCGTGCACTTGTGAGATGCATTTATCAAGGCAGTTTGTTGACTGAAAACTTTTTAGTGAGACTGACTGAAGGTGGAAAAAAAGGCTGTTTTAACATTGGAGGTGGGGATCGGGGAAAGAGTGGGAAGAGTGGAGGTAGAGAAGGAAGGAGAGAGGGAGAGAAGGAGGGAGCGATGTGGGGAGGCAGGGGCCAGACAACCCATTACAGCGTAAGATTGGGGAAGAGACAGAGTGCGAAAGAGATAAAGGGAGGGGGATAGAGAGAGACAGAAAGGGAGAGCGAGAAAGAGAGTCAGAGAGAGAGAGAGAGATAGAGAGAGAGAGAGGGCAAGAGAGAGAAAGAGAGAGAGAGAAAGAGAGCGAGATTGGGGACAGTTTAATGTCTACCATGAAGGTGACCCGGGATTACTCCAGTCCCCTCCCCACAATCTCATCCCCGCATCTGGAAGCCATCGCAACACAATAAGCTCAACTTTCTGCCCCTCCGCCCCCACTCCCACCCCATTCTACCCCACCCCCCCTCACTGTCCTTTTCCAACTCATTTCTCCTTCAGTCTCTGTCCTCCTCTCCCTCACAACCCTCCGTCTCCTTCAATTCATGCTCCCCACTCTTCAGTTTAGGCATAGTCCCCTCCTGACACATAGCCTGAGCCTGACGCTTGTAGCTAAGTTGCCCCTACGAGCAAAAAGCTCACAGACTAGTCTACACGCCTGGTTTTGGATGCCTGAGCCACTCACTGGATACTCGGGGCCAGAGAGGCAGTTTGGAACGGGAGCAGCACAGACCAATGAACCAGGTGAAGAACCAGGCAATGCACGATGCCTCTGAGAGCACGCAAACAGAGACTTTCTAATGAGGAGACACAGCACTTAAAGAATCCTGCATAGAACTGCATGTTATGGCAGTAATCTCCACACATATCTCACCCCTTCCTGTATACCTCCCCATTCTCTTGTAAAGGACAATAGCTGCCCGATAACGGCCCAATGTGCGTTACCAAGATGACCGCCGAGTGGAGGGACTTGCCTAAAAGGACTTTGACGCAACCTCCTCAGCCTGCTATGCTCCAGTTAGAACACTCACAGAATTGGAGACACAAAACAAGCTTTGTTTGCTTCAGAAGAAACAACTTGTGGAAGGAACAACTCTAATGACTATGACATTCTCAGTGAATGGCATCCTGTCTTGATCTGTCTTTGTACAGACAGGCAATTCACCTTTGGCTAAGCCACACCCTAGAATGTAGATTGACCAATCACAGCGCAGCCAACAACGAGCTCCCATAGAGGTCCGACACTTTTTCACATCGCTCCATTGACTTTAACGCAGGCGTCTCATATTTTCGGTCTCGGCAGGTATTTTGATCAAAAATATGGTTAAACGTTGTGCCTGGGGCATTTGTAATACAGATACGCGTTTCCCAGAAAGGTTGGAGGGGGGTGTCCGTTTTTTCCCCTTCCCAAAACCGAAGTCAAATCCTGACAAGTGTCGTCTTTGGATTAAACTGTGTGGACGTCCTCACAGTCAGCTAAACCCCTCGAGGATCAACAAGCACACTTTTGTGTGCTCTAAGGTAAATTTTGCTTTTAATCTTACTGTGAAGTTATATGATATACTAGTTAGACAATTTTATGCTGTGTTAGGTTATGATTTCGGTTCTCTAACCTAATTATTGAAGAATCAATGTGCTAGCAAGCAAGCAAGTTTAGGGATAGCTTAGCTATCACGTAAATCAGGATTGTTTTCTTTGACTAGCGGCTGGATGTTAGCAGCTAGCTAACTTCGTTATTAAAGTTACAAACACCTAACGTTAATGTTATAGATACGCTGTGGTAGTTTTTAAGGTGACTACCGCCACCGTGTTGCCACAGTCCAACAATATTTTACATCACTATTTCAGCATTTTGTTAATGGAGAACCAAGTCCCGAATCCCCAAATCCAGTCCCTGCTATTCCTGGTGGAGGAAGTGGAGTCAAAAGTCGAAGACTGCCAACTAAGAGGTAAGAGGTATATTTATATAATTCAATCACAGAAAACATATTACAGCCACAACACAGTATCAGAATAATATCAAACACTTTAATCGATTTTACATATGTATTTATTTGTATGTATCTATCTATTTACAGAGGCATCTCCACAGTATCAGGCTCATCAGTGCAGGACACCACATCAGAGGAGTTGTCCATCGTCATTGAAACAGGTAGGCTACAGTTCATGTGACTGTTGTGGACTGTCATTGCACATTGTAGGGAGAAAGTGCTCAAAAAAGTACCAGTCAAGTTTATCTTTTATTTTCCTCCACATCTCGGGATCAAAACAAATTCGCTCCAGGTGATAGTCACTTTCACATGACACAAAAAGGTCACACCATGGCATCCCAGTTATCCCCAATTGTCCCATGATTTGGAAGTAATATTCGTGTGTACGATTGAGCCTGTAGGTGTCATCGCTACCCTTTTTAAGGTACTGGCAATCGGTGTAGCTGATTTTCATTGGACATTTAATTTCGAGTAGTCCATAGGTCTCACTCTCATCACTCTGAACCCTTCTGTCAGGGGATGTACCCAAATAGGGGGCGTTAGGGTTGATGACAAACCCACACACTTGCACATCATTACCAGTGATGACCGCATACTGGGCTGCAGCGGCTGGCTCAAGCTCCAGGCCTCTCTTCATGGCTTTTGTCATGATGCTCTTCTTCTTCCTCTGCATGATGATGGCAAGTTGTTCAAAGTCAGCTCTTCTAGAGAATATTCTTTTGAAGGACGATGAGGTTAGGCGGATAGAGCGGACATGATGCCAGATGTTGTTGCTACTCTGCTGTCTGGTGTTTTTCTCAAGTGCCTCTGCCTCAGCCTTTGAGACTACTATGGTACTGAACCTTTCCATCTGCACTTCATTAAGGACAGTACAGAAAGAGCCTGGCTGTGGTGGCAAAGGGAATGCTGGGAAGTCACTGGAGTTTGATTGGGAGGATGCTTGTGAAGTGTTGTCCAATAGTGGGAGCTGTATGCATTGAAGGGGGAAAAAAACATGTATTATTTACATTATGTTTCTTGTTTTTTTTATTTTTTTTTACTAGGCCTCATTTTATTAATGTCATTGTTGTGTTTTTACACAGAAAACCAGATTCACACAGCAGACCAGATTCCCACAGACCAGATTCCCACAGAGGATCCACACCAGGATCGCACAGAGGACCAAGAAGAAATAAATCAATTAAAGAGGCAACTTGCCGATAAAGAAAAAGAAAATGCCTTGCTGAGGGAAGAGATTCAAACTCACTCATCTCACTCACTCACCCACACCACACCCACTCAAGCTCATTACCAACTCACACCGGAGACTATATCTAACTGCAATGTGCCTGAGTACTTTAAGTACAGCACAGGTTTTAGTTATGATGAGTTCAACAAGCTGTGTGCTTTTTTTAGGATACCCAGTACTGCAACAGATACACAAACACTTAGCCCTGTGACATACCACAGAGTAGATCAGCAAATCAACCTCATGCCTTTAAGACAACAGTTCCTACTTGTGCTTATGAAGCTGAGGCAAAACTTTGATCTGAAAGAGCTGGCCTTCAAATTTCAAATTCCAGAACGAACTGTTAGCACTTTATTCAATTCATGGATTGATTTCATGTATGGTAGGCTAGGCAACATGTCTATTTGGCCACACAGGGACACAATAACACAAAACATGCCTGACAACTACAGAGCAGAGTTCCCAACAACATTTGCTATTCTTGATGGTACAGAGATTAAGACAGAAAAACCAACATCACTGTTACTTCAAAGTCAGACTTACTCAAACTACAAATCTGCCAACACACTTAAATGTCTTATTGCCTGTGATCCTCGTGGTGCCATTATCTTTGTATCCACACTTTACACAGGATCAATCTCAGACCAAGAGCTATTTAGACAATGTGGGATCAAAGATTTACTGAAAGGTCTGCTTCAGTGTGGCTATCTTAAGGCAGGTGATGGGCTCATGGTGGATAAGGGTTTTCTTATTGAGAAGGAGGTAAAGGAGCTTGGGCTTAATTTGAACATTCCCCCCTTTGCCAAATCAAATAGTCAGATGCCAGCTACAGACATTGAGATGACAAAGAAAATAGCCAAACACCGAGTACATGTAGAAAGAGCCATAGCCAAAGTGAAGAAATTTAAAATGGTTTCTGGACGGATCCCTAATGTCAGACTTGGAAACATAAATCAGATATGGTTTGTGGTCTGTATGCTGTCCAATTTCCAGCCGAACATTATAAAAGCATAGGATACAGCACAATGATCTGTCTACACACAGTTAAGCTCCTGAATTTGAATGTTTTTTTTTAACATGATAAATCAATTATTGTGTTGTTATTGAAAATTAAATCAAATGTATGTTGGCTATGTGACTGCAATAAAATGTCTTCCTACAAATGATAAGAAATTAGTCATTATCTTTAACAGTTTTACATAATCTGCTTTACCTGGTAGCTCAAGCCACTTCCAAGAGGGTACTTCTCCTGACCTATCACTACATCTATCGGGGGTTTGCTTGCTATGTAGCTCATAGGTGTCCCTGTCAGCTGTCTCAATAACAACAAATCCTGATCTGTTACCTCAGAGATGGCCCTGTGAGATGGAAAAGTCACACATTTCTACGTATGTCAAGTAATCTGAAATACAAAATACATTTCTGCGTATGTCATGTGCTCTCAAACACATAGGCTACATACAAATAAGTTGCTTATGGTGGAGGGACACAATGGGATAGCCAGCCTACATGGTGTTAAAAATCAACATAGCTGTGACTCACCTGTCATTGCGGTATTGGCAGAAGATGGGTCTCCGTTTTCGCTCTGTCTTGGCCCTGGCCACAACGACTGCTGTCACAGGCTGTGGTGCTACTTTAGCACCTCTTGGCTTATGCCATTGTTGGGGTAAGCTTGTGGAGGACTGAACTGGCACAGCGTTTATGTGTTGTGCCTTGCAGAGATCCAGGGTATGGATAAGCCCAATGATGTGCGCGCAAAACCCTGTGGAGCTAACCATAACATCACCTTAAGTTACAGTTTAAGTTGAATAGTCTACCGGTTGTTGATACGCTAGCACATGCTGAATAAATACAACGTATACGTGCGTAACGTTAGTCCGTTTGCTTCGTAATAACGATTTTAGAAGTGAATAGAGACGTACCCAGCTTTGCATGAACAGTGTTGCTCCTTGATATTGTCAGTCCCAGCCTCCGTCTCGATTAGTAGGATATGCGGTGGTTCATTTTTTGACTGTGACCGGTATGCTTTTGCCTCTATTTGGATGCCTTGTTCTTTGCGTTTCACCTGTATGTCCTGAATATAGCCTTCGAACGCATATTGCAGACCTTTTTGTCTACTCCTATCGGACACTTTATTTGCTGCTTTATAAAACTTTGACAAAAGTTCAGCAGGAAGAGCTGTCACAGCATAAGCCATGTTGTTGATAGTCTTACGATAACCAGTCAGAAAACTAGAGCCCAGAAGTTGTCGGACGTAGCAACAGTAACTAAGGGGGGCGGGGCTTAGCCAAAGGTGAATTGGAGTTGTATTCTTTCTTTCTTGGATTCAATCCCAAGATTAGAGTACAGAAGGGTTACAGTATTCCCTTTTGAAGGACAAAGCCTTCATTTGGCAGAAGAAACCAGACTACCAGACACAGTCTGAGATCTGAAATGTGGTTGAGAGTGTGTGGGTGTGTCTGTGTCTGTGTGTGTGTGTGTTTATGTTTCTGAAGCTGTTTCAGACTTCAGTTAACGAGCCCGGCACCTTATCCAATTTCTTTCAGCAGCTACCACAGCAAATCAGCTCCAAAGATTGACCCTCTTAAGTTTTACTGGTTACGACTTCTGAGAAAAGCCAATCATTATTTATATTGCACCATCCTGCATCGTAGTCAATGATGTAAATAGTACATCAGAAACACTGATTAAAGCACACACACACACAAACGCACACACGCAAACGCACGCACACACACACACAACCAGATCGACAATATTCCCATGGCTAATCTATTAAGAATGATCTCTCTTCTGTTCTGTTGAAATGAAGATGGTGTGAAACTATGATGGAAACTGTTAGTACAATTCAAATAAGATAGGGGAGTGTAGAGGATCAGAATAAGAATTAAAATATATTACCATTATCTTGTGAAAAGGTGCATCTCCCCCAAATCAATGTATTTAAACTGAAGGACACCTTGTGGTTTTGATAGATATAGTCTTTATTGTCCCCACGGGATAATCATTTGAATCTGAAAACAGACAAGAGGAAATGAAGTAGCCATAAATTAGAATTTTGTTAATATTTCAATGTTTTCAACCCACACTGGAAAGTCTCACATTTAAAAGTGGTATCCAAGTGTTCTGGTATCCTGTTTCCAGATGGCCGTGAGCGTGGAGAGACGAGGCTACGTGATGAATGCTCGGCCTTGTGTCGGTATATGCATATGCTTCTGACGTGGAAACCAGACTGAAACAGGTGGCAGTGTTTTAAGTGTCACCTAGTAACAGTAGATGTGAACCAGATGATGTGAGAAAAAGGGACACACACACACACACACACCGATCCTGCGCTCCTCAAGTCTCTCTTGTCTTCCTCCTACCATCTGTGGTGTGTTCTAAACTCTGTGTCTCTCTCATTTACACGCACACACACACACACATAAGTAAGTATAAGTAAATACTCTTTTGATCCCGTGAGGGAAATTTGGTCTCTGCATTTATCCCAATCCGTAAATTAGTGAAACACACTCAGCACACAGTGAGGTGAAGCACACACTAATCCCGGTGCAGTGAGCTGCCTGCAACAACAGCGGCGCTCGGGGAGCAGTGAGGGGTTGCTCAAGGGCACTTCACACACACACACACGCACACAAGGGACTCTCTTGTCTTCCTCTCATCATCTGTGATGTGTTGTTCACTTTCTGCGTCTCTCTCATTTACACGCACACTCAGTCTCGTGGCCAAATGTCAGTATGTTTTTATAGCTAATGAAACAACTTCAGATGTGCAAATAAAAGTTTACCTTTGACATATCTATATGCAACTTCCATCATTATCCACATTGTTTGAGCCATAGCCTACCCACGCTACCAGGTCCGGTTGACCGCTGATGCTCCTTTCTCCCAGTTGGACATCATTAAAGGACAGAATTGAATCACAATCCTTAGAGTTATGCATAATGTCAATAAATACCACAGGACTATAGATAATAAAGCTGTTTGCTTCTAAACAACACACGTGTTTCCAGCATCTAATCACACATAGCATGTTCCAGGACATTCTACCATTCTTGCATGTAACCAATAGAAATTAAGAAATTCAGTGTCCGATATGTAATTCAATATATGTGGAGAATGGAATTGGTGCTGTTGAATCTTGCTGTGTTGTATTGACACATTTCTATTTTCCTGACCAATCTGAACACACAATATAATGTATGTTTCAGTCAGGTTTACGGAACTGGCAAGAGTGTAATGGCACGTACAGTATACGCAGACAAGGGTTGCATTAAACAAAAACAAAAAAAACCTGCGTTTCAAATTCGTCACACACACATACACACACACACAAACACACACCCACAAGGGGCTCCAAATGATTCCCCCCGGTCTTCAGAGTACATTCATTCTCATTTGAGCGGCCTCCTCCCCTCTCGGGAGGCTCTGCTGGTCCAGTGGGCCTGCTAGAAGGGCCACATCTGACAGGATTAATCTGGACCAATAACACGGCGGCTCATGCCCACTCCTCACAAATGAGAGCTCAATGCGCTGTGAAAGAGCCTCTGTTCGCCTCACTAAGACGTATAGATATGCAGAGATTGTGTCTCAGACAGACACATGCAGCCTGTCTCACACTCACGCGTGCGCACACACACACACAAATGTAGAGAGAGGCAGAAATTTGTGTAGCGTTCAAAAGTGTGGAGGAGATGTTCTGTTGTGTAAGAACATAACACAAATAACAACCCTCTAATTCACCATGCCCAGCTCTCTCCATGCACTGTGCAATCTGCTTATTGCTTTGTTCATGTGTAATCTCACAAGAGGTGCCTGAAGTCACACCACAATATCACAGTTAATTATCCTGTGTGTGTGTGTGTATCTGTTTGTGAGAGTACACACTAATGTTACTTTATAACTGCAGTGATGTGTGTGTGTGTCAGTGTGCTCCACCCCATACTTGTTTTGATTTAGAATGCATCCGTGGAGGGAGTGCACATATAATTAATTGAGTATGCCCCTGTGCAAATGCCCCCTTGCCTCCATACATCAAAGGGTTAAATTCAGATACATTAATCTAAAGGACTCCCTGGGAGTCTTGAATTTATACAGTTGACTCGACACACGTCTTTGTAGTGAATTTATTTAGAACGAGGTCAGTGTTGGATCTTCAGGGCAATGATTACAACAATCAGCTTTTTTGATTACAAAAGTCAAAACATTAATTTCCCCAGGTCTTATACCAGCAAAACAACCCAGCCTGAGGGCTTCACGTCTTGCTGTTCCAGTTCACCTCATGACATCTCTGTGTACATGTAACACAACGATTTCATTTTTTAGTCAAAATGCTTTTTGAAAAGATTTCAAATCACTCATAACTGCTGGAGAGCTGAATAAATAGTCAACTCAAGTGAAAATAAATGTTGTGATTGCTGTCTGAATCCACCAAATGGCTTTACCTAAAGCTCTATCAAGGACAAAGGTCTGAAATGCAATATCACAAATCTTCCTTTCTCCATATGTTATGCTCTACCAACCATTATCCAGTATCTTAAAAAAAAGACATTCAAATCCAATATGACTGACAGCAAATCTGGGATTGTGTTTTTTTTGTGTGGCAAAAACATAAAAGTTGTCTGAAGTTCTGTGTTTGTCTGGGTGCTGCTCAGCCACTAAGCACTGGCTGATAGACTTACTGGCTGATGGCAATGTTGTTGACTGTTTTGTCTATACTTTTGTCTGTGTACCAGGTTGTTGTTGCTGTTGTACTGTGGTGTCTGTTTATCCTGTGTCTGTGTCTTGATCTCTGTTTAATGTGCTGCAGAACAGGAACCTGCTGAAAACCAGCTTAAACGTAGTCAGGCCCACTTAAACTGTAACTGACTGTTTACTTTCAACAAAGGTTTAATTTTAAAACACTGGATTAAAACAAGAATAAAATACAAGACGTTCCAGTGTTCATCCTAACACCTTCATCAGTTGTTTAGTGTGCACAGTAAGTACAGTAAGTAACTCTGGCATTAATACACAAGGCAGTGTTTTACTGGAATGTTTTGAATATCCGTATTTTTGCTGCATGAGACAAACAAACAAGGAAGTAATCACGGTGGCAATGCTCCATTAACTGCACTGCTCTGGCCTTCACTGGGCCCTTTACGATTCCTCCAGGTTTTCCAGGGTTGATTTAATGGTGAGAGCTCCCCAGGCTTCAATGATCCACACGTTGGCAAACTCTGACAGCAAAACCGGCCAGGGCAAAAGAAAATAGTTTGCAAGGTTATTTATTTATATCTAGCTACCTACTCCCTTACTGTACAAGCCTTAAACACTATAGCTGACATATACACCCGCTGCATATAACAGGAAAGCTTTGATCCAGCTTTGTTTTTGTGTGTCTGTGAGGTGGAAAACCAAGCTGTGCAGTGAGTTTCTTGAAGGATAGTGTGTGTTTGGCTTGTTTTTTGCTAGTAGAGCCCTGATATTCTATAACATCAAGAATAAAATATCAGGCTGCAACAGGAGAGCCGCACAGAAATAAGGAATATGGGCAGGGGTAGAGGGACATATCCCAGTGATAGCAGTAATTTCATCTTAATGGTTTAGTCAATACAAAAATATCAAAGCACTGTTTATGACATTGTCAGCACTAGGCACTAAGCAGCTAGGGAAAAAAACGATTTTGAGAGAATCACTCCTGTAGTCTGTTTCCAGTGTGTCTGTGAGCTTTCGCAGAAAGTTGGTAAGATGTTGATGCCTCACTCTTCTATTTTTGTTTAAACCTTTTTAGAGTAAGGGGGGGAGGGTGTCTCAAACTTCAAGGAATAGAAAATTACTGGCATTACATTAAACACATTCTCTCTTATAATTGACTGTCAACTCTGGTAATTTTAATGACTTTCTTTCTCATGCAGAGAAACCGTCCGTCCTGCTATGAGGGACATCTCTAAACCAAGTTGAAACTTAAATTTTCTTGTCCTGATTATTCCTCCCGTTCAAAGACATTTAACGTGTGTACAGTATTCTGGCGGCATTCTAAGTGAAAATGTCAGAAAAATTTTCAGTCATTAGCTTTCTAATGACCTGCTACATATCTCTGGGCTTCGGAAATTAAAACCTGCGAGCGTCAAAAGGAAAAAAGGCCTGGGCACGACAGCATGTCTGTGTCGGAGAAGAGAGAGAGAGAAAAATTGGCTGGGAATTATAGAGTTGATCAGTCACCAATTAAAGCTGAGAAATGCCTTTGCAGAAAAAGAATAAATTAGAACAGATCAAACTCTTTCTTTTGTCCTGGGGTGGAAGCTGTTTTTTTTTGTCATGTCCCTCCACCATCTTTCTTCTGGCCTTTGCTGCAAGTCTCTTAATTAGATTGGTGAGGAGAGAAGAGTCAGAGTAGACTCAAAGGTCTTCCCTTTCATCCAGAATGTTCTTTAACCCTCAGGGAGTGGACTTCAGTACCCCACAATGGGCAGCACAGCATGGGGGCACTCCATGAGCTTCACTACTCCTGCTGCTGTTGCTGCTACCAGCTCCTTTTGTTCAAATCCTCTGCTAAGGTAGGACTATCGCGTCATCCACATATACATCGATTCGTCCATCACCTCCCTTGTCACCTCTTAACTTTGTCGAGCGATGTTTCGTGAGGTGTAGTTTTCAATGCCCATTGATGTCATTTCAGATGACTCACCCCTGTGATAATCTAGCCCATATAATTTAGGTCAGTAGCACCTTTAATCTGACTAGTACATACTGAGGTCACACTTAAAGCCCCCCTGTGTAAGAAATTCTCCCATCTAGTGGTTAGGAGTAATATAGCAACCAACCTCTCAAGCGCTGCCTCGTTTAGAACTACGGGAGCCGTCACACATCAAAACTGACACTAGTTCTGGACTCCTAGCACGTCGAAGCATAAACTTCTCTCTGAAAGCGTAACTCTCGCCAAAATGCACCCTAGGGTATTTTGTGAATGTACACGAGTCAAACTTTCGTTTAAAAGCATAATTATTGTTGTCGTTTTTGGGTCAAATGGAGTTTTGAATGGGAACTATTTTTTGATACATGATCGCATCAAAATATTTTTTTGTATTTTTAAAACACTAAGAAGGCTCGACATAACATGAAACTTCGATCGAAGTATCATCAGTGTCTCTACACATGAACTCGAGCACTGAGAACATTGTTCGTGTACACAGTGTTCACTAAAAGAAAGGTTTTGAACAACTCACTTGGGTTTTTCCATGTGCCATCATGCCAATCAAGGAGTGAGTGAGGTCACATTTATGAATGGTAAATGTTGATTTTGTTAACAAACAACTGAAAACGTTACACAGAATTGAGCTGAGGCTGAAAGTTCAGCAAAGTACTCCACTCCAAGCTCACTACGGTAGTGCAGGAGAGGCCAAATCAACTTCTCCCAATTCTACCTCCACTATCGCTCCTCTGAAGAACCGGGGCTAAATTAGCCTGCTCTCTCTACACCGTGCCAGTCTCCTGCCGACAGCACAGACGAAACTATGCCACCACAGCACCTCCCCAGCTCCATCACAATCGGGGAATTCAGCAGCCTCCACTGTGGATGATGCAACTTCACACTAGTCTGCAGTCGCAACCAAACGCCTCCACATCACCCTGCCAATCACCTCCAGAGAAGCAAGCCTCCTAAAAGAGTTACTCAGCCTGTCGCAGTCCTCCTCCAAGCCTCCTAAAAGAGTTACTCAGCCTGTCGCAGTCCTCCTCCAAGTCCCATTTCATTGCTAACTATTAGGATCTTACTCCATGGAGTGGTCACGTCCTACAGTATTTGTTTTTACCTGACCAGTCATGTCTGCAGTCACTGATGTCTGTGTGTGTGTGTGTGTGGGTGCAGGGGGAGGGGGTGGGGGGTGAAAGAGGGAGGGGGCATAAACCACAAACAAAATAACTTCATTTAATATACTGTATCTGCTGTATTTCATCCATCCTAAATGGGAGGGGAAAAAAACAAAATGAAATCAATTTATGGAGAGAAAAGCAACCACAAGACGACAAATTGAAATGGCCTCTGTGGAAAGTGAAATTGGCTGGAACCTTGGGGGCATTTCAATCCCTGTTTGTTCGACAGAGTTTTGCATAAAGCGCAAAAAAGCGTGAAAGCACACACACACACATGAACTATGTATACACAACATCTTTTCTCTAGCTCTCCCCCACTCTCTCTCTCTCTCACTCACACACACACAGGAACTCTGTATACACAAACAACCTCTTTTCTCTAGCTCCCTCTCTCTCACACACACAGAGAGAGAGAGAGGGAGAGAGAGAGAGCTTGCGCAGAAACTTGCAGAAGTAGACAGGAGAGAATGTAGGTCAGTTTGAGGATGCGGGATTACACTATCAGTTCCACACACTGAAGCATTTGTAGGTCCAAAGCAAACAGCAGACCTCTATCCCATCCATCAAAACGTGCTTTATCACAAATGACAGCTTGCCACCAAACAGGGGCATAATCTGATTAGCGATAAGTCTTGCACCTCTCATTAACATGCACAGTGGTGGACAGAGGTCTCTTTCTGTGTGAGTGTGTGTTTAAGCAAAGTCAGTCACCTCAGAACCTCCAGGGACTACAACCCTAATCAAGAAACAATTATTTCTTTGCCATAATTAAATGGTGTGTACTGTATGTGTGTTAACTGTGAAAGGTAAGAGTTGTCCTCTTGGGATGGGCTACAATTGACAGAACATTGTATTTGTCTTGCTAATGCCCTCAGAGTGTTGTGTGTTTCACAGATTCCATCTGAGCTAAACGCTCCAGGCTCTGAATGACTTGTTTGTTTACAGACCTCATCATCTTCATTTGTTGACTTTCCAGGGCTATTTCCAGGTACTTACAGTCTGTTTATGTCTGACACACCAGATTAAAATGGGTACTTTGGTCCGGCTTTTCCTTTTGACATTTTTATGCCAGGGCAGTGTTGACGTTATTGTAGAATTGGATGATAATAAAAACAGAGGGAAAAGGCAACTACAACAAACCAACCAACAAACAGACGAAAACATGTTTGTGAATAATCAGTATGAGTCCCTGGAGCCTGACCAGAAATATGCAGATTGATGACTTCGGAGATCCTTTAATGCAGAAGTTTATTTGCCAGCCATGTGAGAGCCCTGAGATCACTGGGTAACATATACAGTAGAACTTACAAACTGCCCTCTCTGTCACTGGATCACATTGGGTAACATATAGAACTTACATACTGCCCTCTCTCACTGGATCACATTGGGTATCATATAGAACTCACATACTGCCAGTTCTAAAACCTACCCCTTAGGACAAAACAAGAGATAGACTCCCAAACAATACGTTTTACCAATCAGATCATAGCCAAATATGACTGCATGGAAATGTTTATGTTTATATAATATATCAGATGCTTTTATCCAAAGCGACATATAACAATTAGTTAAAATAAACAATAAACAGTTATAAAAAAAAGTTGGTGGAACTACATTAAGGATAGTAATGATAACAATAATGTCAATACAATATCAACTATCAGTAATAAAAAAAAAATAGCATAAATATACCAACCATAACTCATAAGAACAACGTAATTAATGAATTTTTTAAGCGATGTTGGGTAACGTCACTTCTGTTGACGTTCAAACAAAACAGAGCGCTACAGTATATCGCTACTCCCTCGCCCTCCCTCCCGTGCAATTGAAACTCTAAATGCGCATATCGTCGGTGATTTGCTTAAACAGTTTGTTATGTTTTTATGGTCCAGGTTGGACCAAGTTGTTTTTGTTAATAATAATAATAATAATAATAATAATAATACCTTGGACTTATATAGCGCCTTTCATGGTACCCAAGGTCGCTTTACAATGAGGGGGCGGGGGGGTTAGGGGTCCTCACTAGTAACCACCACTAATGTGTAGCACCCACCTGGGTGATGCACGGCAGCCATTATGCGCCAGAACGCTCACCACACACCAGCTTAAGGTGGAGAGTGAGGGAGTGAATGAGCCAATTACAGTGGGGGATGATTAGGGGGCCAGATTGAATGAGCCAGGTTGGGAATTTAGCCAGGACACCGGGGAACCCCCTACTCTTTGCGATAAGTGCCATGGGATCTTTAAAGGAGAATTCCGGTGTGATTTTGACCTAAAGTGTTTTGAAACATGATACCGAGTGTGAACGTATGTCTCAGCCCATCTCGGCTTGTCCCCTGCACTCCGAAATCTGGTGCTAGTTAGCCGATGCTACCAACAAGGCGGTCAATGGTGGTGCCTCGGCATCGGCATAGCCATGCAAATAAATCACTGTTTTACACCATTTACAAGGCTCAATGTATCTCCACACTTCATCAGTAGACTTCCAAGGGCCCTGACATTTAAAACGAGACATTGAGAACTTTGAAAAAGCACTGGTAGTTTACTTTACAAGACGATTTATACAGACAGTATCTTCTCGAAGTTTAGCGTTTGCAGCCATCTTGAATTTAGTCACGATAAGTCGAGCGACGAGTAAGAATGAACAGGTATGATAAGGGATCAGATTCCAAAAATAATTCCGTGGAAATGCATGGATTCCAGTTGCTGCTACTGGAAGAAACTGTAATCCATGCATTTCCACAGAATTATTTTTGGAATCTGATCCCTTATCATACCTGTTCATTCTTACTCATCATAGCTTGACTTATCGTGACTAAATTCAAAATCGTCTTGTAAGTAAACTACCAGTGCTTTTTCTCAGTTCTCAATGTCTCGTTTTAAATGTCAGGGCCCTCAGAAGTCTACCAATGAAGTGTGGAGATACATTGAGCCTCATAAATGGTGTAAAACAGTGATTTATTTGCATGGCTATGCCGATGCCGAGGCACCACCATTGACCGCCTTGTTGGTAGCATCGGCTAACTAGCGCCAGATTTCGGAGTGCAGGGGACAAGCTGAGATGGGCTATGAGACATACGTTCACACTCGGTATCATGTTTCAAAACACTTTAGGTCAAAATCACACCGGAATTCTCCTTTAATGACCACAGTGAGTCAGGACCTCGGTTTAACGTCTCATCCGAAGGACGGAATACAATATCCGTTGTTGTTGCTGTTGGAGCCTGGGCTGTCCACAGAGACCGCATTTTTTTACAGTGTATTCAGGGCACAGGCAGCTAGCAGGTGGTAAGGTGATGTTTGCAGTATATGACAAAAAATCTTATAGCTTAGAAACCAACATCGGTTAGAGCACATTTAAGTAATGGGAAGCACATTTGGGAGACACCTAGCCTGGGAGTCGAGACGAATCAGAGGCCGCATTTCAATTTGCTCTGGCAGATCTGTCAGGCCACTTTCCCAATTATTCAAGACCATTTCTGAATCCCCTAATCCCAGGAACCAATCATAATCACTTATCCAGCATGGGGTGGGCATTATATGATGACAGACAGAGGTACACAACCAGTGGCTGGGCTGGGGTGACAAGTGTGTATTTTCATTGAAATTGAGGAAATAACTGTAGTAAAACCTACATTTACAAGACAGATGTGTTTGCTGTACTTCCAAAAGGATTTGGTAAGAGTTTAATGTACCAACTTTAATTTCTTTTCACTGCTGGTTATGCCCAATTGTACAAGTACAATTGTCTCTTTTTAGAATTAGTTTGTGTCTACCAGGCTAGGAGAAGCCTTTTTGCTGTAAATTACTATATTTTTTCAGTTCTACACTCTCCTGTCTCCAATTTTCCTGCTCTCTCTCTCAAACATGCAGAAAGTGAGAGAAAGAAAGAGGGGGGGAGGGGGAGAGAGAGAGGCAGGACATCTAATGCCATATCTTAAGGGGATGTGACAGTGTGGTCATGGCTGGGAGATGTTTGTCTCTGCAGAAAGAAAGAGACTCTAATGCCCACATAGGGACAGACTAATAGTGTGTGTCGCCCAATGCAGAAGGCCTAAATCCACACACACACACACACATAAACACACAGAGCCTCACACACACAAACTCACAAATGTCCAGAAACCAATGACCCCATGTTGTCAAGAAAGACTTTTCATTTTTCTGCTGGTTAAATGGTTTGTGTGTATGTGTGTGTGCCCCCCCTCCACAAACACACACACAAACTCTCACACAAAAGTTATATATTGAAAGTAGGGCTGGGCGATAAAACGATAGCGATATATATCGCAATAGACATGTAATCGATATCAATAAAAAATGTGTTCGATAGAACATTCGATAATTAAAAGCAACACACCTCCCGCCTTACGTTGTCCATAAATAAATAGGCTAAATATATCTTGCATTGTAGCTAGTATGTGCAACTCTACCAGAGTAGACGATAGAAGTAGGCCTACCTCAACACAGACTCTCAATGAGTCCTTGCCCCGTGCACTCTCTCTCTCTCCCTCTCAACAGGCGCATTAGTCTGAGCGAATTAGGGTTGAAGGTGGAAGTAAATACAGCAAAAGGATATTTGGTATCAATCGAACCGTAATTTCATGTAGATTAAGAATTTCAGGTGCCTACAGTGCAGATTTGTACCAGAAAAAAGATATACAGCTTTGAATGGACCATGGTATAATGATTATTGGGCCAAAATCGTATATTATCACATATAGATATTAGCTGATATCTCCCATACTGGTAAAAGGATCTTTACCAAACTTGGTGTACTTACTCACCATAAGTTCTTGATGAAATTAGTAGGTGTTTAATGTCTTGGGGTCAAAGGTCAAGGTCACGTGAGGTCATAGTTGACATGCAATGTTTGTTTTATACCTCTCAAGCAGATTAAAGGATCCTCATTAAACCCAACAATTAATTAAGCCTAAATTAACTAATAAGGCATTAAAGATCATGGGGTCACAGGTAGAGGTTAAAGGTCATGAGGCTATAGAATCAACTATCTGAATTGACATTAAAAAAAGATTAAGACATTTATTAAAGCAAAACAAACTTTATTTTCTGTATAAAAACAGTTGTTTCAACCTCCACATCTTATTTTAGTATTGTAGTAGTAGCCTCTCTGAAACCAGGGGAAATCTAAATAATTTGCTGTTTTAAAAATGCAAACATCTGTGTGAATACCTGTTTTAAAATAACTGTTTCAGTTCAGAGTTTTAGATTAAATCCAAACCATTTCTGTCAAACATCTGATAAACATTGTCATCTACATCTATTTCCTTCAACTTAAATTATAACGCCAGACAATTGATGTAAATGTTTATGTTGATAGAATACTGTTAGAAATAAAAACTACCCTTGCATCGCATTGCAATAGTTATACTTTGTTCCCTGAAGTTGGTAGTAGGCATATAAACAATGGCAGCAGCGGACTGATATTACCTAGGATTCTACTAGGTATTATGGTGGGTTTTCAGGATGTGAAGGGATGTAATCATGGGTTTCATAAAGTACTGGGGGTACCAGGATGAGAGGATCTCCTCCTTACATGGTTAAGGGAGAGGGGGTGTTATCAAGCTGGTGAGGACTGGACAGGACAGGGATGAGGAGGCCACTGTGCCTTACGAGTTAGGGCCTGTCTAGCTAGGAAGAGAATAAGATAAGGCCTTATTTAACCAAACTGGAAGGAACCAGAAAAACTTAGGGTTACACTATTTACATATGTTACCTATGCATTACATAGGTTTGCATATAGTTTTATGCATGATGGGAAGATGGTTTCCACCAATGTACCCTGCTTGGTACTGATTGGTGAAATGTGTTGATGGAGATGACGTGAGAGGGTGGCACTTCTCAAGGGCTGAGGAGTACAAAATATAGTGTACAGTATAGCCATCCGTAGGGGAGATCTTGTCGGGGGCCCCAGCTGATGACATCTCCTCCCTATTGCTTTGATGGTTGGTCTGGACTTTGGTTGGGCTGTACTATCATTGCAATACGGTGAATAAAGATCAACAGTCTTCGGAAAATCTTCTATCTACATTGTCTCTTTCGGACGCCTTGTTCCAGAGTGCTAAATTACTAAATAGTCAAGTGGTAATTGTTAATTGGACAATTGGATTTGGAAGTGGACATTTTCTAGCCTGGAAAATCCAGACCCTGGTAATCTAGAAAGATTAAGGGTCTGGCCACGAACAATGTAATGGCCCAACTCGAGGGGCGGCACCAAGCATGCACTTGAAAATCTCACTGCACGCAATTGGATAACACTAGACCAATGTTTACTCCACTCACATCCATCTGGGATCGCTTCCGTTGAGAGTGATTTCGGCACTAGATTTTATGGTAGAGCCAATCAGGACGCAGGGCAGGAGTTTCATAGATGTGACGTAGCGTAGAAGCGACTGTGAGACTGTTCTCAGTGTCACGGGTTGGCTTCAATGTGAGTGGTTGAAGTAGCATGTTAATAGAGGACGGACAAGTGGCTTATCCAATCATATGCAAGGATTTTTGGCCCAGCCTTCTGAAACACCACTCCAATGGATCGATCCCAGATGGATTAGTGGAGCTAGGCGGAACGAAATTCATCTGGCGAGAGTCAGGTTAGTCTCATCATCCATTGCAGTGAAATAGAAAATAATGAATCAAGACAGTACTGAGCACAACTAAATACTGATATTCATCCCAGGGGAAAATATTGCTTCTTACAACAGTCTCATCTTTCAGAAACAAAATTTAGAAAATGAACTGCTATAATACTTTGTGTCCCTTAATGTGCTTTGTAAGAAAGTTTTACGCAGTCAACAAAACAGACTTCATAGCTGGCTATGCCAACCACCTTTCGTTGGAACTCCTTGCTCTCACTGAGACTTGGATCACACCGGAGAACACTGCCACCCCGGCTGCACTCTCCACTAACTTTACCCTCTCCCACACCCCTCGCCCATCTGGACAAGGAGGTGGGACGGGCCTGCTGATCTCCAACAAATGGAAATTCACCCCGCTACTGCCTTCAAACAAATACGTCTCATTTGAATTCCATGCCATCACAGTGATTGCCCCAGCAAAACTCTACGTGCTGGTCATCTACCGCCCTCCAGGCCAACTAGGCGACTTTACGGACGAACTTGACATTCTGCTGTCCTCAATCCCTGAGCATGACTGTCCGCTTCTCGTTCTCGGCGATATGAACATCCACTTAGATGCCCCAAGCTCCGCGGACTTTTTGGCCCTGATCCACTCCTTTGATCTCAAACTGGTTCAAAGCCCACCTACTCACAAAGCTGGCAAAGAGCTTGACTTGATCCTCACTCGGAACTGCAGCACAAACACCCTCATGGTGACGCCTCTCCATCTTTCTGACCACTTCTTTATCCAGTTCAACGTCAGCCTGACAGAACAGCCTCCGGCTCCTTAGCCGATGGTCACGTTCCGCCGCAACATCCGGAACCTGTCTCCAACGCACTTTTCCTCTGTGGTTGCCTCTGGTCTACCTCCACTCAACACCTTCTCCTCTCTGGAGGTTAATGAGGCCACAGACTTGCTCTGCTCCAAACTGAGCTCGTGTCTAGACGAGCTGTGCCCTCTTACCACAAGGCCAGCTCGATCCAAACACTCTCATCCATGGCTAAATGATACCCTCCGGTCGCAGCGCACCAAACTCAGAGCCGCGGGGAGGAAATGGCACAAATCCAAACTAACTGATGACCTCAAAAACTACCAGACACTCCTGACCTCCTTCTCAGCCAGCATCACTGCTGCTAAGACGGCTTTCTACAATGACAAAATCAACAGCGCTACAGACACTCGAAAGCTTTTCTCAACCTTCAAATCGCTACTCAACCCTCAGCTGCCTCCTCCTCCATCCAGCCTTACTGCGGACACCCTCGCCTCATTTTTTACAAACAAAGTGGCAGCAATCAGCAGTCAATTCTCTACATGCCCACACAACGCATCCGACTCGGATACCGCACTCCCACAGCCTGCTGGGGCTGCTGGAACATCTTTTTCAGCATTCGCGCCTCTCTCCGAGAGTGAAGTATCTAACCTCCTGACATGCAGCCGTCCTACCACATGCCTTATACCTACGAGCCTACTTCAGTCCATCAGCCCGACCATCGCACCAGCTATCACACATGTGATCAATGCCTCGCTAACCTCCGGCACATTTCCAACAGCGTTCAAAATGGCCCGAGTAACACCGTTACTTAAGAAACCTTCTCTCAACCCTGCTCAAGTCGAGAACTACCGCCCTGTCTCACTCCTGCCTTTCCTATCCAAAGGCATTGAACGAGTAGTCTCCAAACAGGTCTCTGACTTCCTTTCACAGAACAACCTTCTGGATCCAAATCAGTCTGGATTCAAAAGCGGCCACTCTACCGAAACGGCTCTGCTGTCTGTAACAGAAGCCTTAAAAGAAGCCAGGGCGACCGCTCGGTCATCAGTACTCATTCTGCTTGACTTATCGGCTGCCTTTGACACGGTTAATCACCGCATCCTTCTCTTTATACTCGCTAACATGGGAATCTCCGGTTCTGCTCTCTCCTGGTTTGAATCCTACCTCACAGGACGCTCGTTTAACGTATCATGGCTTGGTCAACTATCTGCATCTCACCATCTCACAACAGGGGTCCCCCAGGGCTCAGTGCTGGGCCCCCTTCTCTTTGCTATCTACACTACCTCCTTGGGACAGATTATCCGTTCGCATGGCTTCTCATACCACTGCTATGCAGACGACACACAGCTCTGTCCTTTCCACCTGAAGACCCCTTGGTTTCAGCACGGATCTCGGACTGCCTCTCAGACATAGCTACATGGATGAAGGCACACCACCTCCAGCTGAACCTCTCAAAGACTGAACTGCTGGTCCTCCCAGCTAAACCTACCATACACCACGACATCAACATCAAATTTGACTCCCTGTCTGTTTCACCTACCAGGACTGCAAGAAATCTAGGAGTTGTTCTCGATAACCAACTGAACTTCTCAGATCATGTTGCCTCAGTCGCCCGGTCATGCCGTTTTGCACTCTACAACACACGGAAAATCAGGACTTACTTGACTCAAGATGCTACCCAACTCCTGGTTCAGGCGATAATCATCTCACGACTCGACTACTGCAACGCCCTCCTGACAGGTCTCCCAGCCTGCGCAGTGAAACCCCTTCAGATGATCCAGAACGCGGCGGCGTGCCTGGTCTACAACCAACCCAAAAGGGCACATGTTACCCCGCTGCTCATCCAGCTACACTGGCTACCTATGGCGGCCCGCATCAAATTCAAGGCTCTAACCCTTGCCTACAAAGTAGTCTCCGGTTCTGCTCCCACCTACTTGAATGCCCTCATACAGACATACACTACCACCAGACAGCTGCGCTCCTCAGACGAACGACGTCTAGCTCTACCACCGGTACGCTCAGGCCAAACCAAACTTTTCTCATCTGTTGTTCCTCGCTGGTGGAACACACTGCCAGTTCCTACAAGGGCAGGGACATCCTTCTCCATTTTCACAAAACTCCTGAAGACCCAGCTCTTTAGAGAACATCTCCTCTCATAGCACCACTCACAACAAGTCTTGCTGATCCTAGCACTCACCAGCCGTCTTGAACTGAGACGTAACAGCACTCACCGATGCACTTATTCTTACTGTACTCTACTGTTTCTAAACTGTTCTTTAAATTGTCCTAAAATTGTTGAGAATCGCTTTAAAACTTAAAATTGTTACCATGTTGTAAGTCGCTTTGGCTAAAAATGCGTCAGCCAAATGTAATGTAATGTAAAAGAAATTATAAGGTGGCTTGTAACAAATTCGTATTTAATTATATTATTGATATCTACCCTCAAAATCTTCCAAAATATTTAGATATTATTTTTTGCCCACCCCTAACTTCAACTGAACAGATAACAACAGACATGCCACATTACTAACATCAAAACTGGAAGACAATGCTAGTCCTCAGGGTCACAGAAATTGCCAGGAGAAAGTGGACAACACCTTCTCCATATAGGAAAAAATAGCAAGGGCCACAGTTAACAGTCATACTAACTTATGGAAACACATACAGCAGAGAAAGCTATAATTTACAGCTGGAAGTAGCACTGCTTGTACTGTGGAAAGGACTGCATGGGCAATATTGAAAGAGATATTGGTCAGGTCATGACTATGCTAGTGGAAGTATTTCACTGTTATGTAACTGCTAAGCACATTTGCATACAGTAATTGCAATCAGATTCTTGATTCTTATATACAAAGGAGGGGTATTAAACTCATTGTGCTGTAGATAGTGACTCCCCATGTCAAAAACAACCAAGTCTTTGTTGTGCAACATAAAAAAGTTCACTATATTTACAGTAATTGAATTGAACATGGCATGTTGATTAGCATGTCTCCACCGTCTATAACCTTGTATGTCAGGGGATGAAACTGACCTTAACCTTTGACCCCATGGCCCTGAGTCCCTAAATTCATCTAACTTGTATAGACAATAAATGTACTAGTTAATGAAGATCCATCAGTCTACTTTGGAGATATGAACCAAATACTGCATGTGAGTTATTTGTGTGACCCCTTGTAACCTTGACCTTTGACCTCCAGACTTAAATTGTCTTGCCAGCTCTTTGACAACTTGTAGTGGGTAAGTAGACCAAGTTTGATGAATATCTTTCAATTGGCTTAAGAGATATCAGCTAATATCAAGATGTACCAACATATGTTTTTGGCCCAAAAATCATTGTGCCATGCTCCATTCAAAGCCCTATATATTTTATATATAAATTCTTAATCTACAGAAAATTACGATTCAAATGATACCAAATATGCTTTTGCTGTATTTACTTCCCCATTTGACCCTTTTCTAGGATAATTCGCTCAGACTACATCCCTCCTCAGCATGCGCATGTAATCCAAACATACACAATCGTGCAAGACGACTGAATTGCTATTAAATCCGGTTAGCATCATTAGCACGCTGTACGAATTTGTTAAAAACTGTTGCATTCAAATTGACTGCTAAATTCTAATCAACTCAATCCCGATGCAAATGGAAAAGTATTTTCCAAGACTCAAACGGGCCTGTCCCAAGGAGAAAAAGTATTCATTTGAAACTTAAACACACGTAGGGAAACTGAACAGTCTAACCAGTAGACTTACTATGATAAACTAGCAAATTACTTTGTTTACAATATTTCCAGGCTTCAACCAGTGCTGCAGACTTATGTGCACAATTATTTATTTGAGTGTTTTTCATGATTGTGTTGCTATTTCTTTTCCCTGTTTGCTTTGATTGATAACTGAGGTGATTCCAATCAGAGGAAGGTTAAGTTTAAAATAAAAGTGTTTAAAAGTGTTTAAAATGAACTCCCCCTTCTGGTCCTTATCTGAAATAGATTTTTAAAAAATCAATAATTATCGATATCGACCGATATGAAATACTTATATCGTCAGTTTTCAGCCATATCGTCCAGCCCTAATTGAAAGCAAGACCACCTTTAGCAACTCATGCATCAATGCAGGTATTGACGTTGCCAATGACACCAAATCAACCACACAAACACATACACACACACAAACATCATCACCTCCAGACTTACTCACCCCGGGAGAAAATGTCCTTCCAAAATGACTTTTTGTCCTGCACAGGGGATCAGGGACGGCTGGTTTGGAAAGG
Organism: Alosa pseudoharengus; assembly: GCF_046254945.1. Lineage (NCBI taxonomy): Eukaryota > Metazoa > Chordata > Actinopteri > Clupeiformes > Clupeidae > Alosa > Alosa pseudoharengus. The sequence continues at coordinate 32,547,142 of NW_027468650.1, forward strand.
TTTAATTTGTGAATTACATGCACACAAACACAGACACACACACAGACACACACACAGACACACACTCCACATTCCTTCCCGCTGCTTTTGGTGGCTCACACTGACAAAGCCCCACGCTGAAGAGCAAGGTCTGTTGGCACGGCAACCCAAACATTCGCCCATGAAGCTATGTTTTGTCATCAGGAGACAAACACAAACACACAGACTCACACACACACACACACACACTCACCCTTTCTCTCTCATACATGCACAGACACACATCAATACTTTCCCCCCATTTTTTCTTTCCGTGCCACCGCCTGCCGACACAGCCATCCACCAACCCAACCACACACACACACACAAACAGAAGTTCTCATCTACATCACAGTGGTAGTTTGGCTTCAACTTAGGAGGAGAGAAAGTGTGAAATCATATCAGTGGGACATCACATTCATTTGAAATATTATCATACCAACCCTAATCTCCATTAGTTCACCTGGGCTTGTGCCAGACCACTGAGCGTTTGGAGTGTGTGTGTGTGTGTGTGTCACTGCCCTCTCTCTTTTTGCTGGTTGGCAACAATCAGGCACTTGTGTGGTTGTGTGGTTCAATTCTGTTGTGTAGCACTCTGTTCTGTTTTAAGTTTTTAGCAGTCAGGCGTTGTTTGCAAACAACAACATTTCAAAGCTGGGAAGGATGACAAGTGCACGCTCTCCTCCGCTCCCTCTTTCACACAATATGAGAGAGAGAAAGAGAGAGAGAGGGCTGATTCAGTGTTGTTGCCAGGAACAATACTAGATTTACACAAGTTGTCCTAATGATATTTTTGCACTGATTTGTGAAATAAGCCATTACAGGCCAGGGATGGGAATGAGTACCAGCCCCATGCAGGTGGAATATGAAAGTGTGTCTGGTCAATTTCAGACACAAAATGATGATTTATGATGGAGTAGCTGGTGAAGTTGACCATTTATCTGTCAGTGGCTGGCAAAAAGGTAATTGCCAGCCCTGTTACAGGCGCCAGAGGTAGTTACACCTGCAGTTTACCGCTGAGCAGAGACAGCATTACAGCTCCTCTAAGCTCACCACACACTCCAACCACAAACTCCAAACCACAAACTCCAAACCACAAACTCCAACCACACACTCCAAACCACAAACTCCAACTACACACTCCAAACCACAAACTCAAACCACACACTCCAAACCACACACTCCAAACCACACACTCCAAACCACAAACTCCAAACCACAAACTCCAACCACACACTCCAAACCACAAACTCCAACCACACACTCCAAACCACAAACTCCAAACCTAGCTATGCAGGAAGAAATGGGTCCATTCAGGAGGTTCCTGCACAGCAGAGGAGCTCACCTCTAAATGGACATCATGAGATGGCTGGGAGGCAATGCACTGCACAGCCCCTATCCCCTGTTGCCAAGGTGATGCTGCAGGATGTCCACTGATGGATAAGCCCAAAAGAGCTCCTGAGGGAGAGCATGTGAGAGAAGAGAAGAGAAGAAAAAAGAAGAGAAAAGAAGAGAGGAGAAGGGGAGAGAAGAGAAGAGAGAAGGGGAGAGAAGAGAAGAGAGAAGGGGAGAGAAGAGAAGGGAATAAAAGCATTTATCTGAGTGATTGACAGAACTGTCTGACACTTTTTTTACCATGTCCTTTCTGAGCTATGACAACTAGTGGCTGCAAGAAAAAAACATATTTCATTTGACCACTGAACAAAACAGAACTGCTGGGGTTGTCGAATGCTGCATATGAGTAGAAGCCATATTTGTAGTCCAGTAAATCATGATTAAGGTCAAACACATAAAATCATGCCTTACTGCATGTACACACCGCCACCGACTTGAGCTGCAAAATAAGCTCTGGCCACATTTATAGCACAATATTAACAAAGATAAGCATACTATTAAGTTGGTATAAACCAGTGTTTCTCAAACTTTTTCAGACCAAGGACCACTTAATCAATAAAAATAGCCTCACTTCAACAGTAAATTACACAAGAGGCCTACTCACTGATTGTCTTTGCACCTTGCTTATTGTGTCAGAATTTATATGATTTAAACTGGCATGCCTTACATAGGCAGTGTTGCAGAAATTTTTGGATTTACATACAACTTGGTTCAATATTGCAAACAACTCATCTATATTATATTTTACCACGTCTGCTCACGGACCACTTGGGCTAGCTTGCGGACCACCAGTGGTCCCCGACCACACTTTGAGAAACACTGGTATAAACAACCTTCATGCCTTTGGAAATAGAAGCATGTAATGACATGATGCTAGCTAGATATGTACTGTTTGCAATTATGAACCTGGTAGCCACCTAGCTATCTGAGTGGAATGTGTTTCAATTGGCATATCATGTGCTTCACGTAAATGCTTTAAGTTTAAACTAATTATTGAAGACTTCAAGACTCACCAATTCCATTACACAAATGCAAAGACCACTGATTATATTCTATCACAGTCCAAAACACAGTGCATGCAGCCTGTCAAAGTGCCCGCTCACATTTTATAAATGGTCAGTAGTGGGAACCAGATAACTTCACAATCTCCTCTAGCGTTGTTTTTGTTGTCTTCATGATTTCCTTTTAAAAGTTTCTCATAATAAAAATGATAAATCAATTATCAACAATAAGCCAGCTGGAACCTGCCGCGCGCTCAGATACGTTCCCAATTAAAACGAGTAGGATAGATACATGTACAGTAGATAGATAGATAGATAGATACTGTAGATAGATAGGAAATTCAAGGATAACGTTCCAAGTTAGATCTGCTGCATAATGAGAGAGGACCCAAAAAGTATCATCCTTATGTAAGATGCTGTTGGTACATTTTGACATTGTAAACACTAGTGCAGTGCCCGTTCAAACATGCCATTCCTGAAGAAAACCCGTAGCTCAATTAGGCTACATGCCCACAGGTATGCCTGCTTTAAAAATAGGATGATAGGGAAACATCATTCCAGCTAAGCATTCAATAATAAATACTGAATATAATAATATATTAGCCTATAATTAATGTGGCCTCTAATAAATTTAGGCATGGCTGCATGTCACATTTCTACAGATCAGAATGACATAATGACAACTGTTTTGAGTTAAAGGACAGGTTCGGTATTTTACACTTAAAGCCCTGTTTTCAGATAGTTTATGATTAAATAGAACGTTTAAGATTAAAATTTGGACACATGCTGCTGTCCTGAGAATTTTCGGTTTCTGTGGTAGCGCAAACGGAATATATATAAATTGTGTTGCATATAGCCAGCTTAAATGTCAATTTAAAGATTATGATTAGCAGTTTCTATGCATTTTTCCATTGATAGTTACAGGAAGCCACGTTGTTGTTTAAACTATTGTTGCTTCTAGCCCACGTTACCTCCAGTTTCACTTGCTGCAGGCACGCACACATTGCATGAGCGATCATAAGCGTTCTATCTCCGATGTAGAACTCAAATGTGTCTTGACGCCGCCGTTTGTAAGATCAGATCAAATAAGACGTTCTAAATGGAACACGATGTAATTAAGCTGTTCCTTTCCAAGCATCTTGGAGACGTACTGTATGTGTGCTGAGTGGGCTATGTCTATATAGTTGATGACACCAAATGAATAAGTATGCTGCAAATGAGCAGACGTGTGAAGCACCGGGCACCAGCAAAACTGTATACGTTATAACACCCACATCCCCCACGCTTGCTACGCGCCTGGTGTGTGTGCGTGTCTGCACGCAGGTGTCTCCCTCTCCCTCCCGTGTCATAGGCCTATGTAATGTGTCCAGAAAACCCACAAAACGCAACAGTGATAGAGCAATCATAGTATCATGATATGATTGCCATCTGGCGGTAGTGGTTTGTGGGCCTATTGGGGTCAAGTAGGAAGCCCAGCAAGTTCCAAAAGTAGAAAAAAAGTTTTGCGAGATCTCGCAAAACTTTTTGCGAGATCTCGCAAAACTTTGCGAGATCCCGCAATGAGATCCCGCAAAAGTGCATCGTTTTTTTTTTTTCTTCTTCATGTTTTTTTTTCACCATTACTTTTTTTTTTTTTTTTTTAACCCATGTTTTTTTTCCCCCATGTCACCCGGAGGGCTCCGTAGTTTACCATGCGTTGTAAAACTGTGGAGCTATTTTTCCAAACGCCTCACACCCGTACATTCTTCCGTTGAGAGCTTGAATAATAGACACTCCAGCCCAGTTGGTGGCGATAATGCACCTTACACCGTCTTGCCAATTACAAGCAAACCACTGGCATTTCATTGAATACACAGAAGAAGCAGAAGATCGCTGTCTTGAAGTATTTTGCAACAGACAGCTAAAAATGAGGCGATTTTGTGCAGTTCCGAATTGCGGGAAAATTTGTAGCAAAAATAACCTGTCATGTTCACATCATAAGCCTAACACTAACCCTAGCCTACATGAATAATTTGGCTACATGATTTTGTACGTTTACTATTTTTTTGGCTGTGGAACTTTCATGATGAAAACGTAATGATTCACGTAGGCTATCATTCACATCGTGCAAGTTCCAAGACATTTTAGCATTAGCCATGGTTGGACGTGACAATAATTTGGATAGCGTAGTAGCCTACGATACTGCGACTGCATAAGACTAACGTTACAGAAAAAATACAAACAGGGTTTCCGGCAGTGGAGTAATACTGTACCTCACAGCACATCCAATACAAGTCAATGGAGTTGGACAAAAACTACGATAAAACCTGTTGGAAAGAATCTTTTGCAGCGATTTTTGTGTGAGCATATCAGTGAACACCCCTGACCACTCCGTGAGTTTCACGTCTTTGTAAACGAAAGTTTAATGCATTTTAGGAAGGATTGTTCCAGTGCACCTATGCAGCGTTCTGGAGGAGGGGGGGCGCTACCACAGAAACTGAAAATTCTCAGGACAGCAGCATGTGTCCAAATTTCAATCTTAAACGTTCTATTTAATCATAAACTATCTGAAAACAGGGCTTTAAGTGTAAAATACCGAACTTGTCCTTTAAGGCTAAATGGATAGCTTACTGAATAACTTCCTAATGCTATTCGAAGCTTGCACATACTTTTATTTTGAGTGGTCACTACATACCAGTGTTTGATGGCGTGATAAGTGCCGTCGCTCAGTCTGTAACTTGTCTAACGTTAGCTACTGTATGTGGCATTAGCCTATCGCTCGTTTCAATTTGGGACCTTGCAGTCGTTTTAGTCAAAGTCTCTTGAAAGTCTCCAAAGTAGCCTGGGCTATGCAAGTGGTCACTACATACCCGTGTTTGTTGGCGTGTTGTTGCAAGTAATCATTTTATGCAAGCAAACTGCATACAGGGAGTCTTTATTGTTGAGGTCAGACATTATAATCATCTTGCATCTTAACCCACAAGCGGTTCCCGAGTAATCCGTTTGAATTGCGACTGACTATCATCAAAGTAAGACCTAGCAGAGCCCGTTCTCTGGACCTAGCTACTGTCAGTACCATAGGTCAGTACACGATCCATGGGGTGGAGCTCCCCTGAAACTGGTCCCCTTGGAAACAGTGCAGTGCAGCGATAAACGTCCTACATAAATAAGCATATTTTGAAATATGCATTCAAAAATCTTCAAAATCAAGAGTGCACACCTTTGTGCCACGCGCTAGCCACATACGAAGGTCAGTCTGACAAACGGTCAGCGAGTGCCACAGACACACACACAGACACTTCTTGCTTGATAGATAGATAGATAGATAAATTCTCTAAGAAGAGTGAAAAGACGTTTGCAGTAAAGCTACTCTGGCTAAATTGTGGTGCTCCCTGAGCGGATCTGTCCCTTGGTGCCCTACGCACAGTGAGAGATGCGCATTGTGGTAGCAGCGGCACTGGACACTTCCAGGTGCGTTTACAGTAGCCTACTATTGGCCATTGACAACTAGACAAGGCCTATGAGGCTTTGATTGAAATTCGGGACTGGAGCGGTCCTTGACGGGACAAATCAAAATCACCCAAAATACGGGATGTTCCGGACAATTCGGGATGATTGGCAACCCTAGTCGAGTTGTTAAACACTGTTAAAGTCTTGTAGGAGTTATGAGGGTTGAGTTGTTAAACACTGTTAAAAGGCTTGTAGGCGTTATGAGGGTCGAGTTGTTAAACAGTGTTAAAAAGCTTATAGGCATTATGAGGGTCAAGTTGTTAAACACTGTTAAAGGCTTGTAGGCGTTATGAGGGTCCAGTTGTTTAACACTGTAAGTTTGTAGGAGCTAAAATGGTCGAGCTATCTTGGTTGATGATCATTTTGTACACTAAGAGAAAGTCCCCCTTTCACTGCATGATGGTTTGATGGTTGCCGCTTTGGGTCGAATCAGCACATATTTCATGAAAGCTCCTCCACGTTCTGCACTGATTCCCTAAAAAGAAAGTTAAACACCTGTGTAAAAAACTGCACAATTCTACTGCGAACAATGGGACAGAAGAAGGCAGTCAGCAGCAGTGTAGTCAATGGCCTGGAGGTCAGCAGTATGGAGGATCACAAGTTTCACAAGCTCCCAGACGTTTACACACAACCAAAATTGCCAGTGTCGAAACACCACATACCCAAATAGGAGTCAGTACAGAAATGGACATACTTACAAGAAGTCAAACTGCCACAACTGGATGCTGAAATAGAATTGTTAATTGGAACAAATGCTGCCAAACTCATGGAACCCTGGAAAGTAATCAACAGCAGAGGTAGTGGGCCGTATGCTGTTAAGACCCCCCTAGGCTGGGTCCTCAATGGACTCATGCAAGAAAGCACATGTGACCTCAAAGGCAGCCATGCATGTGCAGCGGTAGTAAATCGCATTTCAGTGGCCAACATGAATGAGTTGTTGGTAAAACAATACCATCATGATTTCCCAGAAAAAGAATCTGAGGAGAAAACAGAAATGTCAATAGCAGACAAACAATTCAAATCGATTATGGAAAAATCAAAACAATGGAAAAATGGTCATTATTACTTACCTTTACCCTTGAAGGAGGAGAATGTAAACATGCCAAACAATTACCAGCAGGCACAGCAACGCGTTCTTTCCCTGAAAAGAAAATTAGAAAGCGATGCAGAATACACAGCCTTCCTACAGGGTATGATTGAAAGTGGCTATGCAGAAATGGTGCCAGATGACGAGCTGAACAAGGAAAGTGGAACAGTCTGGTTTCTTCCACACCATGCTGTACTGTACATCTATCTATAAAGCAAGAAGCGTCTGTGTGTGTGTGTCTGTGGCACGCATATCTCGCTGACCGTTTGTCAGACTGACCTAAGATTTCGTATGTGGCTCGCGCGTGGCACAAAGGTGTGCACTCTCGATTTTGAAGATTTTTGAATGCATATTTCAAAATATGCTTATTTACGTAGGACGTTTATCGCTGCACTGCACTGTTTCCAAGGGGACCAGTTTCAGGGGAGCTCCACCCCATGGATTGTGTACTGACAGTAGCTAGGTCCAGAGAACGGGCTCTGCTAGGTCTCACTTTGATGCTAGTCAGTCGCAATTTAAACGGATTACTCGGGAACCGCTTGTGGGTTAAGATGCAAGATGATTATCATGTCTGACCTCAACAATAAAGACTCCCTGTATGCAGTTTGCTTGCATAAAATGATTACTTGCAACAACACGCCAACAAACACGGGTATGTAGTGACCACTCGAATAGCCCAGGCTACTTTGGACTTTCAAGAGACTTTGACTAAAACGACAATTCCGACTGCAAGGTCCCAAATTGAAACGAGCGATAGGCTAATGCCACATAGCTAACGTTAGACAAGTTGCAGACTGAGCGACGGCACTTATCACGCCATTAAACACGGGTATGTAGTGACCACTCAAAATAAAAGTATGTGCAAGCTTCGAATAGCATTAGGAAGTTATTCAGTAAGCTATACACATTTAGCCTTAACTCAAAACAGTTGTCATTATGTCATTCTGATCTGTAGAAATGTCACATGCAGCCATGCCTAAATTTATTAGAGGCCACATTAGTTATAGGCTAATATATTATAATATTCAGTATTCATTATTGAATGCTTAGCTGGAATGATGTTTCCCCATCATCCTATTTTTAAAGCAGGCATACATGTGGGCAATGGCATGTTTGAACGGGCACTGCACTAGTCACCCAAAAAAGGGCACTTTGCGTGTAGTTTTCGACTGCTCAGCATCATTTCAAGGAACATCTTTGAACAGTGTTCTTATTCAAGGCCCAAACCTCACTAGTAACCTGGTGGGTGTTCTTCTGCGCTTCCGCCAAGAGCCAGTTGCATTAATGGCGGACATAGCAAGCATGTTCCACCAGGTGAGGGTAGCTGAGAAACATGTCAACTTCTTGCGCTTTCTCTGGTGCCAAACGGTGGCACAAGTCAACCACTCAGACAGTACAGAATGACCGTGCACATATTTGGTGCAACATCTTCACCAAGCTGTGCCAGCTTCGCACTCAGACAGACAGCAGAGGACTTTAAAGATCTCTTCTCTGTGGAAGCAATGGAGACAATTAAGTCCAATTTTTATGTCGATGACTGCTTAAAATCAGTGGCAACCGAGAACGATGCAATGTCCTTGTACAAGGAGCTAGAACAGGGGTGGGCAAACTTTTTGGCTCAAGGGCCACATTGGGTTTTGAAAATTGGCCGGCGGGCCGCACAACAACCCCTACCCCCCCCCCCCCCCACCCCCACACACGCATAAAAAAATACATTTTTTATAGCCTATAATTTAGTATGAAAAGTATTTGTTTTAAAATATTAATTGCTTAAAAATACTGCTAATTTTATGCTGTTTAACAAATGTATAAATTGTGCACTGTCGCTTTAAGACAGTGCTTTAATTCACGTTTATTTCTCAATGATCTTCTGCCTGCTCCGCTATGGCTAGTGCTGTACCTACGGCTGGGCCCTCTCACAGTTTTTAAATGGTCAGTAGTGGGAACTACTGTTGCCTTCATGATTTCCTTTTAAAACTTTCTTATAAGAAGGAGATATCAATTATCAACAATCACAAGCCAGCTGGAATCTGCGGCTCTCTCTCCCTCTTGTGAGTGCAGACGCGTTCCCAATTAAATGGATTGAATAATGTTCACGTTAGATCTGCTGCAAAGGAGATAACTAAGAGTTAACTTAGTTTAACATGATGTTATCTCTATTTAACATGATGTTTTGACATTGACATTGTAAACGTTATCTAAGGAGAGTGAAAAGCAGTTTGCAGTAAAGCTAACCAACGTCGTCTCTATCGCAGGAAAAAAATAGCGAGCAGCCTGATAACTAAATGAAATGCTTGGCGGGCCGGATGAAGGTGCTTGGCGGGCCGGATCCGGCCCGCGGGCCGCAGTTTGCCCACCCCTGAGCTAGAAACTGCAATGGGAGGCTTCCGCTTGCACAAATGGATATGCAATAACCGAAATGTTCTTATGTCCATCCCACAGGCAGACAGCACAACAAGTGAAAGATCTTGACCTGGAAAAAAGTTAATTGCCTGTGGAGAGAAGTCTTGGGATTCAGTGGTGTGTGGAAAAGGATGAACTTACCTTTGCAGTGAGCCTAAAGAATCAGCCATGCACAAGAGGTATATTGTCTGTAATCGCATCTGTGTATGATCCTCTTGGCCTCATCTGTCCATTTGTCCTTACAGCTAAAAACATCCTGCAGGACCTGTGCAAACAAAACCATGCCTGGGATAAAGACCTACCAGAGCACCATGTGCAGATGTGGCAGGAGTGGCTGACTGGACTGAGACACATTGGAGAGCTTGCAGTCACCAGGTGCTTGAAGCCTGTGCACTTCGGTCAGGTAACATCTGCACAATTGCACAACTTCAGTGATGCATCAGAAAGCGGATATGGTTGTGTCTCCTACCTCCGTCTTGAGAATGCAGAACAGGAGGTACACGTCTCCTTTGTAATGGGGAAGTCACGTGTAACACCCCTGAAGCAAATGACCATGCGGAGACTGGAACTTACTGCAGCAATGCTCGCAGTTAGAGTAGATAAGCTTCTCAGAACAGAGTTGCAGCTGACTCTGGAAACTTCAGTCTTCTGGACCGATAGCACGGCAGTGCTAAAATATATAAGAAAAGAAAGTAAAAGGTACAAAACATTTGTGGCCAATAGGGTGCACACAATAAGAGAAATAACTGAAGTCAAACAGTGGAGACACATTGAGACAAAACTTAACCCAGCAGACTGTGCATCTCGTGGGTGTAAAGCCAACGCACTCACTCAGTCCACCACATGGCTTAGTGGCCCAAACTTTCTTAAGAAGCAAAATTCTGAATGGCCAACGTCTGACATTGACACACAGACATTTGATGGTGATGTTGAAGTGAAGAGGGATGTTGTTGTCATGGCAACCACAACCAACCAGAACCCAACCCACAACTTCATACAGTACCAAAAATTCAAATTGGAGTAAGCTAATAAGAACAGTGGCATGGATGCTGAGACTGAAAACGGTGCTCTTGAACCTAAGTCAAAAAAGAAAGGAGATGCTGAATGTTGATTCTGATGACAAGAAACCACGGAAAAGGAAGGAAAAAATGACAATTGGAACAAAATGTATGAACGCACAACTTACCTTGTGTAGCAGGGCAAGGTTTTCGAAGAGGGAAAGCGGCACTAACAGCCAATCACTTTAGCCAGACTACGCCACCCTGGGCCTAGCACCCAGGGAAATGAGTTAAGAGAACACATAATTGCACCCTAGCACACAGGTTCGTATACACGAGGCAGAGACGTGAATTCCAGTGGAAACATGACCAAGTTTATTTAACTAAAGCCAGGGAAAAGGAAGGGGGGAGAGCTGCAAAAAGACATGAAGACTAGTCTGGGTTAGGAAAGTACAAAAATATTTATTATGTTTTCTTGTTGCACTTTTGTTATTTAAAATGATCACAACTAACACAGGTTCCATAGGGGAGGCACGATGGAGCAGGATGAGCAAGGCAGGGGCTTACCTGGGGGAGGCAGACTACTGATAACGTGCCCTAGAGCCCACACACATGCACACGCACAGCAAGAAAGATCAAATCATGACACCGCAGACCACCGCAAACATTCTGATAATTCGCACCAAAATGTGCATCTTTACTGCACCACCACTAGGTGACGGACTAGCCTCCCGCCAGCGAGAACCCTGCCTGCCAAATTAACAAAACAGTTAAAAGTTGTTGCTCCCAGACTATGCAATAAACAGACACTGTATAACTAAGATAATAAAGTAAAGTAAAACAAAAGGGTACAAGTACAATGCGAGCAGTTGCCAAGTGCGAGCAAAGCTAAACAGAAACCAAACAAAACTAAGACAGACAAGACAGCAGCACGACCTACGCTGAGGGCAACGCGGATGGAAAAGCTGTGCTACCTGGAAGACAAACAAAATACATCAAACCTGATACCATTTCCCCAAACATCAATTTATTTTAGAGCTATACATACCCATATTCTTCTCTATGGCAATTTTCCACTGACAGCAGATGAGGATAGCATATCCATCCATCTAGGGCTACAGAGAAATGGAGTTTAGCTAAAGCAAGCACATTTTAGTCTACAGCATTAGGGCAGCAACATACCTGATGGCCGGTAGACCCCAGTGCTCAGCCGAGGGACAAACAGTGGAACCTACCGAGCCTCTTGCTGTAGAGCTCCTAAAGTAGCACATGGTGGGCCTAATTAAATGATTGGCCCCACCCACTCATTAGCAGAGGGGCCAGGAAAGACCAGGAAGAAAGAGCAAGCAAGCAGACAAGGTCTGCCTGCTACACTTGGATGAGCTAAAGGCTGCAGAACATGCTCTCATTCAATCTGCTCAGAGAGAAAGTTACCCAACGGAAATGGAAACATTGTAGAAAGGCAACACACATGCTAATCAGCATAGCACAATTTGCAAGCTGGACCCTTTCATGCAGGATGGACTTCTCCATACTGGAGGGAGACTGAGCAGAATGGCTATCCCAGAAACTCGAAAACACCCTATGATTCTTCCCAAACACCACCACATTTCCAAACTTGTTCTAAGACACATACATGAACAACTAGGGCACTGTGGAAGGAATCACATGTTGGCCAAATTAAGACAGCAATACTGGATACAAGCAGCAAATGCTCTGGCCAGAAAGATCCGATCCGAATGTGTGTTCTGCAGAAGACAACATGCACTCTTAGGAGAGCAAAAGATGGCAGACCTGCCAAAAGAGAGAGTGACACCTGATTCACCACCCTTTACCTACGCTGGTGCAGATTACTTTGGCCCAATAATGGTGAAAAAGGGACGAAGCGAAGTAAAAAGGTATGGTGTTCTTTTCACATGCCTCACCACCAGAGCAGTGCATGTAGAAGTAGCCAATTCACTTGACACTGACTCATGCATCAATCCAATTCGTAGGTTTGTGAGCAGAAGAGGTCAGGTACAACAGATCAGATCGGATAATGGAACAAATCTGGTATCAGCTGACCGTGAGCTCAGAAATGCAGTAAAAGAATGCATGGAACAAAAGTCACAAACTACAAGTAGCTCTACAGCAAAGAGGCATAGAATGGATCTACAACCCACCTGCCGCCTCGCATCATGGAGGGGTATGGGAAAGATTAATCAAGCAAGTGAAGCAAACACTCCTGGCCGTAACCAAAGACCAAACACTAGATGACGAGTCCCTTCAAACTTTCCTTTGTGAAGTAGAAGCAATCATTAATAGTCGCCCACTTACCACCATCACTGATAGTCCTGGTGACCTTGAACCCTTGACCCCTAACCACCTTTTACTCCTTAAAGGTCAGCCCACACTATCTCCTGGTTTGTTCCAGAAATCAGACACGTACAGTAAACGCAGATGGAAACAAGTACAATACTTGGCCGATACATTCTGGAAACGATGGGTTAGGGAATATCTTCCAACCTTACAAGAAAGACAAAAGTGGTTGAGAATGAAACGCAATTACATGAGTGGGGATGTTGTTTTAATTGCTGACCCTACTGCCCCTAGGGCATCTTGGATGTTGGGGAGGGTTATCGACACAAAAAAAGATTCAAAGGGGTTGGTACGTAGTGTAACACTGAAAACTAAAACAAGTGTCTTAGAGAGACCAATTACAAAGGTCTGTTTGTTGTTGGAGAATGACATATAAATATGACTGTGGTATGACTGTGTTGAATTAATGCTTTGAGTGAAACGATGATTGCTTTGATGATGATGATGAGGATGATGCTTTGTGTGAAATTTCACTTACACTGATGGTTCCAGACTTCACATGCGCACATGGACCATGGACCTCCGAAGATCCATTCGTGCACACACAAGCGTTGTATCCATACACAGACACTATGCACAACATACACCACTTATGGACTCTTAAATGAGCAATGCCTTCAATGGCAAATGGACTCTATGGACTGAACATTGAAATGATCACAAAAAAAAGTAAACTTTTTGATGTCTTTGTGAATGATGATGTGAATTATGACTGATGTGAATGATGATTGAATTGACTTGTGTATACATGGCTCCAGATTTTATTTGGTTTGTTATTGTACCTGTCCTTAGCCAGTAGCAATAAGAGGGGTGATGTGTAGGAGCCATTCTTGGATTTTGTTTTGGTATTTTCTTTTTGGCCTGACAGTTGGGTTTGTTGATGTATGTTTTTGGAAGTGTGACACCTGCTGGCATAATTTGTCCCTGCACATTGGATTTGGTAGCCTGGCTGGTGATTCACCTGGGCACCTGGCTTAATTGGCCCAGGTGAATGATCAGCCAGCGTTTTATTTTTTTTGGAACAAAGAGCTCACATGGAGCATGAGGCTTTTGGAAAGGGACAGAGAGACGCCAGCAGGAAACCGTTTTTCAATGTAGCATATTTATTTATGTAGTTTTCTGAACAGTATTTTTGTTTTGGAAACTTGGAAATGGACATGTTATGATATCATGATGAACTTTGGAAACTGGAAGAAACTTTAAGTTTAATGGAACATTGGTAACCGTCTCTTAAACAATTGAAACACCTTCTTGGCGTCACAATGTAGTGCTTACAAGAAGTCACTGCAACGCTATATCTCCATTCTAGAAAAAAAAAACAGGGATTTTGATGAAAACTAGCCACTGTTTAGCTTGGGATTTCTTAGGAACAGAGGCATGTACAAATAAACAGTTTGTACCCACTGAGAGCTTAACGTCTCACCTTTCAAACAAGCCATAGTATGTGTCCATAGCTATAACATAGAATACGCTGTGGCACACAATGATCTAGATTGCTGGCACTCTAGGCCCACGGTTGTCAAACTGGGGTACGCGTACTGATTTCAGGGGGTTCGCGAAAAAAGATCTCAAGGCAAGTCATATGCCTTTTCAAACGTTTTCTCTATCCCATGTTGGTAACTTACTTCCGCATTTGCACTGCGCATTAAAAACGTATTTTCTCAGCATTAACAAAATATTCGAGAGTGGAGACCGAGAGGGTAAAACAGCGTTTCTCAAACTGTGGGTCGCGGAGACATGCCAGGTGGGGCGCGAACTGACGTGAAAAACAGGAGTTTTTAAATGTATTTTTTTATCTAGGCCCAGGTAGCACCCGATGCGCAATGGACGCACTATGTTATTCATAGGAAAGCGTTCGTGTCAAGGCAGCTTAGTTAGTCCCGACCTGAATGAGATTTTGAACGAGGTTGTGAGAGTGGTGAATTTCATCAAGACCCGGCCCTTAAAAGCGTGTCTATTCTCGCACTTTGAGAGGAGATGGGAGCTGACCAAAAGGCTGTACTGTTTCACGAGGCAAGGTGGCTTTCCCGAGGTAAAGTGCAAGTAAAGTTTGAATCTGCAAGCACGTTCACTAATGAACATTTCTTCACGAAGCTGGCCTAGCGATATATTTGGAAAGCTCAATGAGTTAAATCTCCAGTTACAAGGCAAAGACAAGCACCTAGCAGATAAGATCACTGCATCCAACAAGACGATTGTGTGTGTGAGATTAGGTGCAGATCTATTTAAAATCATTATGTTCAGCACATTTGTAGGCCTATCATATGTTGACTATTGATGAGATTTGTATCATATGTTTATGATCCTATTCACTATTCTCGACAAAATGTATAAAAAATTAATATTAATAAAACAATTTAAAAAAAACAATTGGTGGTGTTGGGGGTACTCCGGAAGATCATAATGTCTCAGGGGGTACATGCCTGTTAAAAGTTTGGGAACCACTGCTCTAGGCCAAAGCTTCCTAAAACAGCGCGGCATTCAAAGTGTTAATATAGCAGTTTATAGACCCTTTCAACTGTATAAACAATCATGTGCGTTCCTAAGGCATTTCCGGTAGAAAGCAACACTGAGCTAATGCTAACTTGGGGACAAGCAAAATGTCAACATTTTGTAGAGCATTACACTAAGGTCTGAGTCATTTTTATTTAAAAATATCCACACTGGTTTTAAACATTTCAACTGCAAATCTGGGAACAGATTAAAAGCGTCTATAGAAGCGATGTTCTTAGACCCGGGCTACACCGGTCCGCAACTGAAGCACTCTGTTTGCATGTAAAATAGTTTTAGAAGACTAGGTTTAATTTTGTTTAGCGTTCGCGCCGCTATCACTTCTAGTGTAGCCAAGCCAGTTCCACTGATTATAGCAGAAGCTAATTGTTTGTGAATGGAACGCTTCAGTTATGTGGCCAGTGTAGTTTCCCTGTCAGTCAGGATTCGGTTATCCAGAAACTTAGTCTCACTGCATTGATGAAACCTCACCACCCTAATCTCTGTCTGTCATCTACAGGGGCTACTGAGAAGATGTAGAGACCTTAGGTCAGCAAAATGCTTACCTTGAGGATGTGCATGCGTTTAGCCACTAGAGGGACAGCCCATAGCCCATAGTAATGTATAACATTTCTGAAAGGAATTGCAGAGGCACTCTATAGCATCGTAGTGTATTATAATCTACACATTTGAGAGTAATTGGTGATCATGGAACAAAGGTGTTCATCATGATCATTGAACAAGCTGATGAATATGTGAACAGTTTATCTGTTCACATCACAGAGAACATGTGGAAACAATGAACAAGAACCACAAAGATACCAAGCAGAAACAGAAGGAAATGATGAACACACACACACGCACACAGACACACACATACCACACACACACAGAGAAAGACACCAGATAGATAGATATATACTTTATATATATATATATATATACTTTATTGATCCCCAAGGGGAAATTCAAGGTTCCAGTAGCTCAAGACACCACACACAACATACACTACAACATAAACAGGATGATAAAAAGAAATAACAAATCCACATGATTAATAAGGGCAGTAAAATATACTAAATCAAGGATCAACATGAATGTACTAAGGATGTAAAAGCATGAGGCACTTGCAGTGACAGGGCAGGTACTGACCCTGTGTTTCAGTATGCAGTGGTAAGGTGCTCTATGAGGTGTGTGTCATGGTAGTAGTGCAAATAAGTCCAACAGTGCAGGGATTAAGTCTAGAGACCAGCAATAAATATGGAAAACATAAGAGACCAGCATTAAATCTGAACAATGTAAGGGTACAAAAGTAAGCATATTAGTATAAGAATAGTAATTCAAGCATAGTAATATAAGCATAGAAAAATGTTAGCATAGTAATAAAACAGTTATAGTATAATTATATGGGCAATATATGCAAAAAAATGAAAAATGTAATATAAGAATTATAGCAGCAGTGCAAGGATAGGTTTGACGTATTAAGGTTTGATGTAATAGGGTATCAGCCATTGGTCAAGTATGAAGTAGACCACAGTCCGGACTAGGGGATGGAGTGCAAGGTGTTGTGCAAGTGGGCTAATATAGCCAGTGAACAGTGTATATTGTGTAAGCAGTAACACAGTGGGCCAGTGGACAGCCAGTACAGTCAGAGGTCATGGAAGTGTAGGGGAGGTGTAGAGGCAGATAGACTATGCAGAGAAGTCTATCTCTCCTCTTCCCTTTAGTGAAGCATTGAAGACTTGTATGGCACTGGGGACAAATTACTTCCTCAGTTTGTCAGTTGTGCATGGCAGTGAGCGTAGTCTCCAACTGGTCAAGCTCTTCTGCTTTATGATCAGGGGCGGACTGGGACCAAAAGTCGACCCTAGCATAATTGGCCCAAGCGGCCCTCAAATCGGTCGGGCACACCTAATTAAATACACAATCTTGCATTACCCTTAAATATGCATATATTTTCAAGTGTCATGGAGCACTGAAAGTGATGTAGGCCTCACTGGCTATCACTCTGACCGATCAGAGGTAGCCATAGAGCACATGATCTCCATATTCAATAGGCTATACAAGCAATTATTATGACCGCCGCGCAGCGAAGCGGCAGTCATATAGGTTTAGTCAGATTTTTTATTTTTTTCCGCATGTCCAAATTTTCGTCAAGTATTCCCGGGACACTGTAAGACCGGGGTACAATAAACCTGGTGGGCATGTAACCCCACATGGATAGCATGGAACCATCGTTTTTCGTTTTGATCTGTAGCTGGACTGGACCCCCCGAAAGGAGGGTAGGGCAGACACAGTTTTCTGTGAATATCTCGAGAACCGTAGGGTTTAGGAGGACCATTTTTTTTGTATGTTGATCTCAAGGGGCTATGTCCCATTCCATAACCACTCATTTCATGTATAGCGCCACCTAGTTAAACACAAAAAAGTAAAAATGAGGTATTGTAATCGCAGGTATCTGTGACCCAACATAGTCAAAACTGCACAAAATTGGAAGTGGATCATTATGACACCCTCTGAATGCATGCCAAGTTTCGTGGAATTCCGCTCATGGGGGGCCACACAATAAATTAATTTATGTTACTATACACCAACTGGCCTGTAGGTGGCCGGAGACAGTTTTCTGTGAATATCTCGAGAACCGTAGGGCCTAGGAGGTCCACCTTTTTTTTTATGTTGGTCTTAAGGGGACATGTCAACCCATCCCATTACCACTTATTTCATGTATAGCGCCACCTAGTTAAAAATTAAAAAGCAAAAAATTAGGTGTTTTCATCACAATATCTCTGGCTGACATGATCAAAACTGCATGAAATTGAAAGTGTAGGATCATTATGACACCCTCCGAATGCATGCCAAGTTGTGTGAACTTTCGTTCATGGAGGGCCTTACAATAAAATAATTTATGTGTACATTTAGTGACCGTACACCAACAAGGATTCCCGGGACACTGAAAGACCAGGGTACACGAAACTTGGTGGGCATGTAACCCCACATGGATAGCATGGAACCATCATTTTTCGTTTAATCTGTAGCCCCCCCCCCCCCCCCCCCCCCCGCTGGACTGGACCCCCCGAAAGGAGGGTATAGTCCATGAGCCACAGGGGGTCGTCACTACCACTTGGGGGGGCAAATTCTCACTATATTTTTCTGAAAGCTACATATCTCTGGAGTATAAAATTGTATTATAGCAAGTTGGATCTTGTAGCTTTGTGGCTGTACAGTTCAAAGTTGAACTCTGATTTGAAGAAAAAGGAAATTCCGCCTATTGGCTTTTTTTGTTAAAACACTCATAAGAGCCCAGAAAATAATCCAAACCTTATTGTTACTGATGCATATGTGGTGTTTGATGTTGGCATACATATTTTGACTCATTATGTGATTGATTTTGTTCTTCATTTTGGTTGATAAAATCCAAGATTTATGTGCAAAAAAAAAGCTAATTTGAGTTTTCAGAGCAACATGTTACGGCAATACCTGAATGCAGACCTTATTGATCATTACTATTCTACCTTCCTTACTTTCAATTGCGAGTTGAAATTAATGTTAAAGGATGGCATACATAGGTCTGCAGTACAAATGTTTTTTAAATTGTAGCTGAAACGAGTACAAAGGATCTTTAATCTATTCATTGAATTAATCATCGTCAGAACAGGAGCACAGAGGATGCCATCTCTATGGCACTTCTCTCTGCCCTGTCCCACCTTGACAATAGCAACACCTATGTAAGAATGCTGTTCATTGACTTCAGCTCAGCGTTCAACAACATCATCCTCTCCAAACTGATCACCAAACTGAGTGAACTCAGTTTGCAGATGACACTACGGTGATTGGGCTCATCAGCAACAACGATGAGACGGCCTACAGGGAGGTGGTCCAGCACCTAACATTGTGGTGCACTGATAACAACCTGGCTCTCAACACCAAGAACAC
Source organism: Alosa pseudoharengus (assembly GCF_046254945.1). Classification (NCBI taxonomy): domain Eukaryota; kingdom Metazoa; phylum Chordata; class Actinopteri; order Clupeiformes; family Clupeidae; genus Alosa; species Alosa pseudoharengus. The sequence continues at coordinate 32,566,314 of NW_027468650.1, forward strand.
CAAAGAGCTCATTGTGGACTTCAGGAAGTCTAAAGCTAGCACGCACACACCCATTCTCATCAACAGGACTGAGGTGAAGCGTGTCACCAGCTTCAAGTTTCTGGGTGTCCACATCTCTGAGGACCTCTCTTGGACCCTCAACACCTCTACCCTGATCAAAAAGGCTCACCAGCGTCTCTTCTTACTGAGGTCCATCTGTCTCTGCAACATCGAGAGCATCCTCACCAACTGTGTCACAGTTTGGTATGGCAACTGCCCTGCCCACGACCGGAAAGCACTGCAGAGGGTGGTGAAAACTGCCCAACGCATCACCGGTTCCTCACTCCCCTCCATCGAGGCCATCCAGGGCAAGCGATGCTTGCGTAAGGCACGCATCATAAAATACTGTTCTCACCCCAACCACAGACTGTTCACCCCACTCCCCTCCTGGAGGCGTTACAGGTCTATCCACATCCGAACCAGGGACAACAAGGAGGCGGACATCCCTATATTATATTCCCTGCACTATATTTCTTGTCCTGTCTATGCACCACCTGCCTATATACTGTGTATATCACATTGCACTTTTCTGCTTTTTGCACTTCTGGTTAGACGGAAACTGCATTTCGTACCGTTAAATCTAATCTAATTTCATCTAAAAATTGATCTGCCTCTGCTTTGCCTCTTTACGGATCATGCTATGAATAGCAGCAGCAACGTCTGCAAAAGTTGAGACTTAGGGCCCTATCATGACATTCTAAAGCGCATCGTCACTCGTCAAAAGCTTATTCAAATTTAGTAGGATGTCCAGTCCACATTGGTAGGGTTTTCGTTATCAAACGTCGAGCGCATGGTGCAACAAGGTGTTCCTAGGTTTTTTAATCAGTCATGGGTGTGTTTGGGGCATATAACACCATTTAAACCAATGAGAATGACATCTGCCATTCCCTTTACCGGCGCAAAGCGCGATGTCAAATAAATGCATCGGTATTTTGACATTAAACAGCGCATTTGAAGGAGGCTGCTTGCGAGACCGTATGGAATAGTCATTCCACTAAACCAGGCTTTACTAAAACCTAGCATAGCCTTTACACATTTGCACTCTATTATTTGAACTCATTGGCAAAGTGAAACTAACTTCACCATGGTGTCAGTCAACGACAAGACAGTTATATGCAGTTACTTTCACTATTGACTGACAATGGGTTACCATCGAAAATATAGGCTGGAAAAAGCAACACTTACCCTAATATTGCTCAAATGACTGAATAAAAAAACATTTATCCTGCAGAGGAGTTGCTTATATCTCTTGACAGTGCATCTTCAGCTGTGTTCCATACGTGTCTCTCGCCTCTCCCCTATCACTTTTAACCGTCATTACCAAGTTGCAAATGATGATGAATAACTACGCATCATGAGATGTACAGTATTTCGTAATATCTTTATTCTAATTATGTTTCCCCATTGTAATCATGCAATTTGTAATGTTTTGCATGGACATGCACTGGTGTGCGTTCATGGATGATAGAAGGATGGTGCGTTGTGCACCCGCCAATATGACTGTTGACAATCTACTCTTAAAATAACATATAAACAACTCACCATAGACTTCTGACCAGGTGTACAATAGCGATTTTTAGACAATGCGCTAAGCCACTCCCTAAGTTGTTAATTGCCACACCCTGGGCGCATTGTTTAAAAAATAAACGTGCAAAATAAGAAATGAAATGAGTTTTACACCATGCGCCAGGGTGCAAAATACAGCCCATTGTTATTGACCTTCTGGACCAGAGACATTCCATCAATGATTGTTGCTGTATTATATTCATCTGGAAGATTATCTGATAGTGATGCAAGTTTCTGCAATGCTTTGCAAGTGCTGCTTTAGAGGTTTTCCTTGGGGTCCCCTCAGGTGTCGCCAATGACCATGGTTAAGGTCCAAGATGGTGACAAAAGACTTCTCTCATGTCCAGTCTTTAACATGATTGCCATGTGCCTGTGTTTTCTTTTTTGACTCATGCTTGTAAATGTCTTTAAATTTTGCTTTGTCAATGTATCATGGAATTTGTGCTTAGGTGTATCTGACTCCCGCCTCTATGTCTTGAACTTGCATCTTTGCCTGTAGTATGAGCCTGAATCAGATCATCCCTAACCTCTTGTGTTGCTTTGCCTGCTGTAGATATGCAAATTAACTCATGTTCCTCTGAAAATGGATTGATCCCATTTCAGTTTCTGTCTCATCAGATCTAACTGTGTAGAATTTTTAAAACTGTTGTAAATGTCTGTAGATCAAGTCTTGGAAAATAGTTATTATTTCTTTTCAATGGAAATGATTTTAACATCAGCTGAAAGACTATTTTAAGTATGATAATAATAACTAAAAAATGTAATTTCGAGGAAATTACCAGTGCATGAAAATATAAACATACTGTATATTAACATAAAATGCAAAACAAACTTTTATTTGGAAACAGTTGGAAGGAGTCATAGTTGATAACAACTGACAGTTGAAATGTCTAAACAGTTAAATAGTTGAGTAGTTTAAATAGTTAAATTATTTAATAGTGAATTATTGTAGTGAGGACATTTATTTTGAAACAGTTGTGGGCAGAGGAAATAGGAACAGAATCTGTAGTCTTAAGAGAGCCAGGTTGTATGCTTAAAGCCTGAGACAGAGTATATAGTTTAAAAGTTGAATTTAGATAGTGTAATGGATGTTGATAGACAGAAAGTTGAATGGATGTTATAGTTTAATGGGTGGATGAGTGAATGGTTTGAAGAGGATGAATGGATAGAAAGTGGGATAGAATGTGCCTTATATCTTTGTAGAATGGAGAGACACAGAGAGAGTTGGCCTAGTTAAGCAGAAAGCAGTTGATACAGGTGCAATTAGTTAAACTGGCCCTTTGATGGGTCCTAGTAGTGAGCAGCTGGAAGTTGATACAGGTGCAAATCAAGTTAATTAGCCCATTGTGATGTCATCAGCCCATATTAAGTCTATGGGGAAAAATAAGCTTGTTTTTTATTAATATCTCAAAAAGTATAACGTTTACAAAAGTTTGAACGAAATTCTACGTTAAATGGTTAAAGCTGAATTAGACGCAGAAATTTGGTGGGAAGAAGAAGAAGACTTCGGATAACAGAACAGTGCATTTTCATGCAATGTAATAATAACTAGATGTACCGCATAGCGGTACAAAATATGACAGCCGCTCAGTCCTGTACATCCATTCCGCGAAAATAAAGCATATTAATGAATTTGTCTCCATCTTCTACTCCATCCCCCACTCTTGAAACTTTTGTGTATGCTTGTTTGGAATGTGTGTTTGCGGGCCGCACACAAAGTAGCCTACTGGCACTGCAAAGGTGAATAGATTTGTAGCACTTGCCAAAAAATTTGTAGCATTGTTATAAAACCTTTAAAATATCTAAACAATCACAAGTAGGGCAGTTCATCACAGTCCATCCATTGCAACTGGACTGATGAAAGGTACACCTGTAGGCTACATTGTATTTGGGAAAAGCAGAAGGTAGCAGCATAATATTTATTTATTATTAAACAAAACAATCCCTGTCAGTTCCATGCAGTTTTCAACAGCTATCAGGAAGAGAGGTCATGTCATGGATTTTTGTGAATGTTTCTTCTTCTACATATGCATACGTTTAGTCATCTAGTTCATATGATATTCAGCGTTATTGTCAATGCACAAATTAAATACCAGTAGTCTAAAACAAAATGCCGTTTTACCCAGTGGTGCAAATAACTGACATGTCCAAAAGGGCCTTCATGAAATGCGTTGCTAGACTGTTCATACACATTTTAACGGGCCAAGTTGAAGAGCTACTGTCCGTTATTGTTTGTGCAAATAATATGCTGATTCATGTTCCCTTGCATTTTGCAACTATGAGGTCCATGGTTAGTCTGGCTCAGATTCCAAACATAATTCAGTGGAAATGCATGGATTCAGTTGCTTCCAGTAGCCCCAACTGGAATCCATGCATTTCCACAGAATTATTTTTGGAATCTGATCCCTTAATATACCTGTTCGTTCATACTCGTCTCTCGACTTATCGTGACTAAATTCAAGATGGCGTCGAACGGTAAAATTCCTTAAGGTACTGTCTGTATAAATCGTCTTGTAAATAAACTACCAGTGCTTTTTCAAAGTTCTCCATGTCTCGTTTTAAATGTCAAGGCCCTCGGAAGTCTACCAATGAAGTATGGAACTACTTTGAGCCTCGTAAATGGTGTAAAACAGTGATTTATTTGCATGGCTAGGCCGATGCCCGAGGCACCACAACGAAAACACTGTTTGTAGCATTGGCTAACTAGCGCCAGATTTCTGAGTGCAGGGGACAAGTCGAGGTGAGCTATGAGACATACGTTCACACTCGGTATCATGTTTTTTAAACACACTTTAGGTCAATATCACACCGGAATTCTCCTTTAATGTCTTCCAGTAGCCTATCGTATAGTTTATATATAGCTTAGTTGGCTCGTGCATGAATATGACTTGACGTTTTGTAGCCTACATTTCTGTCAGTCTACAGTCTTTTAGCCCATCTTTACCATGATAACCCTTCCAAGATAGAACCCTTTCGACGCTCTACTTTGAGAGACCAACCACCACTCATGCCATTGATGTTGAATTTTGGGCGGAAACTGATCAATCTGACCAACAATTAATGTCGATTTGACACTCTTTTGCTGTCCAGGTTTGCAAATCATTAATTTAGAAAATTTCAGTCACGCTATTTGTTATTATAATCACAGGCCTATGTTATCATTACCATATCATTACATTATCGCAATTAATAAGTCATCACAATCATCATCATCAGCATGGCATGTCACACATAGCCTACCTGCTCCACCACTGAGTATCATGTAGCCTCAACTAGGCTCTCTACACTTTCCACCACCTGCTCACTGTCCCTCTGCTCTGTATGCTTGCTTACATCCTCGTTCAAACTCAACAAACTTCAACATGTTGCTGACATATGCTAGCCTACTTGCAATATTGTCTTTTTGAAGCTTCTACATTGGTGTTACTTTTGCACAATTGTCACTACTGGCACCCGCCGCAATTTCGTGTAGGCAACTTCGATTAACTTGATGCGCTCACAGAATCCTGGCTCTGAGCCAAAATGGGAGGGGTGGGGCCTGACGTGAGCTGCTATTGGATCAGTCGAGTGTCAATATGGAAATGTAATCAATGGGCCGCTGATCGTCCTTCCTTTGGGCCGGTCGTTGACCAAAATGATTAAATTATGTAGGCTATATAGCCTATTCTATTGGCCCAAAAGGTGCGTCAGCCCACCTGGAAAATTCCCGGTATGCCAGATGGCCAGTCCGCCCATGTTTATGATGGTGCTGTGGAGTGGATGACAGTCATTGTTCAAAATGTTTGTTCAGTTCAGTTTTGTCTGATATTGAAGTGATGCCATCCAGTTCAGTTCCCACAACAGAGCCAGCTTTCCGTTATTCCAGTCGCCCAGCATCCCTCTTCTTAGTGCTTCCTCCCCAGCATACCACAGCATAGAAGTGGACTAACATCCAGACAACAGACTGGTAAAACATCCAGAGGAGCTTACTGCAGGCATTGAAGGACCGCAGCCTCCTCAGGAAGTACAGCCTGCTATGCCCTTTCTTGTAGAGTGCTTCAGTGTTGACTGACCAGTCCAGTTTATTGTCCAGGTATATCCCCAGATAGTTGTAAGAGTTTACCACCTCCACATTGACCCCCTCAATGGTGACTGGCAGCAGAGCGGGCTTAGACCTCCAGAAATCCACTACCATCTCCTTGGTCTTATCAGTGTTGAGTTGTAGGTGGTTTGGTTTGCACCATTGCATAAAGTCCTCCACCAGGGTTCTGTATTCCTCCTGTCCATCACTGATACACCCCACAATTGCAGTATCATCTGGAAACTTCTGCAGAAACCAAGCGGAAACAGAGAGAAATTATGAAAGGTCCAGTGCCATAACACCAACTCCAACCTGCCAGTTCCCTCACTGTAAGCACACAGCTACACACACAGACACACATACACACGCACACACAGACACCGACACACATACAGACGCACACTCACACACTCGCACGCACACACACATACACTTCACTTCAAATGTGACCACTACAAGAGAAGTAAAAAATGTACGATGGTCCAGGATGACAGAGAATCAGAAAACCGTTGTCCATCTTTGCTTTACCTCTCTCTCTGTCCCTCTCTCTCTCCATCTCTCTCTCTCCTACCTCTCTCTCTTACAAACACACAGACGCAGGAGGGCACAGAGACCGTTGCAATAATCCACTTTTCATTGGGACCATAAAGAACATTTTCCTGGAGTATCTTGATTTAGCTCATGAGCACTGCACACGAACAGCCTCTCATTATTACAAAGCCCAGCTGTTGGTGTCCTGACAGTCACACACACATGCACACGCACATAAACACACACACTCATAATCACCATCAAAAGAGCTGGCGCGCACACACACACATACACAGACTAACACACACACACACGCTTGCAGGAAGGAGGGACGATTAAGTCGTCACCAGGCCCATTCAGTCCCCCAGCGTGCTAAATGGGGGAACATATTTCAAACACAGCCGTATTTCTCAGCTTTACGGTGATTGCATTTAAATGAGTCCTTCAGAGCGCGCCATTATTCATCTCTTCTTTAAGCCTCGCTCCCCTCTCCCTCTACCTGGAGGACCCAGCAGGGCGTGGACCATCCAGACGCCCAGCGCGTGTCTCTTTTATGACGGGGGTCCTGTCCATCACACACACAAACACACACCTACACTCACACTCTCACCCATAGCCTCGCACATGATACCCTGAACACACCACACATTTGCTTTAGCAATACCTTATTGAAAAAAAATGTTGTGGAACATGAAATAACACACATAATTTGACATAAAGTAGAATGCCTAAGTAAACACACACACACACACATATGCAATTTGGCATCAATGCATAGGCAACTTACACACACACACACAGGCACTGTAGGTGATCTTACTGATTTATGTCGGTGGCTATATTGTCCCCCCTGCTGAACGAGTAGCTCCCATCCAATAGAGGCCGAGCTCAAGGTGACTCTGAGGCATCTGTAACTCAGCGAAGAAAACAACAAGAAACTGGGAGTGATGGAGGAAGCGAGTGATGGGCAGTCACAGCCGTGGCCAGACAGAGAGAGAGAGAGAAAATGAGAGGAGAGGAGACAGATGGAGTAAATGAGAAAGACAGATTGGTATGGAGAGGTAGAATGAGGTGGAGAAAGGTGTGCACGGAAAAAAAACAAGAGAGAGAGAGAAGAGAATGAGAAAGATGGAGCGGTCCTCTCAGTCACTTAATCATGTTTTGTGTGTAAGTGACCTTCAAGGCCCATCACTAGACACACACACACAGCCAGAGTGATTTCTTTTCTCTTATTGCCACGTTGAGAGATGTAGGCAGCTTGGTGTGAATCAGCCTTCCAGTGTCAGGCCCATCACAGTGTGTGTGTGTGTGTGTCTGTGTTTTGTAAGCCTGCACACGCGTTAGGATGATTGTGTGCGTGTGTGTGTTGCACCCATCACAAAGTTGATAGATGTCTTCGGCCTCCATCCTTTAAATGACTGGTCAGTGGGAGAGCCAGAGGGGTAAAAAATACACCCACCATGCATCAGGGAAGGAGCACTCATCGCGCGTGGCATGCTCGGGCAAGGGGCCCCACTTTAGGACGGATGGCTCTGGTGTCCTTGAGTTCTGTGGCAGTTGGCATGGTTTTCCGCTGACGCCACAAAAGCCTGCATGGTCTCTTTTTTATGTGACAAATTTACATTTGCTCACTCCGTGTCATAATGCATTTCATCAGGCATATAATACTGTCGTCCATGTCACCTATTAATAGGGTCTGCCAGCATTTACGTAATTAGCAAAGGATCCTGAAAGGAAGGATAGGCAGAGGAAGGAGAGAGAAAGAAAGGGAGAGAGAGAGACATATAAGGATGGATAGGAGGAGAGATTAAGAGAGTGAGAGAAAGACAGGAGGAAGAAGGAGAGAGAAAGGGAGAGAAAGAGAGAGGACGAAGAGGGAGAGAAAGACGAGGAAGGAGAGAAAAGGAGAGGAGGTAGAGAGATAAAAAGGAGAAAGACTGATAGGAAGAGAAGCAGAGAGGAGGATATACAGTCGACTTATTGCTAGTGTTAATTAATTATGTATGAAACAAGGAAAAAAGTTAACAGATAAGAAATAAAAAAACACAAAAGAGTCTATTCATTAAAGAAAACAAACACACACACACATGCCTGTTGAATCCTTCTGTGTGTGTCTCTCTTTCATAGAGCCCATTGAGATTGGGATATTTGTTCACGATGAGATCAGGACAGGGAGCTCTGTGATCATTACTTTGGGATGAGAGTCTCAGGCAGAGATAAACACTCCCAGGACCCAAGAGGCAGCTGATCATCAGAGGAGCGTGTTCATGAAAAGGAAATCAAAAATGAAACGGCAGAGACGGGCTCTCACATGATGAGAATTAAAACAAGTTAAAAAAAATGCATCCCTCTTTTGAACTGCTGTGGAAGGACATCTGAGACCACATTCATGAAAGGGTTTTCTGATCAATTGTCTTATGTTCTCAGTTGATATAATAATAATAATTATCATAATAAAATGTATTTATATAGCACTTTTCAAGCACAGAGCACAAAGAGATTGACTTCAAGTTCACCTCTTTTCTCTGTGGTTGTGACCTCTGCAGAGATGATGTCGAGATGTTGCTTTCCTGTGCACCTCTTAGTAAGAATAAAATTATTTCGAGGCTTTTTTTTGTCAGACATTACAAACTGACCTGCCATGAAACAACATAACACTAATAACACCAACAACAACAACACAACAACAATAATAATAATTTGTGTCATTTCTCAAACCCAGGGTTGCTTTACGGGAAGACAAACCTCCACATCAGGTAACATTAGAGAACAGTCTAATATTCCCTAGTCATTTCCTCTGCTGACCTTATGTGACAGGGGACATAGAGCCCACATAATGGACACGAGTCCATGACCGCCACTGGACACTGCTCCAGAGCTCCAATATACCGCTTCGAAAAATGTGGAGACCAAAAGGTTAATTTGAAATCGGCGTCTCTCTGGCCTCTGTGTTGACTGCTGCTAAGGCTAAATGGTTTGTGATTTTGTTTCTTCGAAGGAGGAAGTGATGTTTGCACGGTCAGCTTTGGCTGCGCCGTGGAGACAACGGCCATAATGCTCGTCTCCTTGACAGCGCGCCGGATGGTTTTATGGGGGCCATAAAGCGTGAGGGTGGCAATGCAGAATTACCACGGGGCGCTTTTCTCATGTTTTGTGGCTTACCGTGTCAGCGTAACTCTGCCTAGGGGCGGAGTGGGACACTAAATATCAGTGGGAGACTTCAAGCTCTTGCGGCCCCCTCCCTCCCCACATGGGTGCAGAGGTGGGGGGTGATGGGAGTGTGACCCAACTTGGCCTGGTTCCTACAAATCCAGGGCTCTGCTGGAGGGCGCAGCAAATAACTTATACAAACAAGCGATATCATGCCATTTTTAAGATCACAGTTACATCAAATATGTTATACTTATATCTTAAACTAGATGTACCGCAGAGCGGTACAAAATATGACCGCCGCCCAATCCAGCACATTTTTTCTGCAAAAATAAGTCACGCTTGTCAAAGTGTGTGCAGAGTGTGTATATGTGTGCTTTTGTGTGTGTTTATTGAGTGTGTGTGCCTGCAAGTAAGTTCGTTTTTTTGTTTGTGTTTGTGTATGTAGGTGTGTTTGTATTTGTGGGTGCATGTGTGTGAGTGTGTATGTGTGTTTATGTGTTTGTGTGCGTTTGCGCATTATGCACACTCAATTCTCACTGGTATCTGCTAGACAACAAGTACCAAAACATGATTAGTTCATAGATTTCACATGTAAAATACATTTTATACAACTCCACCCCCCTCTTGCCTGTTCATAATTCTGAGAAATTCTTGAATTGTGTGCATGTACGTGTTTATGTGTGCGTGCATGCATGTGCTTGTGTGTGTGCATGTGCATGCATGCGTACATATGTCTACTGTGTGTGTATGTGTCATACGTATGATTACTGTGAATGTATGTGTGCGTGTGTATCTGTTTATGCACATGTGTGCATATGGAATGGGTTAACATGGCCCCTGGAGGCAAACATACGTAAATAATTGGTCATCCTAGGCCAGGGGTGGGCAAACTTTTTGGCTCAAGGGCCACATTGGGTTTTGAAAATTGGCCGGTGGGCCGCACAACAACACCCCCCCCCCACACACACACGACACGCATAAAAAAAAACATTTTTTATAGCCTATAATTTAGTATGAAAAGTATTTGTTTTAAAATTGCTTAAAAATACTGCTAATTTTATGCTGTTTAACAAATGTATAAATTGTGCACTGTCGCTTTAAGACAGTCGCTTTAATTCACTTTTATTTCTCAATGATCTTCTGCCTGCTCCGCTATGGCTAGTGCTGTACCTACGGCTGGGCCCTCTCACAGTTTTTAAATGGTCAGTAGTGGGAACTACTGTTGCCTTCATGATTTCCTTTTAAAACTTTCTTATAAGAAGAAGATATCAATTATCAACAATCACAAGCCAGCTGGAACCTGCGGCTCTCTCTCCCTCTCGTGAGTGCAGACGCGTTCCTAATTAAATGGATTGCACAATGTTCACGTTAGATCTCCTGCAAAGGAGATAACTAAAAGTTAACTTAGTTTAACATGATGTTATCTCTATTTAACATGATGTTTTGACATTGACATTGTAAACGTTATCTAATGAGAGTGAAAAGCAGTTTGCAGTAAAGCTAACCAACGTCGTCTCTATCGCAGGAAAAAAATAGCGAGCAGCCTGATAACTAAATTAAATGCTCGGCGGGCCGGATGAAAGTGCTTGGCGGGCCGGATCCGGCCCGCAGTTTGCCCACCCCTGTCCTAGGCCCTACGGTTCTCAAGATATTCACAGAAAACTCACTGTTGGTGTACAGTCACTAAATGTACACATAAATTAATTTATTGTATGGCCCCCTATGAACGGAAGTCCATGAAACTTGACATGCATTCATTAAGAACATTAAGACCGACATACAAAAAAAGGTGGTCCTCCTAGGCCCTACGGTTCTCATTCAGAGGTTGTCATAATGACCCTACACTTCCAATTTTGTGCAATTTTGACCATGTCAGGTCAGAGATACCTGCAATTACAACATCTCATCTTTGCTTTTTCATTTTTTTTTTTACTAGGTGGCGCTGTACATGAAATGAGTGGTTATGGGATGGGTTGACATGGCCCCTTAAGGCCAACATACAAAAAAAAGGTGGTCCTCCTAGGCCCTAAAATTCTCGAGATATTCACAGAAAACTGTGTCCGCCCTACCCTCCTTTCGGGGGGTCCAGTCCGAGAAACAATGGTTCCATGCTATCCTTGTGGGGCTACATGCCCACCAAGTTTCGTGCACCCCGGTCTTTCCGTGTCCCGGGAATCCTTGACTGAAAATTACTCATACGAAATAAAATAAAAAACTGAAGAAAAAAACTACTAACTACTAACTAAACCTATATGACCGCCAGTTCGCTGCGCGGCGGTCATAATAACTTATACAAACAGCCATATCATGCCCTTTTTAAGATCACAGTAATCAGCCTGGCCTCAAAATGTTATAGACTGACTGGGAATTCTCCCGATTTCCATTCCACTGTTGACTTCTTGTGGGACTAAGACGGAGTAAGTAAAGTGGGCCTCTCTGGTGCAGATATATGTAGGGATGGGCTTGCCTGGTAACTACTAAATATTAGACTAATGTAAAATCTCATAAAAAAATTTCAAACTCACTGCAGTTGTGACACAATATTAAAATATTAATATACAATTTATGCTCAGTCAGGTTTCAATTTGACACGTTTTTGCCTCCATTTTGTCATGTGTTCCCTTCAGTAGTGTATTGATTAGCTCTTCAGTTTAATCGCGCTGGTTTAATCATGGATTCTTTACAGAGTGTGCCCTGGCAGAATGAGGATAAACTCTATACCCTTGTCCCTTCCAACCTCTCAGACTATTTCTCACACACAGACATGCTGGACCATTTGGGATGCTGGACTCATTTACACATGGCAAGACATGAGAGGACGTGTTGGTGATGTGAATGAGATAGGCAGTGTTGTGCGTGAACGAGTTCAAAAGAACGCGTTCATTGAACACGCTAATTTTTTCGTGAACGTTGAACTGAACGCAACACATTTTTTAATAAAGAACTTGAATGTGAATTAGTTCACATTATGTGTCATGAACGGCAGATATCACTGTAAATGAACGTTGGAATTTGTTTTCCATTGAAAACTGAGTGACATCTGTTTTCTCTTTTGAAACGCAACGAGAGAAAGTTCCTCCCTCCTGTATTCTCGCTGGTGCCGCTTAAATCATGTATCACCAGACAGAAATGGTTTTGACATTGTGTGCCCAATGCATTGCGGGCAACGTAGTGTCCGGCTGAGAATAGTTGAATAGCATACTGGCTTCCGCACAACGTTACCCGTGATGAATTGCAGCAGAGCGGGGTAGGCATAGCAACGCCGCGTAGCAGGCAACGACGAGAGCGTGGAGGGCTGGATTTCATTGCACTATGTATATAAGTCTACCTTTTCTGTACTGCTGCAAGTTTCATCACCTGGTAAGAAACCCACAATTGCAGTGTCATGAGCAAATGTCTACAATGAGCAGCTTCAAAGAACGTATAGTGATTTCTAGCTCGTAGTGTGAAAAAAAGTATTTATTTGAATATCTCACGAAAAAAGTAAAATTAACTGAACTTTGAACTAGTTCAGAATTAAAATTGTGAACTTTGAACGTGAACTGTTCACTTTGAGCATGTATGAACTGAACTTGAACTAGTTCAGAAAAGCTGTGAACTGGCACTGGAGATAGGCCACAGTTGCCTTAACAGTCCTGGCAGTCGGTCAAGCGTCACAATTAGATCCATGTGCCGTGTGATCTTAATAGGCTGATTTCCTGTTAACAAACAGGTTGCAGAAAACCTGATTCATATCAGCTGAAGCAGCTGCATTTACAAAGCACATACTGAAATATACAGAACCTTCATCAGACAGTTACTTGCAGGGTGATTGTGTTGATTAGATATTGTATAAACAAGACTATTATGAAAGCTCATCCTGAATACAGACCCTTTAAAGGGGAACTTCAAGTTTTGGGACAATGCCTTGTTTGGACATTTAAACATGACAAAAATGATGATGTAATCATGTGTATTTTTTATAATGTGTTTGTCCAGGAATTCTGAATCTAACTGGCCCAACTGGGGACATGTTTAGGAAAACGTTTGATTTAAGCATGAATTCAATGAATGCCAAATGTAGAACCTTGACCAGAGCCTCTGAAAAGGTTACAGCAGCAGGGGGAGAGAGAGACGCGGACGATCTAATGACACAAAGCAGCGCAGCTGCCATATCTATCAGCCCTTGGACAGGAGGATGTGAGTTCCGCAGATATCAGCTGTCCAGGGGATCACTGCCACCACCACAGACATTTGGAGCATGTCTGCCGTGCCTCCTGCCAAATCACTGACCTTTGACCCCATCCCACAAGCCTTTGCGGTGCTACTGATCCCTCACCAGCCAACGCCCCCTGCAGATGTCCTGCCCCTTCTGGAACGTTTCTAAGCGCTGGAGTTCCCAAGTTCCTGTGTCCGGCTTGTCTTCACTTGGTCCCCATATCAGACAGCAACAGCAGCAAAGCAGGGCCCTCACTCATAGGGACTATGTGCATTTGTTTAAAGCATTAGAAGCTTCCTGTAGCATCCTGTAGATGTATTTTGTATGTATTTGCATCCTGTGAATGTATTTTGTATTAAAGTACAGTATATTGGTCAGTTAAATAAACATTAGGTTGTTGTCTTATTAGCTTAAAATAACAGCTTCAACAGCTTCTCATATGGAGAAGGACGTCTCTGTCAATACCACTGTTGCACTGCTGCAAGGAGCCACTTTGGCACACTGTGTGGGGACACGATTTTAGTCACGCTTGACGCACTGGTCACCCCTTTAGAATCATTTTCCTCCGTGCAGGGCCGTCCAATAGAACTTCATGAAACCCCGTGCTGTAAAAAAAAAAAAGAATGATGGTAAAGGTGTATCCAGTATGATGAGAATTGTTTCCAGGGGGTAAATACCAATTCTCACAGTGTGTTGGTTTAACTGAAATGACCTCTGTCAGGATTAATAAAAATCATCATTATCCATCCATACCATCTCTCTTTCTCTCTCTCATCTTCATCTTGTTCTTTTCCTCTTTCCTTATCACGCCCTCCTTCATTCAAAGACCTGCCTGTTTTCGTATTAAAGGAGGCTGAATTAATAATGAGTGTGTTTCATCTGTGATCTATACAGTAGATGGGACGTGCTAGATGGTGTAATCGGGAACACTTTGCTTTTAGTCCAGATCCCTTTGCTTTCACTCTTTCTTCCTTATTGAAGCATTCGATGCGATGGATTTCCTGCAAACTCTTGTGGGGTTTGCACTGCTCTGTCCTGCCCACTCCACAAGTAAAACACAACAACAGACAGTGAAGCAGACAGATGAATCTATTCATGTGCGTGTGCACGCGCGCACACACAGGCCTCTACAATAAGAATCATATAAAACTTTTTCAATGTGCAAAAAGACTGACCACAGAGGCACAAGACACAAAAAAAGACACACACACACACACACAATGAAACCCAATTATCCAAACTTGCCCGGGCCCCCAGTCTGTCCCCTCTGGCGATAGTTGGATATGAAATTTTGAAGCCGACCAACAAAGTTGTCAGGAAATTCTTAAGAATAAATCTGCACCTCAGGGACCCTGCAGTTGGGCAGGGGAAGGAGAATGGGCCTTTATTTCGGGATCCCCGCTGGTGTCCTCAACGTGCTCGACGCCCTTCCTGAGGTCCATTCAAAAGCTAGAAGAATCGAGTAAAACCAACAATGCTTTGGGAAACAAAGATGGTGCATTGAAAACAACAAAAACAAAATCAGAAAATAAGCCAGGGTACAAACACACAAGTGCAAGTATTTCTACATATAAAATGATAAACAATATGTAATAAATTACACTAAAGTCCCCAAAATGAAATTGTCACAAATATACAATATATACATGGAAAACAAACAATCCAAAGTCCAAAGGCAGTGCTGTTATAACCACAATAACATTGATTAGTCAGATGTAGTTTTAGCAGGAGTTTGTCTGTCTGTCTGGAGCCCTTTAAAGAACTGTTCTCACCATGGATTGAGTTCATGGATTTGGTGGTTTACGACACAACAAAAATGTCATATACTACGTGTTGTATTATCCCGAATAACATTCTGCATGAACGACAGGAAACAAGTGTTTAATTCAGCCTAATTCAAGTTTAGTCAGAGTTTTTTTCTTGTTGTAATCGCAGGTATCTCTGACCTGACATGGTCAAAATTGCACAAAATTGGAAGTGTAGGATCATTACGATGCACGCCAAGTTTTTTGGAATTCCGTTCATGGGGGGCCATACAATAAATTAATTAAGCGTGCTTGCTGAAAGCAGTTCTTCTACTGTTCTTCTTAAGTATTATTATTCCCGTCTCCCTGATTTTTTGCCAGCTGTAGCGCCTAGGCCCTTTGAGACAGAGACACCGTTCCAACTTTAAAATGTCCGGTCAGTACCGGTGTAAGTTGCTCGTGAAGATGACGTCAAGTGGGCGTGTCGTTCGTCCGCCATATTGGATTGAACAAAAAGCGAAACTAAATTTTCACAGGTCACAAATTTGGTCCGAACGCCACGAAACTCGTCGTACATGATCCTTGGACCAAGCCTCACAAAAGTTACTAGACGGATTTTTGATTTTCGGAAATCGGCGGCGAAGCTCCGAAACAGTAATCTCAGGATCCCATATCTCAGGAACACTGTCACATATCAATACCAAATTTTGTATATGAACTCGGGACTCCAATGTGAGGGTGCACAAGCCAAAAAAATAACTTTCCAAAAGGTTGCATCATTTGGCAAACCACCCCATGTATTTGTTATCTGTCATCCTTCACCATTGCTACTGTGATTATGCCACATTGCCTTCCCAGTGTACATATTGTCTCTGTCCAGCCTTGCCATGCTCATCAATTCATTGCTCTACCATGGGTGTTTATGGACTTACGAACTGAAATATCAAGGAGAACAGTAGCTATATAGCTAACATAGTACAGTTTTCATATTGATGGTGTTCAAATATAAATTTTCATTATTGTTAAATGTCATGATGGGAGAGTATTATTAAAAATGTTACAAGTATGCAAATTCATATGTTTACGGGAAATTAGGTTTTACTGGGTTGTTTTGTTGTAAAGACATGCAAGGCATTCTGGGCCATGTAACCAGCGTTAGCTGGTTGGCAGCGTTAACTTGACTTCCATACGTATTATAGGTGTTTCTGTAAACCTAGGGACAATAAACAGCCATCTCTTGTTACAAAAACGAGCTGATAATCGCTCACTGAAGAGGAAACTATGATAAAAAGATTGTTTTCCTCAAAGCATGGAGTTCACGACAGAACAAGCAGGACATGTTACGTTAATGTTAATTACATCTGAACGCTAGGTGGCAACGTTGTATTACATTTCACATCTACATAGGGTGAGATCATTAGAATTATGTGAGCTTCACAAGTAAGGAAGGTGCAAATATTATGTAATTTATAATGGGAAATTATTGGAAATGTTATTTCTTGATTATTCTAATTGCAAACCACACACATCCATTTGTAATCACGTACACATTTAATACTGAAACACTCTCATTTAGTTTATTTGATGTTGCCTAGCAACTGCAGCCAGAGAATGTCTAAGCCAAAGATTCTAGAGCGGAGCGCTCTAGAATCTTTGGTCTAAGGGCTAAGCTACACCAGGCACGTAACTGAAGCGTTCCGTTCGCGTTGCGTCTGCTGCAACAATTAGCTTCCACTATAATCAATGGAAGTAGCTACACCAGACGTCATAGCAGCGCGTACGTTCGGAAAAAATAGACCATTCATCTAAAATGGATTTTACGCGTTGCGAACGGAACGCTTCAGTTACGCGCCTGGTGTAGCTTCGCTGTAAGCCTACTTCAGTTTCAGAGGGATGAGTTTGTGGCCAAACAAGTGCCCAAAATATCGGTTTCCATGTGCTGGATGGTGTGTGTCCTTTATGAAAGTAAATGTTTTTTTAGAGTTACAGACATAATGAGTCATGTTGTAGTGGTCAACATAAATGTGCCCCTTTTGTTATTAGAATGCTAAGCAAAGATTTAGCATGTTAAGCAGAGATTTAGTAGCATTAATTTATTGTGTGGCTAGCTATGTATCTACACACCTATGGCTACTGAAAAATGTAAGGTACATTTAGCAAATGTTATTTTGAAGTGTTAAAAAACATTGTTGTTTTAGAATTTCCAAACAAAAGTGGTGATAATTGGGGGTGTTACGATAATAGGGAGGAGATGTAGGCTATGTTGCTATGTATGGGATTTATGTTGCTTAGCATAAAGCCATGGTCATTTGATATGAGATGCTTGCACTCGTAAATTCGTCACTTGTAACTTTAGGACTCCTATTTTTTTTTTTTACTAAGAGTAATTCACAAAGCATTAGCCCTAAAAGTTGCACCTACATCGGTGACAGCTTAAAAGAAGTCGCGAGGACTCCTAACTCATTAAGACCTATTCAGAAACAGTTTTTCATTGTGAATCAAATTAAAATGTTCTCCTCTTTGCAAACGTAGGCATAGGCATATGGTGACAGATTCATTTAATAATGTTGCTGCGTGAATCACGGTAAGCGTGAATGAAGTGGCCACTTCTTAATGGGACCCACTGTATGGAAGTAGGCTAAGTAAAATAGAGATGTTTCAAATAAGATAAGGTTAATCAGAATTCTAGGAGATGCCCTTGAAAACGGCAGAGATAGAACTGAACATAGCAACCATCCATTTAGAACGACTGGCCTTCATAGCAACCAAAGATCTTAGCTGTGATGCATGTAATGTGATGCAAAGTATAGAAAGGGGATGCAATAGACACAGGTCAAGAAATATAGTGCAATGTAGACAGTAGTATACCGTTGATTTACAGAAGGTGGTTTAGAGTAATATGAAGGCAAGGCAAGGCAATTTTATTTGTATAGCGCATTTCTTACATCAAGCAGTTCAATGTGCTTTACAGAGAGGAGACAGCAGTGTAGTTTATGGTAAAAAGGTACATGACAGCAATAAAAGACATTCAATAAAACCACATATGTATTAAAAAAGAACAAGGAGAGTGAAATAGATAAAAAGATAAAAAATAAAAATATATAAAAAGATAAAGAGATAGGAAATAAAATAAATGTATACATACTAAAAGGAAAATTAGCAATGTTAATGATATGCATCACTGAAGAGCGTGGTCTTTAGTTTTGATTTAAAAATGGTAACTGTGGGAGCATTTTTGATCTCTTCTGGCAGTTTGTTCCATAGTTTAGCTGCATAAACACTAAAAGCTGACTCACCACGTTTTGTTTTGGCAGTTGTTTGAACCAAAAGATTTTTGTTTTGAGACCTCAGTGATCTGGCTGTGGTATGCTGTATGAACATGTCATGTATATATTTTGGTCCAATGCCATTTAGTGCTTTAAAAACAAGAAGTAAAACTTTAAAATCAATTCTATAGATGACAGGAAGCCAGTGTAAGGACCTCATGATAGGGGTAATGTGCTCATGTCTTTTAGTTTAGTTAGCACTCTAGCAGCTGCATTTTGTATAGTTTGTAATTGCTTTATAGTTTTTTTGGAAATCCCAGTTAAAAGGGCATTTCCGTAGTCTATCCTGCTTGAAATAAAAGCATGAATAAGTTTTTCTAGGTCACTCTTTGACATTAGGTTCCTCAATTTTGCAATGTTCTTCAGGTGAAAAAATGCTGATTTAGTGACTGATTTTACATGGTTATTAAAACTCAAGTCATTGTCAATTATTATGCCAAGGTTTCTTACAACATCCTTTACCTAAAGTCCATTTGTGCCAAGTAGAGTAGCAACCCTGGATCTTTGCTCTCTGTTCCCAAAAATAATGACCTCGGTTTTGTCTTTGTTCAACTGAAGAAAGTTTTGTGACATCCAAGTATTAATCTGGTCAAGACACTGATGGAGAGAGTCGAGGGGTGAATAGTCGTTGGGAGACATAGCAAGGTAAATTTGAGTGTCATCTGCATAGCTATGGTAACCTGAGAATCTGAGAATTTTTCCTGAGAATCTGGCCGAGTGGGAGCATGTAAAGATTTAACAATAAGGGGCCTAGGATCGATCCCTGAGGAACACCACAATTCAGGGTTGCTGGTTTTGAGGTGAAATTTTCTATGGCTACAAAGTAGCTCCTGCATTGTAAGTAAGATTGTAGCCATTTTAGGACAGCACCTGAAAAACCGACCCAGTGCTCCAGTCGATGGAGTAGTATCTGGTGGTCGACAGTATCAAATGCTGCACTGAGGTCCAATAATACCATGACAGTTCTTTTACCTGCATCTGTGTTCAGACGGATGTCATTTATCACCTTTACAAGAGCTGTCTCTGTGCTGTGGTTAGTACGGAAGCCAGATTGATAATCGTCAAAATAGCTATGTGATGATAAAAAAGCAGTCAATTGGTTAAAAACAGTTTTTTCAATTATTTTACCAATAAAAGGAAGATTTGATATTGGTCTGTAGTTGCTCAGTACTGAGCGATCCACGTTACTCTTTTTGAGTAAGGGCTTTACGACTGCTGTTTTTAGGGATCTGGGAAAGGTACCAGTTTGTAGTGATGTATTTATGATCTTAAATACATCTGTTGATATGAGATGTATAACAGATTTAAAAAGACTACTGGGTAAGGTATCCAGTTGGGAGGTAGCAGAGCTAAGATTTTGAACGGTTTTAATTAGACTCTCATTGTTGATGAAACTAAATTCTGACATTTGGTGTATGGGTCCTCTTTCGGTAGGTGGTAGTTCCAAAACATGAGTTGTTTGCAACTGCGTTGTTATGTTCAGTTCAGTGTATGAAGTATTCCTCAGATATACATCTGAGATACATAGGCTCTCAAAACAATCCCAAACAGACATAAGGTCTTTTTAGAGCAAATCCATATAGATTATTTGTCAAATAAACCAGTAAAACATAATTAGGGGATGGAATATATAACATTCACACTCACATTTTTTAGAAAAAGTATCCTGACAAACAAGCAGCATTTTAATGCCTTGGTCATATTTCATAATTTCAATTCTTCTGTAGGTTACCTGATAGCCCAGTTAGAGAGGCGCAAGACGCGTGACATTATTTATTTTTGTAGCCAATCACTGCTGTCGTTTTATTTTATTGATTTGATCTTAGTCATAGAAGCTAAATTCGAAAGCAGGTCACAGGTAAAATCCAACTAACCGCATGTCAATAGTTGAATAGCCCTCTCCTAGAGCTTTTGAGATATTGCCACTGCTCCAACACTGAAAGGCACTGTTAGAATGCTTGGATCAAGCCAGGTTCAGCATAGCGTACGCCACTGTCTGCTCACGTTGCTGACCGGACCAGGGCAAGCACACTTTTGCAGTTCCCGCCGGAAATGCAGTCTAGTTTATTATGTTACTGTACACCAGGTGGCCTGTAGGTGGCCAGACACAATTTTCTGTGAATATCTCGAGAACCGTAGGGCCTAGGAGGACCACCTTTTTTGTATGTCGGTCTTAATGGTCTTAATGAATGCATGCCAAGTTTTGTGGACTTCCGGTCATGGGGGCCCATTAGTTAGGATGTAATGAGCATGAGGAGATAGCACCAATCAAGACTGCTGAGAGGCTAGCAGAATAAAAAGTCATGTTGCAACACCAGTACCTGATCTACTACCAATACCCCTCCCCACCTCCACCGACTCCTTGCCACCGTAAAGACACAACAACATGAATGCTACTGGAATAACTGCTGAAAGCTGAAAGTTAAGCGTCCCCAGGACCTCAGCAGGCAGATGGAGACTCTGGACCAATATTCATATCGGTCACGAGACACTGCATCGAAGACACTATGGGAATGAGTCCCTTTAGGATAGGGTTTCTCAGCAGGGGCTTTTATGGTTTTCACATATTTTTGGTGCAAAATCCAGTGGAATCCAGTGGAAACTAGATGGCAGAAGTGTGTAGGCCAATCGGCCCACCATTTTTTTCTACTTCACCACCTACAGATGTTGGACAGGTATGATATTTCGAAACGCCATGTTATTTCCCATAGACATTTGACGCCCGGAAGGTGGGTGGACATGGCTGTTTCAGAGGCGGGTCTTATTCCGGAGAGGTCTATAAGTATACGTGACATGCCTGCGTACTTCCTCTTGATTCATTTAGCGCGACTGATACACTTCACTGTGTATACTGGTAAGCTGTAACGCTAGACTTATCGCTCGCTGCCTTAACGTTCCACCGCTTGCAAGAGAGCCCGGACGGTAGCGAGTTATAGCCTATATCTGTATTTAATTGTTGGCCTTTTTTTCTGCACTGCAATGGCAGCGAAGGGAAAGAGACGAACCACACCGAAGATAACGTGCCAGTGTGGCACCATCATTTCGACCCCAGACATGCACGACATGTGCTTGAGATGCTTGGGTCTTGTACACGCGGTACTAGCACTCTCGTCAGAGGCGGACTGCCCACACTCCTGACTGGGAAAGCTCTTTGGGACCGGAGAGCAATGTTTCATTCGGAGCGAAAGCCTCCTGTGTCACAAGAGCAAACCACGAGGCTAAAAGCGGAATTCTACAAGGTGCTCAACCGAGCAGCCTCCTTTTTGGACCTGGTTTGGCCAGAGACAGCCCCGCCGGCTCCATCTCGGATGGATGACCATTTTCCTAGAGAAGAAGCAGGCTGAGGCAGAAGCCAAAGCCCCCCCTATTCCCCGGGGTAAATCAAGAACTGAGACGTTCATGGGAAACAGCGCCTCGCTGGAAACCGAAGCCCCTCTTGCCATCAAAGCCGGTAGAGCTACATCGCTTTCAAATGGCCACTTCAGTCGCGCATTACGAGGCATGAAGCTGCGTGAAGCTTTAGTGCCACTTTCAGCCACTGTGCGTTGCTCTGCCACTGTACATCGCTCTGCCTGCCGCCCCTTCTGAAAAAGCAGGAGGCTACCATTAAACATAATTGTTGCCGAGAGGAATCTCACCCTACGAATTCAATAACAAAATAAATCATGCATAATTAAACATTAACTCGATTTAGGCTACTTGGGTATGGCTTTAAGGCTTGACTACACGGTGGTAACGAAAATCGAAATAGAAATTTGCTGTCTACATTATTGTCAGTGTTGGGGGTAACAAAACTACGCAAATCAAAACAGTGGTGTGATAATTGAGCCAGTAGAGAAATAACTGTTCAGAATTAATCTGTAGCCTTGGGTAGGCTTCTGCAGAAAACAATGTTGGCGATTTAATACTATCTAGCGACGTTTTTAACAGGCTACGCTATAGAGGCTTAGACAACTATGACCCACGTTTTGGTTTTCGTAAATGAATTTGCCCTACTTCTTGACTGCAATGTAGTCAATTGACTGCTTGACATGTCATTTGTATTTTCTGTACAATAAACAAATACATCTGCTTTATGCTGCAGAATTACATTCATATTTGGAACTTACATAGTCCAATGCATCATTACACTACGTTAGTGTTTCCCAAAACCATAGTAGCAACGAACGTTCGCAACCACTATCGTAAAGTTGTGTAGTTACAACTACACCTCTCTTGCAACCTTTTGGCATGTTCAAGTGTCATTTTAAGTAAGAACAAACATATTGGTCAAGAGAAAAATCAATATTTGCCAGGGGTAATAACTAGGCTATCATAAAAAAGTTGCATTGTTTGCATGAAAAAATGTAATCAGGTAATCCCCAACAATGTAACTGTAATCTGATTACACAATTTTTTTATTGTAATCTGGGCTGATTATAGTTACTTGATTTTTGTAATCTGATTACGTAATCCAGATTACATGTAATCCGTTACTACCCAACCCTGCCCATTGCCTTGCCCAGCCGGGCACAGCACAGTCCTCAGTCACAAGCACACCAGTTTCCACAAACATCACAATTGCCATACACAATCACTCCCTACCATTGTACGAAGTGTAAAGTTGCCACAAAAATTAATAAACAGGTGACAGATCAAAGATTCCCTTGTCAACATTACACGGGTCTCCTTTTCAAAAACACGTATAATATTGGCGCGGATAGCCAAAGACTCGCCATAGGTCCAAAATATGGTAGAACAGGCTACTCTCTGCAATTTGCACGGAGACCCCAAAGTTCAGAGGCATAATCGACTCAGCTGTAGGCCTGTCCGAGTAGAAAGCGCATATCCTCAGTCAAGTGATAGCCATGGCTAAAAGAATACGATCAGGGAAGTGCCCGCATGAGGGCGCCCAATACTTGGCGTTGACATACACACGTAAGTGAGACGATAAGTGGCGTGTATGTTTACGCGGTGTTGACAATACTTTTTTTTAATTTCAGAAGAGCCACATAAAGAAAAACAAGAAAACACAAGAAAAAGTTTGGATATTTAACGTACAGTTAGGAGGAGAATTCCGGTGTGATATTGAAACATGATACCGAGTGTGAACGTATGTCTCATAGCCCATCTCGGCTTGTCCCCTGCACTCCAAAATCTGGCGCTATAGTTAGCCGATGCTACCAACAGCTTTTTCAATGGTGGTGCTACGGCATCGGGCTAGCCATGCAAATAAATCACTGTTTTACACCATTAACGAGGCTCAATGTATCTCCACACTTTATTGGTAGACTTCCAAGGGCCCTGACATTTAAAACGAGACATTGAGAACTTTGAAAAAGCACTGGTAGTTTACTTACAAGATGATTTATACAGACAGTATCTTCACGAAGTTTAGCGTTTGCAGCCATTGTGGTGATTTTATCTAGACATAATAATAATACTTGTGTGTGTGTGCTGGTTTATTGGAAACATTCCATTTACTATAAAGGTGTATAGAACCAAATCAAAACATACCCTGCCTGGCAACAGATTACACATAGAACTTGATCACATGTATTCTGCCTAGCAACACACATTTTTTAATGTTTGTATGAGAAGGAGTTTCCACCAATATCTCAAGTCCCAAAACGTTCTGATTGGCTAGAAGGGGCCTGGTGACGTTCCTGATGATAGGAACGCCTCTCAGGCCCCTGAGAGCATAAAAGAGAGAGCTCAGGCACATTCAGATCAGATCTCATCGGGGTAGCAGCTGCAACTCATCACTCTATTGCCTGACGGTTCAGTCCTGACGCTGTTTGGATTGTATTCTCACTGCAATACGGTGAATAAAGGATCAACAGTCTTCAGCATTTCTCGTCTTGGTGTTCTCCTTCGGGTCTTTGACATCAGAGTGCTAGTTGGATTGGAGGTTTCGGGAAGTGGATAATTTCCACGACACCATCTTGAATTTAGTCACGATAAGTCGATCGACGAGTAAGAATGAACAGGTATGATAAGGGATCAGATTCCAAAAACTGGAAGAAACTGGAATCCATGCATTTCCACTGAATTATTTTTAGAATCTGATCCCTTATACGTTCACACTCGGTATCATGTTTCAATACACTTTAGGTCAATATCACACCGGAATTCTCCTTTAAGTGTATTAAAGGGACACCAGGCAAGCCTGATGCTTTTTCTCTACAAAACTCCCCCTCGCTCGGTCTGAAGCTCTTTTCCTTTTCTTTGCATCTTCTGTCAAGGGTTTTCGCTGCTTTTTCGCCGGCTCTGCCATTATACACACGTTTGCAACAATCGCTAGCGTTTCGTTAGCCTGCCTCTGTGCTGTGGATGCAGGATGTAAACTGATCCTGCTTCGGTCGGCGGGTACGATACACTGAACTTGCAAGCGGATATTCTTCCTACAGGCAGTAGGCGAGAGAGTCTTCATTCGCCCTGTAATGAGTCATTTAACCATATACCGACTTACGAAGATGAGTAATTAACACGAAAACGTTGCCTGGTGACCCTTTAAATTGCTAATACTTAGAGTTGTAATATAGTGTACTTATGGGAAGTATATATTTTTTGGTAATGCATTGTTTGTATAGTTTCATAGTCATCTAACTTTTAATAAAATACTAATGTGTGGCCTGATATGTCAGCCGCATGGATGGCAATGTGCAATAAAGTCTAGACACACTGTTGTTGATTTTGTCTTAGTAAGGTAGTAGCCTATACGTTTGTGATGTAGTTGAGGTTGTGAGAGGATGAATGTGGCATTTTGTTAAATTTATAGGCAACATAGTTAAATGTATATGCAGTCCAGTTGACCAATAACATGGCTATTTGAATTTAAAATGGAGTGGGCGGATCTGTGCACCTTTCGAGCAAAACGTGGTGTGAGCAAACATTAACGTTATTTTATACAGTCTATGCTTGTAACTTTATTTGCAAGACAGATGGACTGTAGAGACCAGAAATGCATACGTTTATGGTCTGTATAAGGTTACAGGTTTGTCCAAATTAAAGATACCATAAATTCTAGTCATGCCAGAGACGTTGGTCCTACAGAGCCAGGAGTCGTCAAATGAGATAACAAGGGCTGAAGCCAGTTGGATCTAAAACCATCCAAGTGCCAAGTTATTCGTTATCAGGTGAGTCCCAAAGCATATTGTTAAATGATTCTGATGTAGCTTACTCTTTATGACCTTCGGTAGTCTTTGGAGAAGTTAAATTGATTTGTTGTTGTTTGTTTTTATCCTTGCTAGTACAAGCTAGCAATGCCAGATCACGTTAGCTAATTTAGCTAACATTAACGTCATAAACGTCGACCCAGATCCCTATCAAGAAGAAAACTACATTAGCCTGCTTTGTGTTTGTGGGATTATTGACTATTGACAAGCGTTGGCTAGCAATAACGTTAGACAAACTATGATTGAAGAAAGCCTGTGGTGCAGGTTAACCCTTTCGTGCCCGTGCCGAACATTCCATTTTTGGTGCTGGATGACCTCCTTACACAAAAAAACTTATTTCTTGAGTATATTACATACCATCAATGGGATATACATACCATTGTAATCAGAAGGATCAGTTCTATCAAATGGTGCATTAGCTTTGCGGAAAACGTACAATAGTCACTCTTCTCCCTAAGGCAGGTTTTGGTGCCCAGTCCTTTCATCTTCTACCACTAGGCAGAAGCTAGAGTTGACGTTGTTCTCTCCCCCGCCGTTTGATTCAGAGAAAGCAGAAAGATTGCACTGTCTGCACTAAGGATATATGTGTCGCGCACGCAAACGTGACGCTCCACTGATCAGTTATTTGTATGTTACGGAGGGAGACAGAAAGATGGTGCGCTATCCAAGGAGTGCCTGTCCCACTGGATTGTGGACGCCATACGATGGCTTGTTAGAGTGCGGATAAAACCCCCACCTCGACGGTAAGGGCTCACTCGACTCGGGGCATGGCCACATCCTGGGTTTTCACGTGTGACATGTCACTGGAACCGCTTTGCGCAAGTGCTACCTAGAATTCCCCTAGCAATCTCGTACGTTTTTTATAAACTGGATGTATCGAAGGCTCCGCTTGCTCATAGTGTGCTCAGTGTGGCTTCGACAGGGATTTAGCTGGCTTGTTTTAGCCCATACAAAAGTAGTGGACTGTGTTGCTTCCGGAGAGAGGATGCGCACGGCGCGGTGCTACAACATTCCTATAGCGTTTTCGACGCAGCGTCTCGTGACCGATATGAAGGGGAACGTGTAGGTTACCGGGTAACTATGGTTCCCCGTATGAGGGAACGAGACGCTGCGCCGCTTAGCTTCCATTTTTTTGGTCGCGCTGAAGCAATAATTGAGGAAGTACGCAGGCACGTCACATATACTTATGGGCTAGCCACGAGGGCAGGTCTAGGGCGTGCGTGCCTGGAGCCAGGTGATTGGGTCTTTGGTGTTATTGAGCTTCACTAGGTCGTTCTAAAGGGACTCATTCCCGTAGCGTCTTCGACGCAGCGACTCGTCCCCTCATTCAGGGGACCGTGGTTAAGTATAAGTCAAGTAACACACTCAGCACACAGTGAACACACAGTGAGGTGAAGCACAGTGAGGGGTTAGGTGCCTGGCTCAAGGGCACTTCAGCCGCTTCCTACTGGTCAGGGTTTGAACCGGCAACCCTCCGGTTACAAGTCCGAAGCGCTAACCAGTAGGCCACTGCTGCTCCAAATACCCGGTTACCCGGTAACCTAGACGTTTCCCATCGCCATCCACACCCAATCAACACTCCACCCAATCAAATTTCCTAGGCCACCCAAACCCTCCTAATATTCCATCACCATCTCCACCCCATCACCCAATGAAACTCCCCATGATCTCCTCAATACCCATCACCATCCCCACCCAAGCACATGATGTTCCCTGCAAGAATGCAGAGACTGATGACTGCTGCCTTATTAGCCCAAGACCGTCAACAGACAGACAGTGTTTTACTAGCCTAAGATCTTTAGCACCAAAAAAGTGCAGGGCACCTTCACCCGCTTCCCTTCCCCGTTCAGAAGGATTTCTCAAGCAGCAACAACCTCTTAGTTGATATTATCAGCCAGCATATAGCACGGAATGTGCAGTGGGAAATTCTGATGGCAGCAGCAGGAAGCAAATCACTGACTTTGATTGCCATATTGTTGTATGATATTTGCAGGGTCCCTGCAATAGAAATGGTACTGACAGTAGTTTTGAGAACAAGATCTATGATGAAAAAGAAGAATCATAAATGATAAGACAAGTGCTCTCTTTGAGCAAGCACTTTCACAGATGTCAAGTCCACTGTCAGATTCGGTTGAAGTAAATAAACTTGACTTGACTAGTCATGATAAACATTTCTGAAAAGATAAAATAAAGACCTAATTTAGGTGCTCTGTTCAGAGTAATTTAAAGGGACACCAGGCAACGTTTTCGTGTTAATTACTCATCTTCGTCGGTATATGGTTAAATGACTCATTACAGGGCGAATGAAGACTCTCTCGCCCGCCCCTACTGCCTGTAGGAAGAATATCCCGCTTGCAAGTTCAGTGTATCGTACCCGCCAACCGAAGCAGAATCAGTTTACATCCTGCATCCACAGCACAGAGGCAGGCTAACGAAACGCTAGCAATTGTTGCAAACGTGTGTATAATGGCAGAGCCGGCGAAGAAGCAGCGAAAACCCTTGACGGAAGATGCAAAGAAAAAGAAAAGAGCTTCAGACCGAGCGAGGGGGAGTTTCGTAGAGAAAAAGCATCAGGCTTGCCTGGTGTCCCTTTAAAATTTTTACTCCTAAACATTTTGTTTTACATGCAGCCTGTTCATGTGTGAGTCGGTTTGTATTATTTGTGTTGATTAAACGAAAAAATACGGTCACAAATTCCTTGAAAGTGACGGTACACCTTTAAGGGTTAACCTTTCCAGCCATAGTGTTTCTAGGAGCTGCCTTATAATTACATCAATCATAACAGAGTTATTGAGCTTACACAGAATATTCCCTTTGAAATTACACTGCATTTCCCCATTATTAAGACAATGTGATAAATTGAATCAGACCAAGACCAAGTATAGTGAATTTCTCAGCTTAATATGGACATCATCTCCCAGCTCTATCTCTCTGGTGGCTGGCTTGCACACACCCGGGCGGTGGACTTTTCAGATGCATGTACATGCATTTTCTACCCTCTCTTCAAGTCACAAAAACATAACCCTCGTCCATTTGAAAGGTTAAACCGTCAAATGAAATCATCCAAGATGAAATCAAACCCATAGCCTTTTGACCTGGACAAAGCTCCTGTAGGTAAAAAAAATTAAAAACATAAAGGTTTGTACATACACCCCTCACATCTGATCCCAGGTTGTTCCATGAATTTATTTTAAAATTATTTTAGTCATCCAATGCCTGCCTTGACACTGTGAAAGATGTTTCTTCATCCTTGGGAAAAGAACTAAAGGCCAGCTTCCAGTAAGAAGGACACATACACACACACACACACTTACACACACACGCACCCACCCACACACAAGTTCACACACCTATTCAAACATAGGCCGTCTGAAAAAGTACAGGTAAATAAACAGTAGAGCACAAAGTCAGGAAAAGAGCGGTAAAGCGGTTGAATTCCACCCCGGGCAAGAGAATTGTGGCGTTTGGGTCCAAAGGGCAGAAAGCACACGCTCAATCAAAACTCTACTAGTAGTGAACTGATCAACCACAGACAGCTTCCCATTAATTACTGAACTAGATCACCAGGGACTTTTTTCATCAGTACAACTATTTCTCTCCCTTTGCTCTCTAAAGCTTTTTAAAAATGCATCGCCTTTCGCCTATCTTGCTCTGAGTATATAACATACTGTAGCGTCGGCGCAGAAAGACTGTGTTAGCGTTCTCCTGCGAAAAGCATGCTTGGATACGAGAGCGGACAATCGGGGGGTTTATGTCATTATTCTCCTAAGTTATAAGTGTAAAGTTGGTGTCTTTATCGTAACATGTTTCCCTTTTAGTTATCCCTCATGTGTGTTCCTTTTCGTGTGGGGGGCTGGACCTCCCCTGTTGGTGTAGTGTGTGTGATTCCTTGACCTGCCCTGTGTGCATTGTGATCTGTGTCTGTGTCCCTGCCCTCGTTCTCGAGCCATTAAAGCTGACATTGAACAACGCTTGGTGTCGTGTGCATTAAACGTTACACTGGGTCAGAAGTGAACAATGGAAGCCTCCAATGCCGGAACGCGTGGCGGAGCTGCCCCTGCCCCGGGAGTTTTCGTGAGGGCAGGCGACCTGACCCCGGGGTGGGGGCCGTTCGAGCTCCTGCCAGCCCTTATAAGGGCTCCCAAGGCTCGCACCAAGGCTCGGCGACGGAGGGAGAGGAGAAGAGGCGCCATCATCAAAGCCTGGCTCCGCGCTGCAGACGAAGCGCCGGGGGACCTCTGCTCGGGAGAAGAAGGGGGCCGACTACTCGAGCTGCAAGGAGAGGAGGAGGAGGACGAGAGGGAGTTCCTGGGGAGAGGCTTGGGCCTGCTGGAGGCGGAGTTCGCGCCAGGGGCGAGCAAGGAACGGAGCGGCGGCGAGAGCGGGAATGCGCGAGCAGCGGGGAAGACGGGCCACCAGCAATGTCGGTCGAGGTGGGCCCGGAACGGCTGCCCCCGCCGGGGGAGAGACGGTGCGAGCTGGCGGCTCACTTCCGGCCCTCCTCGACGGGCCGACTGTTGGTCGCGGGGGAGTTGGAGGCGGCGAGGAGAATTGGGAGCCTGGGCAGCCGCGCCTGCTTCGCACCATTTTGGAGCCACGAGGGGTGCGGGGACTTTTGGGTGGGGGCCCTCTAGTGTGTGACTGTTTTTGTGTGTGGGGTTTTAACTTTTGGGTGCGTGTGAGGGGCACCGTGCTGTGCTAGGCGCTAGTTCTAGTGGCCTGTTGGCCGGCGCCTTTAAAAAAAAAAAAAAAAGTTTGTTGTGTGGAGTTCGATAGCATGACCATCTCGGGGAGTGGCGGAGTGGAGTGGCGTTGGCGCAGCTTCATCTGGCCCCCCCGAACCCCGGTGCTTGGTACAGTGTCGACGGTTGAAAAGGCCACCTAGGGCCCCGCCAGGAGAGGAGGAGTGCCGTCCGTGGTGACACGCCGCGGAAAGTGCAGCCTGAGGGCGGCTGCTGAGAGGGAGCTGGTGACGAGCGGGGTCGGCCACGTGGCTGCTAGCACGCCCGAACTGGATTGCTAGCAGCGTGGCGCCCCGTTGAGTGAGCTCCTGCGGCGCGTGCACCCCACGTGATTTGGCGGTACTGTCGCACTGGACTGAGTGGCGGGCGACGTGCGCCGACGCTAGCATGTGGCTAACTCATGGTCGTTGCCGAGGACGGCAACGGCTTGTTGGGGGAGCTATGTAGCGTCGGCGCAGAAAGACTGTGTTAGCGTTCTCCTGCGAAAAGCATGCTGGGATACGAGAGCGGACAATCGGGGGGTTTATGTCGTTATTCTCCTAAGTTATAAGTGTAAAGTTGGTGTCTTTATCGTAACATGTTTCCCTTTTAGTTATCCCTCATGTGTGTTCCTTTTCGTGTGGGGGGCTGGACCTCCCCTGTTGGTGTAGTGTGTGTGATTCCTTGACCTGCCCTGTGTGCATTGTGTTCTGTGTCTGTGTCCCTGCCCTCGTTCTCGAGCGATTAAAGCTGACATTGAACAACGCTTGGTGTCGTGTGCATTAAAATACAATGGGCGGTTGAGAAGAATTAATTAGATGTTGCAGAGAGAGGCTTAAAGTGAGGACTGATTTATTCTGATGGTTTGATGGTTGACAGATGAGAGCCGGGCCAAAATGGATACGGACAACTTTCCCCTGCCACGTCGCAACATTTCATCAGACATCAGCCAGTAAGATTAAATGGAATTTGACTTAAAACTTTTTTTTATATGAAATGGAACTAGCCCATACCTGTCAACACTCCCGTTTTTCCCGGGTTTCTCCCGTATTTCAAGGTCATCTCCCAGCACCCTCCCGTTTTGTTATTTCTCCCGGAAAACTCCCGTAATTTGCATGGCCATCAAACTTCATTTTAAAATCATTGATCCATTCAGGTTGCCAGATTGTGTATGAAATACACCCTACACATACACGATCACTTAGTTTCAATTTCAACCGTTTTGTCATAGGCTAAAACCTGGCAACCCAAACCCCAAATAAGGAAGCGGGTGCCGACTGCGCAGCCTGAGTCTCGTCGTAAGCAAGCGGGCTAGTTGAATGGCCTACTCCAGAACTAGCTGTTGTGAAATTGTTGGGAATTTAATTGATTAACACATCACATAAACTGTTATTGAGTGTTGTTGATACACTGAACTTGTGCCCTCGGAATCAAATCTGACAGCAAGCAGCTTTGGAGTTTTGGAAGTAGGCTGCAGGCAGGCAGCTGTTGGATACATAACTGGCATGCGTAAGGTATGGTAAGGTAAAAGCAACGACCGAAATGCAGTGTTGAAACACTTGTATGAAACGTATTAAATATGCAAAGACAGATCCGGTATAAACACTGATTATGCTATTCTCTGTCTACTCCAGAGTTAGATGAGGATGCATCCCCTTCTTCTCTGTGTGTGCAATAACCCAGTCAGACACCGTCAGCCTACCTTAGCATAATTCACTGGGAGTGGAATACATCAGTTAGCATAAAGCTAGTCTATAGACCAGGGGTGTCCAAACTTTTTGACTCAAGGCCAGGGCCACATTGGGTTTTGAAAATTGGCCGGCGGGCCACACAACAAAAAAATAATATATATATATATATATGTTTTGTATAATTTAAATGACAAAGTAATTCTGTTGTAGAAAATTAATTTCTTAAGAAATACTGTTCATTTGATGTTGTTTAATTCATTTATAAATGGTGCACTGTCACTTTAAGCCAGCTCCACTAGCCTATGGCTAGTGCTGTGCCTATGGCTCACAGTTTATAAATGGTCAGTAGTGGAAACTACTGTTGCCATCGCGATTTCCTTTTAAAAGTTTCTTATAAAAAGGAGATATCAATTATCAACAATAACAAGCCAGCTGGAACCTGTCGCAGTATCTCCCTCTTGTGCACGCTCAAATGCGTTCCCAATTAAATGGAGTAGCATAACGTAGTTAGATCTGCTGCAATGGAGATACTATGTATCTCGATGTAACAAGCTGTTTTGACATTGACATGGTAAACGCTCTCTAAGAAGAGTGTAAAGCAGTTTGCAGTAGCCTAAAGTTAATCACAACGTTGTCTTTGCTGGAATAGCGAGCGGCCTATGATAACCTAATTAATTAAATGCCCGGCAGCCCTGATTAAAGTGCGTGGCGGGCCGGATTAAAGTGCGTGGCGGGCCGGATTAAAGTGCGTGGCGGGCCGCACTTTGGACACCCCTGCTATAGACCCTTTCAACAATAAAAACAAAAACAATGCTTGAACGTTCTATTTGGTTCCCAATCTACTTCCTCTGCATTAAGATAACATATGAATGTTAAAACGGAAGCCTTGTGGGGCCAACTATGATGCTGATAATGGAACTCTCTTGAAAGGGTCTATAGCAATACATTGAGTGCAAGAGGAATGTTGCACTCTTAAGACAGGCTCCGTCTTCTCTTTAGCAACTTTATTTTGCCAGTTCTGTTGGAAGTATATCTTTACACGAAGCAACACACAATCTTTGCAAAGTTCTAACCGCAGCAACATAGCCCACGTTTACTTTACTTGGCTCAGCTCTCTACTAGGCTACTGTGCTGGCTGATGACATTATCTTAACTGAACTTTTACCTTTCAGTAACATAAATCATAGAATTACCAGAATAATTTCAGAATAATTATAAAATGAAATTACAATTATTTCCCCTACAGAATCTAAGCATATCCCTATTCTAGGAAATTATGAAATTATAAAATAATACTTCTAGGTCGCAACAGGAACAGACTGCTAAAGATGCTTGAAACTTCATTAACCTTGTTTAAGGAGCACTATGACTCCCATAAAACTCGGCCTTGCCTTTGCCACTTTCCTAGACACTCAGTACAGGACCAGTACAGCATTTGGTCTCGCTCTTTCTTTGGCACACACACGTCTTCCCTCACTATAATTATGACCGCCGCGCAGCGAAGCGGCGGTCATATAGGTTTAGTCAGAATTTTTTTTTTTTTTTTTTCGCATGCCCAAATTTCTGTCAATGAGTCCCGGGACACTGAAAGACCGGGGTACACGAAACTTGGTGGGCATGTAACCCCACATGGATAGCATGGAATCATCGTTTTTCGTTTTGATCTGTAGCCCCCCCGCTGGACTGGACCCCCCGAAAGGAGGGTAGGGCAGACACAGTTTTCTGTGAATATCTCGAAAACTGTAGGGTTTAGTAGGACCATTTTTTTTTGTATGTTGATCTCAAGGGGCCATGTCAACCCATTCCATAACCACTCATTTCATGTATAGCGCCACCTAGTTAAACACAAAAAAGTAAAAATGAGGTGTTGTAATTGAAGGTATCTGTGACCTAACATAGTCAAAACTGGAAATTGGAAGTGTAGGATCATTATGAGACCCTCTGTATGCACGCCAAATTTTGTGGAATTCCGTTCATGGGGGGGCCACACAATAAATTAATTTATGTTACTATACACCAACTGGCCTGTAGGTGGCCGGAGACAGTTTTCTGTGAATATCTCGAGAACCGTAGGGCCTAGGAGGTCCACATTTTTTATGTATGTTGGTCTTAAGGGGGCATGTCAACCCATCCCATTACCACTTATTTCATGTATAGTGCCACCTAGTTAAAAATTAAAAAGCAAAAAATGAGGTGTTTTCATCACAATATCTCTGGCTGACAAGTTCAAAACTGCACGAAATTAAAAGTGTAGGATCATTATGACACCCTCCGAATGCATGCCAAGTTTTGTGTACTTTCGTTCATGGAGGGCCTTACAATAAAATAATTTATGTGTTCATTTAGTGACGTACACCAACAAGGATTCCCGGGACACTGAAAGACCGGGGTACACAAAACTTGGTGGGCATGTACCCCCACATGGATAGCATGGAACCGTAATTTTTCGTTTTGATCTGTAGCCCCCCCGCTGGACTGGACCCCCCGAAAGGAGGGTAGGGCAGACACAGTTCTCTGTGAATATCTTGAGAACTGTAGGGCCTAGGATGACCATTTTTTTCCGTATGTTTGCCTCCAGGGGTCATGTTAACCCATTTCATGTGCACACATGTGCACAAACAGATACACACACACACACACACACATACATTCACAGTAATCATTAGGGGACGATTCTCTAAATCCTCGATTCGATGTAATTTTTGATTTTAAAGTCACGATTCGATTCGATTTTCGATCTTTTTAAAATATTACTATTAATGCATTCCTTATATGTTATTTACTCTTTTTGGCCTTTTCCTTTTCTGTTTCGGGGGGCTTTTATTTTGAAACCGCTTTGAAACCGTTCCAACCGCGAGGTTGTAATGTAAACAGAACTAACATTAGGCTAAAACAGACGTGAACATATGAAATGAAACAACACAGAATGTTAATTTGATTGTTTCAGCACACTCCAAGGAGACCCAAGGTTAGTGTTCATGGAATATGTACTTATCAATGTGCATTTTAAGCCTTAAAGTAACTTTGGACTGTAATTAGATAATCTTTTCACTTGCTAAGTTGAGTAGGCTAAGTTAATTTTAATTGACGTGTAGACCTCTCCAGAATATATCCCTCCTCCTAGCTTCCGTATCCATCCAACTTCCTAGCTTCCGTATCCATCCAACTTCGCTGTCAGTACACGATCCGTACCGCCTGCCAGATCCGTTCTGCGCATGCGCATAATATTGCGCATGCGCAGAAGCTTAACGTCTTTTACGATGGTTTACGACACTACATGATCGGTTCTACGCTTGCGCGAATGTCAGTCCCAGATAGCAAGCATACGTTGGCACAACGTTGGCACAACGGCATATCATCCGTTGGCATGACGTTGTTTACTGACGTTGTGCCAACTTCATTTTGTCCGGTGGGGTAACGTTGTTTTGACGTTGGCACGGAGAAAATCGTCGTGCGTCACAATAGGCCTACAAAAATCCGTTTATTGCAAAACGTTGGCTTATAACCAATTGCCAACATTTTGTTTTTATTTTCCATTGCTAGTCCATACCGTGAAAATGAATGAACATTATACTTTTATTATCATATGACTTTTATTATCAATGACTTGTTCTCCAGTAGCCTACAAGCCTATATGGAAATGATTGCTTCCGCAATTGCGCATCATGCCTAACAGCTGTTCTAAAACCAGTGGCCTCTCGGGGCTTGTTGCTTAATTCAAGACAGGCAGGCAATATGTTATAAATGTTAATATTATTTATAATATTTATTGACAATAACAAAAATAACAAAGAAATAAATTAATAAAAAATGTTTAAAAAAAACACCAACAAGGAATTGGGGGGTGGGCTGCTCCGGTTCCTCCAGATCATGGAACTATTCTGGAAAAACAAAAGAGTTTGCTCATCGATCCATTTATCAAAACAATGCAAAGTATGTGGGGTTTGCCATATGTGCTACTTACTCGGAGTCAGAATCGCTGGAATCCGAATCACTGAATTCCAATTGACGCAGACGCAGACGCTGGCGCTGAGTAGCTGTGGAGAAAAGGAGACAACCATCAGTGACAGATTGCCCATTTAGGAGGTTATCACTGAAACTAGGCCTAGGAGGTAAGAATGTTTTTTTTAAATTATTTTTTAAAAAATGTTTACTGTCCCCATCTATTATATGAAAATGCGCTTAACGTTGTAACGATCTGAATTGCGTTGTATTGAGGCATGCTAGGCTATATTTTTAGTTGAAAATGCATCTCCATTTGCAAATAGCATTTTCATATTGCAATCAATCGTGAAATGCACAGCATGCACAGGCCTACTAAAGCCACGCGACAAAATGTTACCTGAGAATGAATGCACGTGATGTTTGCATCAACCACGCGACATTAGGTCAGTTTGGCCTAGGATTAGCCATAGCTAGGGCACTGGACACTTGGTGACTGTTTGACATGTGATAAGGTAAGATTTTTAATTATTGTCTTAAAATAAGGTTAGAAGACTAAGCTAAACTTGGTTACTTTTGTGTGAAGAAATGAAGAGTTTGGTTCCAAAACGCTATCTCCTTTTTTTAAAACATTCAGGTTATTTAATGTGTATTGTGTTGTTTTGATTGAGTAAAGATATATAAAATAACAACACCCAGTTACAGTTCAACTGAAATTATTTGGAAAACAAAATGTAAAAAAAAATATTTATGAAAATTCATTAAAATGGTGGCGTTTTGAAACTCTTCAAATGTAGCACATAGCTCGACATATTTTGTAGCCTATGCTACTTTGGAATAATTAAAATACATAGATATTTATGTTTTTGGTATAATACAGAAATATAAGCAACTGTTGTTGAAAGTCCCGAGTACCGCCATGTATAGGCTAATAGAAAATCGGAGAGATTTCTATTTTGGGTAGGACTTTTTGCCTCAG
Organism: Alosa pseudoharengus; assembly: GCF_046254945.1. Lineage (NCBI taxonomy): Eukaryota > Metazoa > Chordata > Actinopteri > Clupeiformes > Clupeidae > Alosa > Alosa pseudoharengus. Next base: position 32,603,422 of record NW_027468650.1, read on the forward strand.
TATTTTCTGTCAGTCTAAAGCACAACTGATATTGCCATCTATGTACTGTAGGTAGCCTGCTTTGTTTAAAGATCGTTGTCTTTCAAAGAAATGTAGCTGGGCTTTGGATGATATAAAATCACGGTGTCTCTGCAACAAATGCGCATTAAGATTAAACGAGGTTGCATTTTTTGGTAATTGGTGGAGTAGCCTAGGCTAGGAACACGAAAATCAGTGGGGCTGTTAAAGCGTAACTGGCCAGAATGCATCCTAGGGTGTTTTTGTGAATGTACCCTAGTCAAACTTTAGTTTAAAAGCATAATTATAGCCTACGTCCGAAGCGCCACTTTTAGCTTGTCGTCGTTTTCGGGTCAAATGGCTTTTTTAATGGAAATCGTAGGGGCACTACTATTTTGATACATGATGGCATCAAAATAGCTATTTTTAAAACACCAAGAAGGCTCGACACAACATGAAACTTTGATCGAAGTCATCTGTGTCTCTACACATGAACTTGAGCATTGTTTGTGTACACAGAGTTTACTAAAAGAAAGGTTTTTAAAAACTTAGTTTTTCTGCTCGCCGCCATCATGCCAGCCAAGGAGTGAGTTGTCCAAAACCTTTCTTTTTAGTAAACTGTGTACACGAACAATGTTCTCAATGCTCGAGTTCATGTGTAGAGACACTGATGATTCTAAATAGCTATTTTGACGCCATCATATATCGAAATAGTAGTGCCCATGAATAATACTTATCATAAATGCTCAAACATTGCTTCCTAGATAATGTGAATTCCAAGCTACAAAACTGAAGTAATTCTAAGGACTGACAATTATATGAATGTGATAAAGACAGGATTTGAACAGAAATATTTTACAGGCTTTTGGTTTTGGGACCCATTCTTGATTAAGACAATGTTTTAACAAAATATGAGATGGTGCAGCAAGAACCTTAGATGATTTAACCTGGAATGACCCATTGCATATACTTAAATGTCTGCCACTATGTCTTTGGATTTCCCTCTTCTTATTCAGGTCTGTAACATACCGATTACAGGGCTCTGCGGTTCTTCAGCTCTCCTCTTCCTTCCTCCACTGCGGTCACTGCTATACTTAAGCCAGTTCTTAATGTGGCTGTCGCACTCGCTGGCAGTGATATTTTGCGCTGCCGCAGCACCTGAACAGGTAACAGTTCTTGATCATTGAAAATACAATGCACTATTTCCAGGAGAATCAAAAAGTGTCTATTAAGCACACTGTATTTAATTTTTCTTTTACAATGACAGCAATGCAGTGGCATTCAGACACCTCTTATAGCTGCAGTGATTTTTAAAGCTGCAAAAGCCTTCTTTTGGCCTCCTCGGCCAAGCCAATTGTATTGGGTTGCCAGTGTGTCTGTGATGAGGTGACGCATTATTCTCCTGACCGCGTCCCCAGCATTCATCCCACCAAGTGCTGTAAGGTGTGTTGTCTACAGATAAGAACAGAAATGTACAGATGTATATAGATTTTATACAGTTAAGAACAAAATTATTCATACCCCTGGCAAATATTAATTTAATGTTGATTTTCTCTCGACCAATATGTTTGTTCTGACTGAAAATGAAACTGCCACATGTCAAAAGGTTGCTTGACAATGTGGTAGAAACATGGAAATAGAAGCATTTTCATCTTTTTTTTTACATATGTATGAATTTTGTGTCCAAAATTATTCATACCTTTTTTTAGATAATGACTGGAAAGCCTTGTTTGGCTGTATGTTTTGGATCATTGTGTGGTTTAATGGCCCGATGCCGCCTATTGGGACGGGTTTCTCGGCAGACTGCCTGATTTTTTTTCCTCCAAAAATCTTACTGTAGCCCCTTGTTTTAGTGTTACCATTTACTTTGAGAAGGTCACCAGGTCCCATTGTCTGGAAAAAAACACCCCAAGCTAATACATTTCTATAATAGCTATTCTGCACTGTGGATATGGTGTTTTGATGGTTGACATTTGCAGCACATCCCAAAATGGACCACTTGGTCATCATGGATGCTGATCATGGATCACTCTTCTTAAAATGCACAACTCTGCTTAACCTTTTATAAGGACACACCTGAACAAAGAATATAGCTTTTGCTTGATTTTTAAATGGTTATGAACTAGGTTTCCAGACTAGATCTCCCTGAAATAAGATCTAGGTGGGCGGGGCTAGGCTAGCTGTCTAGAATCATTGTGAAGACATTGAGAGGCTTGGTATGTATTATGAGAACCATTTTGAGAGCTGTGATGACAAATAAACATGCTTCCAGTGATTATTTAAAAAGGGTATGAATAATTTTGGACATGCCATTTTTCATAAAAATGTTCAAAAAATATGAAAACTGATTCTACCACATTATCTTACAACATTTAGCCATGTAGAAGTGTCATTTTCAAACATATTGGTCAAGAGAAAATTAACATTAAATCAATATTTGCCAGGGGTATGAATACTTTTGTTCTTAACTGTATAGAATGTGTACTGTTGACAAAACATAATGCAGTTGGTTCCAAAGTATTCAACCAACGTGAAATTTTTCACCATGTTGTGGTCATCAATGTAGTCAAATACATACCATAGCTTTCTCCTGTGCTTTCTCTAATAACACATTCTCCACTCTCCTCAGATGTTCTTGTGTCTGAATTGGGAATGTGAATTCCTCTGGTAGAGAGGGCGCTGCTTGTGCTGGCTGCTTCTTAGCCAGGGCCTGGAGAAGGAGGGTGTTCTGGCGCACTTGCGCCTTTATCTCCTCCAAGGCCCTGAAAATTAGCTGGTCACGCTCTATAGGTAAGAAAGGTTTAATAGAAAAACAGAAACATTTCATATTGCTTTAGAAAGTGTTGTGACTTAAATGATTATGTTACACAAATGATATCATCAGTCATGTTGCAGACCAGCAAAATGTTTTGTACCGAATGTGTTTGTCACAGGCTGTGAGTAGGAGGTAGTGGGAGCACTCAAGACCGATGAAAACACCGGTGGTGGCTGGAGTACAGGCTGGAGTACAGGTAGCTGTTTGGAGGAGCCTGGTTTCGCAGGTGGTTTCACTGGTTGTTTCGCTGGTTGTTTTGCTGGTTGCTGGTTGGCGATGGAATGGCGTGGCTGAGGTAGAGCTTCAAACTGCTCCACCACTTTGGCAGAGGGCCTGCAGTATGACAACAGGACAACACCACAGGTATTAAAACATCAGTGAATCTTAGACTTTTGTTAATTTGTGTACTGTACGGTTCTTACATTCTAGGCCTTCTGAAACTTTCATCCTCAGAAGTGAGGGAGTCTTTCTTGGTGGCCCTCACCAGTTTCTTCCTGGCCGCTTCATAAGAATCTGTATTTGAGGGAAACATTTGTTAAACAAGGAACCATATTGCAGCATGTATAGAAATGAAATGAAGTTGCATTATGATGAATCATGTTATCTCTCTCTCTCTCTCTCTCTCTCTCTCTCTCTCTCTCTTTCTTTCTCTCTGTGTTTGTTTACAGGAGGGTCTCACCATATTTCTTCAGTACCCTGACAAAGAACTCCCCCCATGTCTCATCAGGATCCTCCTGATTCTGGACAGCCACCTTACCCCGTTGCATACTTTTGTATGGTGGCCAGAACGACACTTTTTGGTCGACACTCAGCCAGCTTGTGGGCACCACTTCAACCTCATTCTTTTCCGTAAATAGTACAATTGCGAACATGATCTGTAAACTGAAATGATGAACAGATGAACTTAGCTTTAACTAACTAACTTATTTATTTATTTATTTATTTATTTATTTATTACTAACTAACTAACTTATTTATTCATTTATTTATTTATTACTAACTAAATTATTTATTTATTTATTTATTTATTTATTTATTTATTACTAACTAACTCATTTATTTATTTATTTATTTATTTATTATGTATGGTTCAGTCGGTATATTGCAAAGCCATGTTTGACAGGCATTGCAACCATTTTGGCATCAATGGTTTTCTCTGACAAAGCCACCACCTCTACAGACAGTCCTTGAACAAAAGCAATATTCAAATTGAGGGAGTCAACTGGGGATGTGAAAAACGACTGTCTGTTTAAAAATTTCCGTCCCAAAAACTGTGTGCAGCCATCAGCATTGAACATTTTTTCAATTCTGAATATGCTGTGCCCACTCAAAACTATGTTGTTAGGCGCATGGACTGATAAAAAGAATTTGGGACAGGTGTAGTGAGAGAGTAGACTGTGCAACACTGGACTGACATTGACTGACTGACTGACACTGCTGTTTAGTTTTTGTTCAGCGATGCGTTTTACAATTTGCTGCAAAGGTTGGTTTGGCTTTCTGATCTTTCTTTTCAGTTGATGCAGAAAGTTTTCGAAAGGAAAGGCAGAAATTCTCTGCAAGGGGCCAAATTTTCTGACATCGTCTGCCAGGTGGATTAAGCTATGGACATTGTACACAATGAAATCGCCATAAATCACAGAGAAGTTTTGGACAAAGACTCTGATCACCTTCTCGGCGTAATCACAGTATGTTTTTGACAGCTGTGGGCTGCATAGAATGGTTATGCCCACATGCAGAAGGAGGAAGTGATCGTACATAACATCAGGCAGTTCGTTTTTGAGAGCAATGGGACCCGTATACAAAAGAAATGTCCGAAATTCAGTTGCTTTCCAACGGTCCACCTCTGTTAGGGATCTCCCTCTTCTATTGAACTCTTTTGGCAAGCTTTTTCCAAGTTCCACTATTTTTTGTGATATTGATGTTATTGTTCGGTTGCCAATTCTTGTGGGTAGTGGGCCTCGCATCCACAACCAAATGAGCTTTCTCACTACTCCCAAACACACTAAGTGCATGTAATCGAGCACAAATTGGGAGACCATGCCAATGTTGATGTCAGTGAGGGGACTTTCACCATCCTTGTGGTGATCACTTTGTAATTTGGCCTTAAAGCTCTCGTCTGTACGTGGTGCTGCCATTGTCTCAGGGAAGTTTAATCTGTTATTGCACCAAACACCCTCCTGAACACACCTCTCGCAGCCGTAATACGAATTATGATATTTTATGTTTTTGAGGAATGCTCTTGCTGGTGCATCGCATACAAAGGCCGAAATGATTATTTTGTGATTTTGTTGGTACATAACACCACTTGAGGAGATGACTGACATCTCCTCCACAAAATCGGAGAGATACTCTGCCAAATTTGATGGTTTTTTAAACCCAGAGTATAATGCCACAACGAAGGGAATTTGGTCTGGGTCTTCTTCAATTAATGCCAATATTGGCCAGAATTGGTTATTGCTACTTTTAAAAAGTGGCATGCCATCAATATTGATTTGCAGGTGGAGTGTTTGAGCGATTGTTAGGGTGGGACTGTCCTGCATCCTCACCAATACACCTTTAGCTAATCCAAAATAGTGCATGGAGCCCCCTGCTTTTTCTTCCACCTCTATGCTTTTAGGAGTTGACAAAAGTGTCCGACCATCTTTTGGGAGATCTGCATCGGGCAGGTGTTTGTTAAGGACAGCAAGAAGACTTGAAAGATGGCTGATTGGTGTGTTTGTTTCCACTGCCCACGCCTTTAAATCGTCACGTAATTTAATGTTGTCATATTCCTCATCAGGACTGTCAATGTCAATGTCAAAGTCCTCGTCTTGCATACAGTAATCGATATTTTGGATTTCCTCCAGACCACAGGTGGCGCTTATGTCCTCTAAACTAGAGCTAGTACTAACGTTACACCAGTCTCCTCCATCACAGCTGTCTAACGTTTCCGTCCCTGACATGTAGGAGTCGGAGCCATGGTCGGAGCAGTCGGAGTCGTGAGTAACGCTAACTTTTTCCACATTAAGTGATTGTAGCATAGAGACAATGGCCTCTGTATTTTTTTTTGTATGCCGTCTTAAAGACCTTTTTGATAGCAATTTGTTGCTCTCTGCCATTATTGTGACAGACAATAGCGTAAAGTTTACTAGATAACTGTTAGCATCAAGCAAGCTATAGCAGCTAGCGATATAGCTAACGTTAACGTAACCGTTTTCAGCTAACTTTAGCGAGCGAATCCGACTAACGCTAATTTACACAGTTATCGTTCTTGGTTTATGGTGTTGCGGTCTTGAAAGTGACCTTATAACCACTACTTTACCTGAATGTTGACCAAAACACCACAGTGTCTAATGTTAGACCAAAGTCTGTCGTTGGCGATCCCAGGTGAATTGAAAATCAGTTGATTTCAGTTAACTTTTATTCATACGCGCGCAGGTGTGTGTGTTACATCATAAGCACGAGAGCAACCTATATGTTCTATATTGTTGATGAACACAGTGGACCTTTTAACCTGTAATGTGTAGTGTAGCCTACAGTTTTTTTCTCCTACTCTCTCTGTGTGTGTGTGTGTGTGTGTGTGTGCTTTCAGACTGGAAAAATGTACTTATGAGGGCTTTATTTCCTTGAAGGTAACTATATTACACCCCCAGACACACACACATCAGTAGTCCTATGAGCTATGAGATGTCAGATTGTGTGTGTTGACACTGGAGGCACACTCACCTGTCTTATGTTCTTCAATGGAGGCTGAGGATGATGAAGACACTGTCTGTATGCTTGGAGTTGTGAGGGGAATTCTTGTAAACATGCACTACCAAAGTTTTAGCCTGATGAGCCAGACCTCACATCTTGATGTAGGACCATTCGCAGTGCTCAGTCCAAGGGGCGGGATAAACGGTTGTCTTTCAAATTCCCTCTGCACGCAATAGGATAGTGCTACAACCATGCATTTTCCCACCAGCGGAGCTAGTTGTTCAAACTTTTGCCAATTTAAACAAAGCTTAACTCGTGTCACGCTGTTCGCCAGCAGCAGCATCCATCTTCTTTGTTTTCAAGTAGCAGGGAATTCACGCAGAACAGTCGCAACTATGCCATCATTATGTTAAGTCCGCTTACTGATTCTATACACGATGTGATTGGCCTGACTGAAGTTGAATTTTTCCAACTCGCAAGCCAACGGAGAGTTGCTAGACTACCCTGGCAGCAAATTACATCACCTTGGCCGCTAGGGTGCGTCTAGATTTCTAGGCTACCAAAGTTTGGGATCACTTAGAAATTTCCATTCCACTCCATTATAGACAAAATACCAGCTGAGATCAATTACATTGTTTTTTTGTTTTTTTAATCAGTGCAACAGTTTTCAGGTTACACAGTATGCGCTTACATAATTGCAAAAGTGTTCTCTACTATTGTAGAAAGACATGTCTTATCTCTAATGCAATATTTACATTGCCCATTATCAGCAACCATTCATCCAATGTTCCAAAGGCACATTCTGTTTACTAATATATAATTTCTCTGTTTCAGTAGCATCTGTTTCCTGTTACCAGCGTAACACAACACAGACTGTTTTTCTGCCGTGTATTCAGGGCACAGGCAGCTAGCGGATAGTGAGGCGATGTTTTAGCTTAGAAACTGCGTGACATGTCAACAACGTTTGTATTTACTTGTCACAGCCTGGCATACTGTGTTCATTATTCCATACATCTGATGTGTAGGCTAACTGCTGAACTATGAGGTCCGACAAGGGACCAGGGCTATAGGCTACAGTCAGGGCTACCCTGCTGAAAAAAAACAGCCTGACCAGCTTAAGGTGGTTTGCTGGTTGACCAGCTTGTTTGACCACCCTATGATGGTTGACCTGCTAGACCAGCAAAACTCATGCGACAACATAGCTTCGGCTGGTTTACCCAGCTTGCGATGGTAATTCAGCTGGTTTTGCTTGTCGTATCATCTCAAGTCATTTTAGCTGGTGTTGCCGGTCTACATTGCTGATTTATCTGGCCATGCCAGGTTATGTTGGTCATTCTAGTAAACCAGTATGACCGCCTTACACACACAGTATGCACTTACATAATTGCAAAACTGTTCTCTACTGTTGTAGAAAGAAATGGCTTATTTTTAATGCAATATCTACATTGCCCATTATCAGCAACCATTTATCCAATGTTCTAAAAGCACACTCTGTTTACTAATCTAATATCATTTCTCTGTTTCAGAAGCATCCATTTCCTGTTGTTACCAGCACCATGCCATGTATGTCGCTCTGCATTATCCACATGTACACTGACCAATCACTGACTTGTTTCTTGCTGGGCATTTTTTATAACAGTGATAAACATTAAAAACATGAAAAGCATGAATATTTCTTTCAAACAACACAACTTGTGGTCAAGTCAGAGTATGCTTCCAATCAATCATTACACAACAGTGAAAAAAGTTCAAAATATAGTTTTCAATATAGATCGACAGATAGATACTTTATTGATCCCCAAGGGGAAATTCAATTCAATAAGAACCTAGACAAGATAAATTCATATATTGAAATTGGTCAATTGTTATTTCCATTGAATATTTTTATTTAAGTACACCAAGTAAGTACAGAAACCACTGTAAATGTGCCTTTGGCCTATTTGATCCATGCTTGCAAATACACACACCTTCAGCTGTGTTGCTGTGTGTGTGTGTTAGAGGGTGATTGACTAAATAGCACCACTGTACATTGTAAAATGAGTGTGACAAACATGTAATGCAACTTTTTTGTTTGTTTTTAAAATCCATGCTATCTATTTCTCTGTCTAATGTATATTTTTTTGTTTCTATCTGGTCCATTCAGGTGCTCTCTGCAGCTCAGAATGAGATTGGCTGGGACTTAATGGCACGCTACTGGGAAAGTGATTACTCACTCATGAGTGAAATAGTGATCTCGTATACTGTGAAATGCCAGTATTAAATAAATGATGGGCTTGTAAACATTGGGTTTGTGTCATGGTTTTCAGCAACAAACATACTTTACATGAAACTGTAAGATGACATTCACTTAAATTGTGAGTTATTAGGGGGAAGGCTGAAATCATTTGACAAATTAACTTTGTCTAATACAAAGATTTACTTGTTTGTATTAGGTGTAATTGCAGTGGCACATTATGATACACATTTAAATAATGCCCAGTCAGACATAAGGAATTTTCTATCAGAAAAACTTTATTGGACCATGGCAGTCATATTTTATGGTGAGGTCACGGGCAACTCCAACTGAAATATCTGATGTTACATGATTAGTGCTTGGATCTCATCTAGCCTATAACCAGAAAGTTGGACATCAGTTCCACCATGAATAGCCTAACTGCTTAACAGTTATACCCATTAGAGTGGAACTTCTAATGGGTGAGCAATAGTATACTTTTTGTTGGAGTTGCGATAGCTTGACCTATTTGGGAAATGCACTCTTTTTCAGTGACTTCTGTGGGTATACTTAGTTACTTATTGGTCATAGGAATAAGTTGGCTACTGCTTTTCTTGATTGCATGTGGGAAAACAAATATCCTAGTCTTACAAACAGAAGCAGGTATGTATAATCTACACACCTATGGCTGAAAAAGTTAAGGTTCATTTAGCAAATGTTATTTTGTAGTATTAAAAAATATTGTTTTATAATTTATCACGTAATTAGCACGTTTAAGATAATCACTGCAGTTGCAAACAGCCGGTCGGTGGACTGCCGTTGGCGTGACTGTGTTTCAACGTTGTAAATCCTCTTGTTTTAAGAGGCCTTTAAGAGGTCTTACAAACTTCTAAAATTATCTCACAAATGCAATAAATAATAATAATAAATAATAAAACCCGAAATCTTGCGTTGTTGACATTCGCTGCAGTTGCAGCCAGTCGGTGGACTGCCGTTGGCGTGACTGTGTTTCAACGTTGTAGATCCTCTAAATATTTTTGTTTGACGCAGCTTGTCGCAGAACAATCCAACATTCTATAAACCAACATTCTATATACAATTGCTTGAGGCGCTGCGGTTGTTGTGACATTGTTTCAACGTTGAAATTCCACCTCCGACACTGCCAACCAATGGCAACGTTGTGACAACGTGTGCTTGCTATCTGGGGTATTACCTATCCAGAGAACGAGAATGTATATTAAGTCAAGTTAACATTGTTTGATACTTTGTAGCAGTAATAAAGTTCAAATAGTTAAATGTTCATGTTTTAAGGAACCAACGGAAATGTATGGAGGCTACCCAGATAGCAAAGGAGGTCGAATCAACGTTGATTGGTCAGGGTTGCGTTTCCTAGCTGCTAACCAAGTTAGCAACTTAGCTGGTTGCAATGCAATTTCCCCATTGCCAACCAACTAACAGGTTAGCAACTATTTGGGAAACGCATCCCAGATTGGTCGGTTTCTGTCAGACGACCGAAATTCAACGATGAATCAACGGCATGAAAACGTGAAGAACGTAAAAAAAAATATTTGCAGTTGTAACTTCTACAGACCAAAACCCTGGATGAGATGTACGAAACAGCTTTCTAGTTTACACTTAAGCTAGGTTACACAATTGACAGCTCTCATTACCCTACATGCCATCTCCTCACACTAACTGTTAAGTCTTTGTTTTCACATGTAACATTGTTATCATTTAATAATGAAATATGAACTGATCTGGGAACTGGATACATTCATTTAATGGCCCATAACGTTTGCATGTATCCACGCACGACACCTGCGTAAGCGTTTCAGGAGGCAACACTGAATCAAAACGAGAGCACACATTCAAATTCACACATGAGGAGAGTGGGGTGAACAGTCTGTGGTTGGGGTGAGAACAGTCTTTGATGATGCTGCGCACCTTACGCAAGCATCGCTTGCCCTGGATGGCCTCGATGGAGGGGAGTGAGGAACCGGTGATGTGTTGGGCAGTTTTCACACCCTCTGCAGTGCTTTCCGGTCATGGGCAGAGCAGTTGCCATACCAAAAAGGTGATGAAGGTGGAGCTCATAAATCAAATATTCAGTCACATTGTAGCAGATGCCCTGCAGTACTGCAATGTAGAGCTGCAACTTCCTCAGTTCCAGGGGTGTGAGGAGACCGTTCAGCTAATTTGTGGTAGTCCTTGAGCAAGGCAGTTGTTCTGGGGAGATATAAAATAAATAAATGAATAAAAAGGGATTTGAGATGCATCTTATTTTTGTTAGGGTGAATTACATGTGAATAATACAGTGTTGGGCAAGCTACTTTTGAATTGTAGTGAGCGAAACTATCAGTTACTCTGCCATGAAAAACACTACACAAAACTACCTCCCCAGTCAAATGTAGCAAGCTTAGTAACACAAACACAGCAGTAGGCTAGTTCACTACATAGGAAGCTACTTTAAATTGTGCTAATTTCACATGACAAAAGTGTAGCTTGTTTGGCCAAGCTACTTCATATAAAGAAGTTAAGCTATTGAAAAGTTACTTTATTCAGGAAATAGTGAAGCTACCACCAACACACTTATTACTAGCTAAGCTACAAGTAGCAACTGCCCGATAATAGGCTACAGTCTGTGCAACTTGTGTAAAATTCGCCGGCCAATGTTATATTAGTAATATTTGATTCATTTCTACAATAGCATTCTTGTGTCAGTTGTAATGTAAGTCAGTGTTATGGAATATGACTCATCAAGTCTCAGTTCATAGCCGGGTGAACACCTGAACACCTAGCAAGTAGCCTAGCTAGCTGGCTACGATTTACATACAATAGAGCATCACAGTCCCGCCCACAGGAGTTTCCGGAAGTAATGCAATTTCTCCATTGACAATTCGGGTATAAGCCATACAAACTTAACTGCACATGGTAGACTCAAAACCAGCTACGGCTGTACTAAGCGATTGTGTATGCTCATATAGATGCCAAAAGTTCACGGGGCACTAACCTCGTTTTGAGATAAATGTCTTTTATTCGAGATGTCTTGGATAAGTACTTCATTACCCACAATCCTGAACAATCCCACAATCCCACAGTGATGCCTCTGATTGGTGGAAAGGCCGTTCAGTCATAGTTTGAAACTTGAATCAGCGAAAATTATTGACAAAGATGGCGAAAATCTTAATGTGAATAAAAACTTTCTAGACGAACATTGGTACTTGTATCAACAAGGATTGTGGTTTATATATCACACGAACTTAGTCAGGGCCAATACACCATCAAATAGAACACTGTAAATGCTAGTTTGAACACTTAACTTTTCAGGTAGCCGATAGGCTAGCTAATCATTAGCCTTTCAGACATTAGAATGTCATAATTCTGCTAACATTAGCCTACATGCTGCAACACAGGTATGAAATATATTATGTTTTAGTGACTATGAACTATGTTTCTATGAACATGAATTGTTGTTTATATGAAACATCAACTTAGACGAGGCATAAAAAGCCCTGTATATCCCCATTAAGAACTTAAACCTTTGGACTAGTTAGCTAGGTGATAGCAAAGCTGGATGCTACCACCTGGTATACACTGCAGTAAAATGGTTAGCAAACCGTCCATGCCCCCGGCCCGTGAATATTTCAGTTTCAAGGACGAAATCAAGAGTGTCCAAAGGGGTGAAAACCACTTTAAATCGGGTCACATTATTGACTGTTGTGTGTCGAGGGTCAGCTTGTGGGTTATGTATGGGCCAGCATGAGGAACAAGACCTATCAAACCTACGAAGTTGTGTGGTGAGTTTTGCAGGGAGGTTGGTAATGCTAGTTAACATTAGCTAGGCTACTGTAGCCTTCATACTGTATGAGCCATATCAATCATTAACCTAGAAATACTTCTTCGTACATTTAATGAACATTTTGTGTAATAATTCAAGTTAATAAACTGAATATGGTGGTCCAAGAGCAGACCATGCACCGGTCCATGCATCAGGATGGCAGTCAGATACGAAGCACTGCACAATGTTGCTAACGTTAACGTTAACCGCTTTCACACACACGATATAAAATACACAATGGTAAATATAACATTCAATACCAAAACACTATTATTTACACGATTACTCCTGAAATAACTGCTATTAACTATATAAAAATCATTGTTTGGAGGAGAGGGTTCGCTGCTGTCGCCGGTTGGAAATAAATAATTTCGCGCTGGTTCGTGCTGCTTATATATTTTTCAGTGAGGCCCGGTGGTTTATGGGATGAGTAGTTCCTTCGCTCGGAAATGAAAATATGTACACAGTCTTGTACCTTTGACTTTTTTTGGACTTTCTCTTCGTTTTTTAACTCGAAATGATGTTGTGTGCTTATGAGTTACTCCGTAGCTGGATATCCTAAGACATGCTCTAAAACTCTTTAAATATGGATTTTTCCAGAACGTCAATGGGAAAAATGAATGGGAAAGCTACTTCCGGAAACTAAGCTCTCTCGGAGGAGGGGCGGGACTGTGATGCTCTATAACAAAGATCCTTGCTCCTTTTCAACTCTCTGGTAATATTGCATTCACAAAATACAACCAATAGTACGATAATGTTAAATCTTACTTGTGAAAAGTAATCCCCCGAGCCCTGTTTGCGATGGTCCGCCGATTTGAGCAGGAATATGCTGCACATTGCTCTGGCATCTTGTTTCTTCTGCTGCAACTATAGCGGCTGCATTTCCTGTTTCCAGCAGCCAATGCTGTGTCTACTCTGGCACAAAGGCTCTGGCATTGCAGCTAGTGATGTGCCCAATAAAGCGAGGCTTCGGAGCTTGTGTCGAGCAGAAAGGGGCGTGCCAGATGAAGCCCCGGTTCGAGGCTTGTGTCGTTTCCATAAAAATCATGTGACTGATGACAAACGAGGCCTCGGTTTGTGAGTGTGACGTCTGAAGCTTCGTTTGGGACACACACCCACGTGACTGCTTCGGAATCTGACTCAAAAGCATTGCGCGAACCAGGGCACCCGCTCTAGTGTCGGAATGAGTTGTGTTGTATTGCAAGTCAGGCGAAATTTGTGGGTAGCCCTGTTTTATATAGGATGCTTTCTCTGTTTGGGAATTTACGTTCTTTTCTTTCCGGAAAATGTCCATAATCCATAATATCATGCACATAGAAATAAAGAAGAAATAGCCTAGGCCTAGCCTAAAGCTTTGCCATTTAGAACAATGACATTAAAACGTGTCTGTGTTGCAATCTTGTCTCAACTTCAATCATGTAATTTAAAAGCAATACAGGCTAATAATTTCTATGTAGGCTTAACAATAATGGCTGACATAATATTTTCCTTTTATTGAAAGTTTGATTCATGAAACGTCAATGTCGGGCCATATTGGTTTAATTAGGTGCCTGGTCGTTTCCTTTTCACTCTCGTCCATAGCGTGTTGAGGTTGATAACACTTCGTCCTGGTTCAGAAGCTAAGTAGTGTCTACTGCGGGCGTTAAGTGGATGGTAGACCGATTGGATCATTGACTGGGATAACACATGATTTCACGCCTCCACGGAAATACCAATCTCCACGTGATGGCATTATGTTGCCTAATCGTATTTTATTGTATTGAATTGAGACAAACATAAATGCAAATTTCTTGCAACACGTTTAATGTAATGAATGAGAACATTTCGAAGCTTTGGCATTGTGTTGAACGTTGTAGGCATTCTTTTCAATAGTTCGTGGCTGCGATAATTTATGCAAACCACCAGATGTCGCTGTGTTTTCCTTGTCTTCCATGTTTCGAAGCTTCGGCACATTACTCGGCACATTAGGGAAATGTGTCGAGTAGCGCTCGAGGCTTCATTTACCCATCACTAATTGCAGCAAATCACCCAGACGACATTTTTTTACCTCTGACGTAAGACGCAAAGTTTTTACGCGTGGCACACGTAAAAATTTGACGTCTGACGCTCAGACGTCTATTTTTTACTCCTGAAGAAGTAAAAAATCTACACGTGGAGGCGTTATTTTGACAGACGTTTTGTCTTGAACGGCTTTCCATAATATAGTGCAAAAATATAACCAGTGTGTGAACAGAATACCACAGGTGCCAACTCTCACGCATTGGCCGTGAGACACACGCATTTGATTAGTTTCACACACTCACACGCCACACCCCCGATTTCTCACGCTGAAGTGTCAACCCGGTCGGTCAGATGCCTTTAGCCTATCTATAGATCTACCTGTTGAGCCACGGTTATGCTTTCAGAGACGGTGAGAGGGTTCAAGAGCACCCCCTGTATGTGGAGTTTTCTAAATTTTCTCTCATTTGCGATGCTACTTCAGAAGCCATCCCAGGCGCATTCCCCCCGCATTTCCCCGGCTTCAGGTATGGTTTGAGTATTATTGAGTATTTTTCACGCTGAAGTGTCAACCTGGTAGGTCAAATACCTGGCAGATGAGGTTCAACTAAACTAAACCTATACATATGATATCACACATCATGTGAACGTGCGGAATCTAAGCTGTCCAATGATATTAGCGTCAAGTTGCTGTGATTGAACCGACGTGCAATTTAGGCTAATCATGCATTTTGCACACAGTGCACACCCATTACTATCGGTTTAATATTTCACTAACCCTTTACACAACACGTGGCAAACCCAATATCACAATAAACAGCAAACAGTAGGCCTACCGAATACGAGGATATAGCCTAAAGCATGCCTCTGAAGTGGTTCCTGAGTAATCCGGTTTTGAAATTGCAACACACCAGCAGAGCTAGTTGGCTAGTTCAAACTTTTGCCATCTCAAAACAAGCTTAACTCATGTCACACTGTTGGCCAACAGCAATATCCATCTTCTTTGTTTTCAAGTAGCAGGGAATTCAAGCTAAACCGTTGCAACTCTGCCATCAATCATTATGTTATGCCCCCCTAACGACTCTATAGACGATTTGATTGGCCTGATAGAAGTTTCATTTTTCGAGCTCACAAGCCAACGGAGAGTTGCTAGACTAGCCCTGGAAGAAAATGTAATTTGCTACCGTTAAGGTGTGTCTAGATTTCTAGGCTACCAAAATGCACCAGAATACAGGAAATCACATCAAACTAATTAAAAAAATTCCCCTTTCCACATATGCGACAATTAGTGGGGAGCCCTTAATACATGTGGGCCCAGGGGCCCGAAAGTTCATAATCCGTCCATGCCTGGTCCCTACACCTGAGAACCACTGATGTATGTTTTTTTTACTGTACGGTATAATGCTGAATGAGCCAAACAAAAATTTCCGCAGCAAAATTTTGGTTGGCCCCACCAAATCTCACTCTCAAGTTCGAAAAGTTGGCAGCCCTGGAATACTGTGTCTGATAATGATGTAGTACTCAAGTCTGGTCTCAGAATCGAGACCGATTTCTGCTTTCTTGGACTCGTCTCGGACTTGTTCCTTCAAAGACTCGGTCTCGGACCACAGTGGGAGAAAAAGGACTCGTAATTTCAGACCGAGTCCTCGAGACCAACGCATTTTTTTATGTTCATATATAAAAAAAAACACACAACACATAACAACAATAGTAATAAAATGCAATGTTGATGGGCATTATTTGAAAATGACATCCCATCATGCAATGCAAAGATACTGCCGTCTGTAGGCCTAACCAGGGTAGGGCCTGGTTAGGTAGTCATTTTGAGTGTTGGCTGAGTGTCGGCTGGGTCCCCGGGCCTGTACTGGCCCACACACTATAAAACTGATATACTGAGTGTTGGCTGAGTGTCGGCTTGGTCCCCAGGCCTGTACTGGCCCACACACTATAAAACTGATATGCTGAGTGTTGGCTTGGTCCCCGGGCCTGTACTGGCCCACACACTATAAAACTGACATGCTGAGTGTTGGCTGAGTATCGGCTGGGTCCCTGGGCCTGATGTGGCCCAGAAACTGCCAAAACGTACATAAAGCACAAATTGAAATGCATTCAATTCAAAACAGCACTTTAATATCTTAAACTGACAAAACACAACAATAACATAAAACACAACAAAGAAACGGAGAATGAAGACAAAAAAAATAAAAAGCAAAAAAAATAAAATATAATTAATCCCTTTCACACACACACTCAAACAGTTATTTTACAAAATATCAAAATTTATTATGAACACAATTATTTAATTATAACTAAGAACTAATTATATCTCACTCACACAGCTATTTACAAATTTTCTTTCGCCAGCAGTCTCCTCTTCCGGCCTCCAACCATCTTTTCATTACTCCCTCCACGAGGGCCTCAGCAGCATTGCTGGTGATTGGATTTCTCCTCACCGCAACTGTGGTATATATGGATAGGTGTTATGGAAAATGGTACATATACTGCCTCTATGCATAATTACAGTGCATGAAAATGCACTGTTCTGTTATCCGAAGTCTTCTTCTTATTACAGTGCATGAAAATGCACTGTACTGTTCTTCCTAGGCTTCTTATTATTATTCCGCTTACCACTTTTTCCATACGTAATTTCTCTTGAACAGTTTAACTTAGAAACTGGCAGCTCGCAGTTCAGCAACAGCTTGGCGGCCACGGCAGATCTTTCGCAGAGTAGCCTAGGTCCAGCTGTCCCGAGAGATCCCCTCGACCAGACAGTGAAGTGCTGCACCGCTCACGGATAGATGGAAGGATGTCCGATGCCCAGCTAGGGCAAAAGCTAGCCATAGCAAGCTCCCAATGGACAAATTAAGCATACAATCTGGGTCAATTAAGACTACACATCCTATTCAACTGTTTCCTCTGCCCAAAACTGTTTCAAAATAAAAGTCCTCACTACAATAATCCACTGTTAAACAATGTAACCCATTAAACTACTGAACTTTTTACATTCAACTTTTAAATGGTCTACTTTTAAACTATCATTAAACTATCTATCTATTAAACTAGCTGTCTATCAACAACTTTTAAACTATCTACATTCAACTTTTAAACTATATACATTCAACTTTTAAACAGTCTACTTTTAAACTATTATTAAACTATCTATTAAACTAGCTGTCTATCAACAACTTTTAACTTGTCATCAACTATGTCAACACTTGTCATCAACTATGACTCCTACCCACTGTAGCTAGTGAGCATGGTTAACATAGTTAGCATGTTAACATTGTTAGCATTTTTAACAAAACTGATAAAAATGATTAGCTAGGTTAGGTAAGTCACATGGTTAGAATAGTTAGCATGTTAGTTAGCATAGTTAGCATAACAACTAAAATGATTAGCTAGGTTAGCTAAGTCACATGGTTAGCATAGTTAACATTGTTAGCATGCTAGTTATCATTGTTAGCATAACTACTAAAAATGATTAGCTAGGTTAGCTAAGTCACATGGTTAGCATAGTTAGCATGCTAGTTAGCATAACCATTAAAAATTAGGGATGTCCGATATTGGCTTTTTTGCCAATATTGTCCAACTCTCAATTTCGATTCCGATATCAGCCGATACCGATGTCGATATATGGGTTATTTTTCCTCAAAACTAATTTAGGTAACATCACATATCTCCTGTTGTGGAATTAACACAACATGCTTAATGTTATTGTGATGCCCCACTGGATGCATTCTTGAATGCAACAAGGCTTTCCAAATGTTAACATTGTCTGTGCAAAATAAGAAAAATACTTGCAACATAGCAGAATGTAAAGCCAACAAAAATAACAGGCATAGTGTATGACAGGCTACCCTTTTTCTGTGTTAAATGAGCCTGCATTTGTAGGATGCTTCATGAACTGTTTCTTTAACTAAAACTCAATCACCTTAATTGAATGAATGCACAAATATGAGTCAATTACAATGTGGCAAGCAACTATACTGCACAATTTTGAAAACATTTGTTTGAGCTACAAAAAATACTTCAGGCTTGAGGTGAAGTACAAAAAATAAAACATTTTAAGGTGTACAAATCTAAGCAGCCTTTGTCCCTAGCCCATTACTTGGGCTAATGCAATCATTGAAATTATAAACTGGGCTCAATCAGCACTGCTCTACATGAGCAACAACAAAGAGATGCAACATTAAGGTAGTGTGCAATAAGAACAAGGAAGGCACAAAGTTTCAGTCCAGACCTTCCAGAGTAGTAAACAAAGTCCTTCTTTAGTATTAGTCCAATGAACGGGGCTAAAAGACTGACTGGCCTTCATAACGGGCCATACCCACAATCAGGCTTGGAATTTCACCATTTTAGGGGCAAGGCCACTTGGCCTTCAGTTGGGCATATTTGGTGGGGGGCACAAAGGCCACATGTCAGGGCACCAAGGCCAAAGTTAACTATAGTAGGCTATAAAAATTATCAAAGTTGTATTCACTGCAGTAGACCTGCATCACTGTATGAAACATTACAAAAACATAAAACATGACATATTACATATAACTGTAAATCATCTGATCATCTAATATTTTCAGATATCTAGGCTATATTTAACATTTATTTTATACTTGGCCTGTTATGAAATCATGTATTGAACAATTTAAGCACAGCTCAGCTTTAAGAAACTCAGATGCATGCTTAGCATTTTGTGATCATTAAGGCTACTTTCACAAACTCTTATAGTCAACTGTCCTCTGATTTACCGATATCTAGGCGACATTTGTAATATTTGTTTTGTATTTGGCCCGTCATGAAATAATGTGGAACAATTTAAACACAGTGTAAAACTTAAATCCCAAATTTGGAGACATCCATGTATGTTGAAATTTACTGCAAATTCAAAACGGGATTAGTCTAGAACGGCTAACTGTACAGGGGACTGATTTACACCTTTCTGTTCGGTAAGGTCTGCTGTTTATTCTGATATATGGTTTGTCATATGTTAAACGAAGGGTTCTGAAGTATTCCACCAAGATGAATGGGTAGGGAGATGGACGCAAAACCTTCAGTAGAATTTATGATTAAATTAAATGATATTATTTACTTTTCTCGCGAACCGTTCACCACAGCAATTAGCGGCTAACATCGTTTAAAAGCTGAGAAAAAGCTCTTTCATGTGATACTTGTGATGTCTGTGTGATGAGTAGGCTTCTTCGCGAGTAGTTCAACTGAGAAGAATGGGTTAATTTGGACGCACTTTCTTGCGCTGTCACTTTCTCCACTGCGTAATTTGGCCATAGGCCATAGGCTAAATATATATCGCTATTATTAGGACGCAAAGCAGAATATTTAAAGAAGGGGGCACCAAGGCCACCGTGGCCTGTAAACCTCTGATTTTCAAAGGGGCGTCACAGCCAACGCAAGGGGCTACGACGGCCATGGCCAATTCCAAACCACAGACATAATGTTGAAACAGAGCTAGCAAGTTTGTTACTGCAGCCATCCACGCTTGTTTGTATGCTTCAAGACGCAGCTTGATGAGGTCATCATCTGTGCGCCGGTAAACGCTTCAGGAGCGCATAGGCACTATTTGGGTGTAACGCAAGGATTATTTTATCGGTTTTAAGGCAAAAAAAATCCGATAACGATATTAACAGATATTAAATTTTTATGCTAATATCGGGCCGATAATATCGGTGGGCCGATATTATCGGACATCTCTATTAAAAATGATAAGCTAGGTTAGCTAAGCCACATGGTTAACATAGTTAACATTGCTAACATAGTTAGCATGTTTAACAAAACTGCTACAAAACATTAGTTAAGTTAGCTAAGTAACATGGTTAGCATGTTAGCATTGCTAGCACTACTATAAAACATTAGCTAAGTAGCATGGTTAGCATAGTTAAAAATCTTAGCATAACTGCTAGCAAACATTAGAGCCATTCCAACTTTCAGTTATCGTCAAATATCTACCTATACACAGCCATTAGACTATTTTAATATCAACATTCATTAAACTTCCAGTCTGTCAACAACTTTTAAACTATTTACCTTCAACTTTTAAACGGTCTACTTTTAAACTATCATTAAACTATCTATTAAACTAGCTGTCTATCAACAACTTTTAAACTATCTACTGTCTATCAACAACTTTTAAACTATCTACATTCAGCTTTTAAACAGTCTACTTTTAAACTATCAACTTTTATTAAGCTATGCAACCACCATGTCTATCCTAGCATTACCAGAGTAACCATCTCTGTATTATCTGTTTTAAAGCAACACCAAAGAGTTTTTTGTACCTTAAAATAATGTTTCCAAAATCGTTTCAGTGGTTCATCAACTCGTAACAGGGTGAACGGCACTTTCTGCATTCGCTTCGCGGCCCTCTATCGGCTATTACCGCACTATGTAAGTTTGCTGCATCGGGTAGCGGATCTGTAGTTCGATGGAATGAGACATGAGAAACTACAAATTTGACTTGCATCTGATGTCGCAATACATCGTACTTTCATAACATCATGCAACTTATTCTACCTTGTCTGTGGACATTGTTATTTGCAAAGCCGGTGCTGGATAAACAAATAGTGCGTGGAACAGATGAAAAGTTCTTTGGTGTTGCTTTAACTATACATGATATTTTACATCACAACTTTAGCATTTTCATGCACTGGTAATTCCTTGGAATTGCATTTCTAGTCATTATTATTCTTCCCACCAAATTTCTGCGTCTAATTCAGCTTCAACCGTTTAACGTAGAAATCTCGTTCAAACTTTGTAACGTAGGTCTTGAAAAGGACACTTGAGGAATGTATTTTTCACTTTTATAAACTTTATACTTTTTGAGATATTAATAAAAAACAAGCTTATTTTTCCCCATAGACTTTGCATTGGCACTATGACATCACAATGGGCTAATTAACTTGATTTGCACCTGTATCAACTTCCAGCTGCTCAACTAGGCCCCCTCACAGAGCCAATTAACAACTTAGAATGCAATCAACTGCACCTGTGCTCTCTCAATGACTGCTGCAACTTCAATGGAACCTCTTCTCTGTGTCTCTTTCCATTGAACCAGAGCCATATAAAAAGAGAGTTGCGACACTCTTTGAAGTCGCCGCCACGCGGTCACGTGGTTCACGTACGCTTCAACAGTTCCAAACAGCTCTTTGCGTGTCGTGTTATTTCAATGGGATAGACAGCAGCGAGTGCGTTATTGAACGGGAAACATTAGAACAAACCAAAAACGAGTGTTATTACGTGTTAGCATGCTTACATTATAGTGTCAATTATATATTGCGAGTATAATTAGTTTGCAACTTCAATCTAAAATATGTTCTTTGGTTGTTCTAACATTGAACGTTTGTGTCCTTGCTGGACATGAGCTGTTATTGGATTCCTACATTTGCCTGTATCACGCTACATATACTTTACTTACATTGTCAAAACGTAGGATATGCATTTTGCATCCTTTTTGTGTGTGGACATTAGATCCAGTGTCCTTTTCAGTTCGTTTGGTGAGATAAAGATGAAGGTGCCCCCCCCAAATCTGCACAACTTTGATCATTGTAAGACTAGCAATAAACGTCTATCAAATATATAAATGGCATTCAGTAGCCTAACAGCTTGAATTTTAAAAGTTTGATCAATGCATTAAATCTGTTCAGTTCTTTTAGAGCAGGGATTCCCAAACTGTGGTACGCGTACCCCCGGTGGTACGCAAGCTGCTTCTAGGGTGTACGCGAGATGAAAAGGGCTATGGCGGACAGGTGTAAAATGAAAATTTTAAATCTTTTGTAATTAATTCATGAATAAATACATAATTTCGAATCAGGTCATAATGATATGGAAACATGAAATTAAAGGATATCATTTATAAACTCTGTATGTGTTCATCAAAAAAAGGGCAGCTTATTAAACATGACGCCTGGAATAGCTAATAGAATGCGTTACCTTTGAATGCGTTGGATGGTCCGTGGGGGAAAGTTTTGCGGATATAACAGGTTTTTGAAAACAACAAAAACAGAAAGGAGGGAAGGAGCAAAGCTAAGAGTTATTTCAGATGGGCAAGAAAGGTAACATTAAGCTAGGCTTTACATTTAACAAACTAAAGGTAGCCTAAGTTTAGCCTTTCTAGGCTGTATAGCCTAATGTTGTCCAAACGAATACATCCTTGTCAGGCGTTGTTGTAGGCCTATTATCCGATATTGTATGTGGATGTAGTTAGGCTACTATGCAGGCTACTTTTCATAACTTTTTAACTGACCAAATGCACGCACCTAAAACCGGGAAACAGACAAATATTGTCAACGCGTTTTTATGTGTTTATGTGTCAGATGGTGGGGGTACGCCAGCCGAGTCGGAATGTAGCCGGTGGTACGCGGGGGGGAAAGTTTGGGAACCGCTGTTTTAGAGAAATAGCATAAAGGTGGCCACCACACAGCCTTGATAACATTTTAAGAGTAAGCCATAAACATGTCAAAAACACATAGGCTAAATAAGAATCAATAACTTAAATGTGAAAAATTTGATTAATACTGCAAGATAAGACACCCACTGTTTCAATAACACAGTTGTAACTCAATAAGCAATCATCTATTTCAATAAAATACTTATAACTTATATTTCAGCCGGCTGGTGAGACTACAGCATGAAAAGGATGACTGATGTTAGGTTTTCAATAGAATTTTTATTAAGTTTTCAATGTGTGTTTAAAACAAGAACAGGAACAAATGCAAAAAAGACTGGGAGGAAGGTATGGTGACACTGCAACATAAAAAGAAGGTCTGACACTCATTTAGGTTTCCAAAAAATAAAAAGACACTCACAATTCACTTCATTCCCTGGTTCCCATGTCTGCAGCATATCTGTGAAAGACATGCTGCTAGTTGGGTTGGTGGGGGTGAGTTGGGTGTAAGTGTGTGGGGGTTGGGGAGATACGGGGACAGGGGATGGAAAATATACAGGAATGTTGGAAGCAGCGGGGAGTTTTGGGGTGGGTGTTGGGGAAAGGTCATCCTCCGATTCCCCTCCCAGTTGTCCTGGGGTGGTAAGCCGGACACTTCTCCTATGATCAAAATTAAATGAAAACTTAATGTCACAGAGACTTCCTATACCAATTCAATTCACAGAAGATATTTAATGGTGCTTAAAAGGACATCAAGCAAAGAAAAAAATAATGATGCAAACTGACGTACATTTTCTTCCGGAGGGGTCTCCCTGACACCTCAGCCTCAGACTGGAGGTCTGACTGCTGCTCCGCCTCCATCGTCTTCCTCCGCCCTTCCTCATAGCTTTCTGTAAAATACAGAATACACATTAGTACTCCAATGATAAGACATCTTAGCTAATGGTTAAAATAATAAATTAGGTGGAATCTGGTTTCTGATGTTAATATTTGAGCACTTTCAGAACAGACAGCTAGAGAAACATTTTTATTCAATCATTTAGCTGATGCATTTAAAGTTCAAGCACTGCATTAGAATGGTGGAAGCAAAAAACATTTTAAACCTACCAGTTTCATATAAGGTGCGGATCACCCATGTATCCCAGCCATGGTCAGGGGGTGCCAGGTGCTTTATGGCCTGGTGGAGGGCCATGCCCCTTAAATTATTCGGCCAGTAACACTGGCCCTTGTTGATCCAGATAGTTGGGACCAGCTCCACCTCCTGCGTATCAACGAACTCAACAACAGAGAACATCTTTGGGGAAAAAGCATATGACAGTTAACATGTGAGACACATACTGTAGCTGCCACATAAAATAGTGTAAATGACTAAGACAACAAGACCCATTTAGTTAAAAAGCCCACTCACCACGTCAAGGTATAGAACCATGAGTGAGATGTTAGTGAGATAGGACAAGACAGTAGACAAGGTTTAATGAAAAACAAACGTTTTAAAAACATCAGTGTTGGGAAGGTTACTTTTAAAAAGTCAATATAGTATCAACAACAACCCACCATGGAGGATGGATTGATATATAAGCCTATATGGTATGAAACACTGTTAGCATCATTGTGTCAAAGAACCTACAACAGAGATGTTTTGTCTGCACATAGGCTAAGAGGCTACCAAATCTCAAACAATTTAATTGTACTTATAGAGCGCCAAAACATTACACATGTCTCATGGCGCTTTCCAGAGTGTTAGACAATCAGAGAAAAGAAAAGTATATACATTTTTTAAATGAATTTCAACAGCACAAGGGGAGTTCCATGCCTTTTTGTAGAACAATCAGAGAAAACAGAAACAAGAACCGAAACTGCTCTAAAACATGCTGGCTGGATATAGGCCCTAATGACCATTACACTAATTTTACATTCAACATTCCCTGAGAGGTTTTTCATTTAGACTATCAATATAAACATTTAGGGAAATAAAAGAGACACCTGAGAGATACATAGGTTAGATGGTGTGGTTAAAACAATATGTGACTTTGACAAGACATGACCTACATGTTATAATGATTCAAAATGTAATTGCTTAAATGTATCAATGCTGGTGGTTGATGTGGGCTCTAAGCAAAGCCAGTAGCTTGAATGCTCAACTAAAGTGTCAAAACAGCAAAAACAACATCACCAACAGAGCAGTCTTTATGAGCAGTAGGCTTCTTAAGTGCTTATGCCCCGTAATAATGCAGGCTCTAAGCTACATTGCATTACTGCTTTGTGTGCAGTAGTGGCACTGCAACAAAATTATCATAATGAGGTAGCCTCACATATTTCTCAATATGCCCATGTATCTCAACGACTTTGAGCCGGGACGACATTTTTCCTACCACATAGATACCCAACTCCTGTGAAAAGGTTCCTTTAACTCATATTCTCTGAAAACAATGTAAATCTTGCCCAGAGACTGAAGGATGTTTTCAATCAAAGCAATGTGGTCACTTTTACACATCGGTCGGCCTTACCTGACACTTTGATTTTGGTACCACTAATGACAAGCTTTTCAAACTGAACTACTTGAGAGTCCATCATAGAGGATGGAACTGGTCCATGGCTATGTTATTTTAGCAACTCCCTCTTTCCCTGTAAAGTGCCATTCTCTGCAAAACGATCCATCTCAGAGATTCGCTGAATAACCTGAGCCAGTGGATGGTGTGGCGTTCTAATCATCTTTTTCATCTTACCTAAATAATCTTCAAATGGAAATCCAGAAATTAAGTCCAGATGTCCATGAAGTTTAACATCCTCAGAAAGATGGGTTAGACCATGTACATTGTAAGTAACAAATTCAGGACCATACAATTCACTGAAGTGTGTTACAAATGACACAAGTAGCTTGTCTGCAAAGTCATTAAGTGCTGCAGACAATGAAGGACTGGCGAGAATGAAAATGGCAACAGATAACAACATAAAGTTATTATAGACAGGAGTTGACAACATATCGCGGAGAACCACTGGCCCTGTGTAAGGTAAGAACTGACGCACTCTGTTGCTTTCCACCTCAGCCTCTCTGAAATCCCCCTAGGTTTACGAGCAAAATCCATCGGAATGAAATCTCTTGTGCAGATGAGTTCCCTTGAGATTTGTTCCATCTGACGAGCCGACAAGCGGCAAGACAAAGGTCCTGTTGTAAACCACAAATCCAACAGTCTACGTACTACCCCAAGACAAACTAGATGCATATAGTCATGAGGAAAGCATGACACCATGCCAATGCCTGTATCCTTTAAAGGACAACTTATGACGTGATGGTCCTCATCAGACATAAGTTCAAAGGCCAAATCTGAGCGCCGCTCACTATTGACCTCTGGAAAAGTCATCCTATGTTTAAGATAAAGGCCTTTTTGGACACACTTATCACAACCAGAGTAACCAGTATGACTTTTTGTTCCTTTAACAAAAGCTCTGGCTGGAGCATCACAGATAACAGAGGTCACCTTTACGAAACAGTGCTTCCCATGGATAACAAATCCTCTGTTCAGCTCTTGTAGTTCACTAACCAGATCTCTCAAATAATCAGTGAGACTATTGGGCTTCGAGTTGCCACAAAACAACGCAATGACAGCAGGCTTTCTCACAACGCCTTGCAGCATGCCAAGGATTGGCCAAAACTGAACCAAAGAACTCTTAAACAAAGACAATCCATCTATATTCAGCTGCAACCTAAACACATGCCTGTCTGGAATGTGGGACGAGATTTGTTCTAAACCTTTCTTAAAAGCGTTCAAAATGCCAAAGTAGTGGTAGGTACCACCAGCAAGATTTTGGATGGTGTAGGAGGTTGTGGTTCCTAGGAAAGTTCTAGCATCCTTTGGTAGTAAAGGATGATGAACTCTCAAGATTGCAAGAAGGGCAGTCATAGCTACCAAAGACACATTGAAATGAACTGCCCAATCACACAAAGACTCATCCAACGACAAGACCTCATCATTCTGAGAGTCATCATCACTCTCCCCTATTTGTCCCTGATCCTGCTGATTTTCCTGATTTTCCACTGGCTCACCAAAATGCTCTGCTCCAATCTCAGAACCACAGGCATGAGAGTCATCCTCCTCATTGTGAAAGGAGGCAAGTATAGAACTTACCTTTTTCACAGCTCTCCTTCTAAGTGTGCGTCTATCCATGTGTTCAGAATGTGTGTGTATTGTAGAGGCAGTTCCAGCGTTATGGATGTGACAATTGGACTCATATTGGTAAACAAAATGCCTTAGAGTGGGTGCAAAATTAGTATCAGTGAATTAATTTGCATAACTTTTAATGTAACCTCTGTCCTCTGAATACTGAGAAATCCTCAAATTTCATATAATCAATTTCATCTTAAGAATACAAGGCATTTTATCAGCGTTATGGATGTGACATGAAATGGACACACTTTTGTGAGAGATTACAGGTTTTCTACAAACTCTGTGAATTTTGAAGGAAACTGCCGAAACTATGATATATGTAGCATGAAGGAGACTTGAATGAACACAAAAAGTGTGTTTTTGAAACTATGCATCATTTTCATAATGCATTATGTAGGAAAAACTGGCGTTATGGATGTGACAGTTTCACGATATGGATGAGACGTGTCTGAACCAGTCCTCGACAAACTACATAAAACACATAATTAAGTAGTGAATTTTGATATGAAACAATTGAAATAGTAATCATGAAAAACTAGCGATGAAATTATTGCTTCCTCAGTGCCCACTAAGATCCACAGGAAGAATCAGGACAACCAGTCATTTAAAATATAAAAAATATATATTTTTTTCTTTTACCGTCATCAATTTTGGTCAGTGATTCCCGGGTTACTGAAACGCCAGGGAACATGAAACTTGGTGGCCACTCCACCAAATAACTAGCCCTACCTGAACCGTTGCACCCAAGATGACAAAATATTTATGGTATGTTAGTCTCAAGAGCCCACATCAACCTAACCCACTCATTTGTGATTTGCACACATAGTACACATGATTGCGCACATGCACACACGCACATGTACACACATGCACATGCAAGAACACACACACACGCACGCACACACGCACACATACAGACAGGCAAGCACACACACACATAAACACATACAGACAGGCAAACACACACACACACATGCACAAACATCCACCCACATGAATGCAGACACATAAACACACACACACAGGCACGCATACGCATGTGCGCATGCAAACACACACATGAATGCAGACACATAAACACACACACACAGGCACGCATACGCATGTGCGTATGCAAACACACACACAAACACACACATACATAAACACACAAACACAGGCACGCATACGCACATGCACACACACACACACACACTCTTATAAACAAAAGCAAACTCACATAAGTACACACTCATTTACATGCACATGAGTTGCAGGAGTAGGAGATGGAGACAAATTGACAAGCGTGATTTATTTTTGCGAAGAGAATATGCAGGACTGAGAGGCGGTCATATTGTGTACCGCTATGCAGTACATCTAGTTTATTGCTGCCGTTACTCATGTTACTCTGTGGGTATTAGCTACAGAGGACCATGCTGGCATATCGCGTCACATTTAAAATTAAACTGTGTTAAGCAGACGTGAACGGCAGGCTGAACAGATCTGCAACAGAATGAGGTTGCTATGTTAACTCCAGCTGCAAAGTCAGCCATCTTCACCAGCTAACACGATAATCCTGTTACTGTACAACAACAGTATGACAGTTACGGGAAGATAATCGCTCAGATTTTCGTTATTAGGCCACTTGAAAATAGGCTATGGCTAGGCTAATCACTGGAGGTATTTTAATATTATGTTTGTTTTGCTAATGGCAAGGCCTCCCTGTGGTTTTGATCAACCTAATAATCTTTGAAATGTCAACTGTAAACACTAAGGTGAAATGCGTTGAAACTGACATGCCACCAGAACAGACGTTTTATCGGCTTTGAGGTATAATAAAGTCTCCAGTCTTGTAAATTCACATTATGTAACATCCATAACGTCACATACATAACGCACCATTAAAGGTTTTAAAAGTAAGAAAGGGGCACAATTTGGTTATCACACTTTACATTGATATAAATCAGTTTTGCACAGACACTTTGGACATTGTCGCATCAACACTGTATGTGTAGCATAAACTTTTCCTATAAAACGTTATGGATGTGACATGGCCATGGAACTTGCTGACTTAAAAACAAAAGCCTTACAAATGTTGTGCTCTTAAAGGCAAGCTGAGCATAGACATTGCTCTACCATTCCCTTGTCAATCTGGAATTTGTCAAATGACACAATTTGTTTGAACCTTGGGTCCATTTATCCACTTTTTAAATATGTATAATATTACCATGTGAAAAATGTTGTTTCTGGTATGGTTGCACACCATATTTATGGTGTAAAAAGAGTGTAATTCTCCACATTCAATAAGATCAGTTACAAACAATAAAATATAGACCTAAATGAAGATTTTAACAACAGTTCTATTTGCGTATGCACAACTTTTTTTTTCCATGGTAAGGATGACCTTTGCATGGAATTGCCCTGTACCTTTACTCACTTTTTTTCTTCAGCCTAGGAAACAGAAGCAGACAGAAACCATTATAAAAAAACAAATGGCACACCAGTATCAAACAATTGAGATTGATTTCTGAATATGAAAATTATTAACATTAATTTATTTTCATCTTTCCTTTTATAGCCTACATGGCTTAGTGTTTCTTCACTAGGCTATTTATTGTTAAATTAATTAATTCAGTTTCTAATTTAATATTCCAAGTAGACTATAATTGTAATATCCTTAATAATGCTATAATGAAATACCTTAAATGTACAGTAATCTAAAAGGACGCTGTTCATTCGTTGTTTTCACTACTGCACGATCATGTGATTATGGCAGGGCCAGCCATAGGGCCAGCATTTGCAAGCAGCAGGAGCCAGGAACAGTCCACTTATGAAGCTATTTTACCTTTGGCTACCATTTGTTAAGTGTATTTCGTTTAAGTACAGATACTTTTCTAAAGAAGTTGATACCAATAGAATGAATTTGATCAGAAACTGTCTGTAATGAAACTGCTGCTTATGTTAACTAGCATAGCAGTCAATCGGGTAGGCAGTTATTTTAAAAGGCCAGCTATCGTTAGCATTTGCATCACATTAGCTTGCTGCCACAGAAAAAGTGTTAAGGGTAATGTTAATGTTAAGGACAACATAGGCCAGCTATTTACCAAGACATCTGTAGTGGAGCTCATCAACACTGGATAACTTACTAATTACCAAATTAAAGGTAAAGCATATTTTTTTTGCTTTGATTATGTTTGTCATATTGCACATGGCATTACGTTAGATATATTTGGTGTTTGGTAAATGACAGGCTTTTCAATTTTTGTGGTTGAACAAACAAGCACTTTGAATGCAAATAGATGTTGCATAGTATATTTTCTTTCTTTATTAGACCAGCGTCGCCATCTTGCGTTAAAAAAGAATTCGACCAGAACCTGCACTCTACTAGTTAGTTCTAACCTAACTTTATGGTTCTAATGCAGTGGAATTATGATAGAACAGCAGTGTGCATACTGTCGAGTAATGCTACCCACATCAGAATACTTTGACAAGATTTGGGAAAGATTGGAATATTTTAACTAATGCCCCACATTCAAGCTTTAACGTTATTCTAAAAACTACAATCTTTCAAGAGTCTTTCCCAAATCTCGTCCAAGTCAAAGCCTTCTGGTGTAGGATGGCTGATTTAGCACAGATAAAAGAGATTCGATTTGAAGAGTTGAGCAAAATCTGATTATCTACATTGTTTAACGTTACCCACGATCATTCAAAATTTGTGTCCATGAATGAATGAGCTGAATGAATTAATTCTGAAATGCTAGCTAAATGGCGGCTAATCTTAATACCGACTCTGTCAAATATAGGTTTAACGTTATGCTGTTCGTTCAGGATGATGCCGCTTCTGGGTAGTGCTACTCAGATTAGGTTTAGGCTACTAACTTTAAACAACGTTAGCACTACATATCACGATATTATGATTTTGCACTTAGCGTAGACTATGTCGTCTTTTTGCATTTGATGGGTAAAGCATGATCTAGCCTATGCTAACTTAGCTGCTACTAACCTTAGATGGCCCTTTAAATGCGCCCACTTCAATGCCGGCAGCTTGCCACCTTATTAACTTTAATTGCGGGGAGAATCCTATTTAAATCATAAATCAGACGTAAGTAATATGCATATATTTTAAAACACCCTCGTTGAATGTTTATTCTATCTCTATGACCTTTTACACTCATTACATTCATGATTAAGCAAGTAAAGTCACTTACCAGATCGGTGTCCGAGAAATGAGACAGATTCGCGCCGCCTTGGCTCCGTTGAAAGTCGGCCTGTGTCCGTTCCATAGGTAGTGGGCCGATAGCCACTTAATGAAATCGGGCCATCGCCTGTATAATGCTCATCTACCGTGCTATTTTGCCGCGGCCCGCAAACATGGATTAGGTTGTTTTATGTTCAACTATCCTACAGAAATAAATCCCCTGGCCATTGATGTCAAGTCTTAGCCTAACTTTAATGAATTGAGTGTGATACTTTAGATGTTCCGGGAAAAAATGACAGGCATAATTGCTTTGTACATTAACATTAATGAATGGAGTGTGATACTTCAGATGTTCCGGAAAAAATGACAGGCGTGTATAATTGCTATGATAAATAGGCTATTTTGGTTTGTTGTTCATCAACTGTCTATAGAAATCAATACACCTGTTGATGTGCAAGCCTTTGACATAGCCTTGTTCTGGGGAAAAAATATTGCCGCATCTGCCTCCAACAGTGGCCTGTCAAACCACTATCGGGCCAAGTAAGTAAAAACGTAATCAGCCCAACTACTGCGTGCCAGTCTTGGCCCGGTCAAGAGAAACAGTTTGTCTACCGCATCTGTGTCGAAGACCGGCGTATAGCCCATCGAACCACTATCGGGCCGAGCAAGAAACAAAGTAATCAGCCCAACTACTGCGTGCCAGTCTCGGCCCATTCAAGAGCTGCCGCATTTGTGTCGAACATCGGCGTATAGCCCATAGGAGCACTATCGGGCCGAGCGAGAATTGTCGTTCTCAGTCCAACTACTGCTTGCCGGCCTCGGCCCATTAAAGATAGATGGTGTTTCAGCCTGGGCCTCACTCTTGATTATTAACTGGGGTGATATTAAATCATGAATATGAAAACTAAAGGACTCGGTCTCGACTCGGACTTGCTTCCTCAAAGACTCGGTCTTGACTCGGACTCGACTGTATTTGAAAACCAACAGACTCGGTCTCGACCCTTTAAAGACTCGGTCTTGACTTGGACTCGGCATAGGCTGTCACGTCCCCATCACTAGTGTCTGATATAAAAATACAAAAAGGTAAACAGCAATGGAAGTTGACTATACACATTCTTAATACTTCATAAACGGTATACTTTATAAGTGTCTCTCTGTGTGTATATATGGTGAGCAGATTTGTTATCAGCGAATAGAGAGGCCACGCTCCACTGGCCAGTGAGCTCAGGCTTAATTAAATGTCCTCTCTTTGTGTTGGGGGAGATATAATAGTTCCCTCTCACACTTGTTGCCAGGTGCACTGAGGTGTGTCAGGCATCAAATGATGCCAGGGGTCCCCGAAACTGTTGTCCTTCAGGAAAGGGTGAATATTTTGATGATTAAGAGCCAGTCATTAGGGCTAATCTCAGGCAGACCCTCTGTGAGGTGACGGAGAGAGTGTCTCCTGGAAAGGATCTGAGAACTGACGCCGTCAAGCAGAGTGGCAGTACGGGTGAGAAATCTCACAGAGGCATTGCAGCGCATGGAACCATCTGTCTGCTCCTCAGAGTGACATGGTGTTTGCTGCATCAACACCTTTCACAGTCTGTCCCTGTGTGTAAAACGTGCACACACACATCCACACTGTCCTCTAAGCCTATTTCTGTTTCTATGCATCTTTATCTAAGTTTGGACTCAAGTGGGTACATACAGATAAGCCCCAAACTATTCAGTCACACCATTTTTTATTTCGACCTAGAAAACACACAAAAATATATATTTTTATCTACATCTCTAGCACAATCCCCCCCCCACCCCCCGGACATATACAGCCCCATAAACAGAATGTTGAATAACACTGATTTCATTATTTCTTCTTTTGTGTTGTACATTTCAACCAATTCAGTAGCTTTAGTCCTATTTAAATTTAAGACTGGGGCAGATCGCTTGCCTGACTGAATTGATTTCATCTACACAACTGTTTAATCTTTTCTCTTAACATTCACAAGATATCAGTTGTCTCTAGGCTATATCTCTAGTCCTTTGTGTATGAAGACAATCAACTGCAACTTTTTCAGCATTGTCATGCATGCATCAACAGTTGAATGGTTACCATTGAATATGGGCTGGTTGATTCCTTGCTGCATGTTGCATGGTTAGCATAGCATATGGGCTGGTTGATTCCTTGCTGCGTGTTGCATGGTTAGCATAGCATATGGGCTAGTTGATTCCTGCAGGTTGCCTGGTTAGCATAGCATATGGGTTGGTTGATTCCTTGCTGCATGTTGCATGGCATATGGGCTGGATGATTCCTGCATGTTGCATGGTTAGCATAGCATATGGGCTGGTTTATTCCTGCATATTGCATGGTTAGCATTCCTTGCTGCATGTTGACCTGCCATACGTCATTGTGATTGTGTTGTAGTGTAGGCCTACTTGCCTGTTTGATTTTACCTTGCATTCAGTTTAATTTATTTTGGTTTCATTTAACCCTTACGAGCCCGACCGTTCTAATTTCGTTACAAAAGTAACAATGGCCAATCGTCTAATATCTCAGCTGTCCAATGACTGATTTTATTTCTGAAATCTTCCCCGTAATGCTGACAACATAAGCTTCAATTTGATATGATTGGTTAAGGGGTTTATGGCGCGAAATGTTTTGGATACTTGAAGATGAGTCTTGAAAAAATATTTTCACTTGAGTCGGTGCATTTGACGTGGACAGCCGGATGCCACCTGCACTTAAGTTGGAGTTTACCTCGACTGGAAACCACACAGCTGGATAAACTGAGGTAATATTGTTTTTACATCGGTTCTAGTTATGGTTTATCTTAATTTGAAGTCCTTAAATCATGTTATTTGACAGTAATATGCTTTTTTCATCAGCGTCAACATTATGGCTTAGCGGGGGGCTAGTGCATCGTCACGTAACTTTAGCTAACTGTATAATTCTGAACTGCTTGCAATATTATCGTTTGCTTTTGATGTCAGTTATTTTCATTTGACAGTTTCATTTAAAAACCTGTTAGTATATAACCTGTAGGTAAGTTTGTTTTCTAGTACCAATTTGCTTGTTTAGGTAAGCATTATATTGGCAAGACAGTATAGCAAACCAAAGCTGAATAAATCAATGGGCGCTGCGTTTCAAGTTGCGTTACATTCTGACATGAAATAAGTTTAGCAATATTTGTACCTCTCAATATGTAGTTGTAGAAAATAAGATGTGAAATCACATATTCTGTCAGAAATGTAATTAACTTATTGCCTTTCCTCCGGTTGTTATCTGTAGTGCAGTCTGTAGTGAACTATTTTAGCTGGCTAACTTCTAAATGACAAACATCAGACGTGCTTGTCTCAACATTTTCTAAGATGGCATGACTTGAAATAGATGAAGCACAACTCCTCTCAATATTTAGTTATAGAAAACATGATGTGAAATCACATATTCTGTCAGAAATGTCATTATTGCATTTCAGCAGTTTGTTACTAGGTGAAATGTAATCTGTCTTTATCTTGATGCCAGCCAGGCAATCAGATTTAGGGTAGCTAAACCCATGTGTAATTCTGAGGATGCTTCAATAGTTTAGGCTACCTCTTCTTTTGTGTGCATACATGCACAAATCTGTAGTTTTGTGATTTTATTTTTTACATTAATAAAGGTATTTGTATGATTTCGCTCTTGTTTCAGATGGAGGATGACAAGACATACACAGACCTTCTCGCAAGCCTGAAGAGGTAGCTGACTGCTCATGAGCTTGCGCTCTACAGCTGGTAGGCATTTCCGTTGAAATTTCAGCCTCACCTTCAGCTGCTCCAACTACTACTCTGTCGTCTTTCCATCAAGTACATATTCCTGTACAGCAGGAGCTTGTTATAAAAAACGTACATAATAAAACTAAAGTAGCTTGTATGGCCCTGGAGTGTAACGGTAGGCGAATTTGTTTTATTGATAAACAAATTGCTGTCAGATTTGGCATTCTGCAAAAGGGGATGCGTTTAGTAATGAGTCATAGCTCTTCTGTGTTCAACCTTTAGGTTCCCCACCCCACCTTTCCCAATCCTCCTATGTAAGTGTGTGTGTGTGTGTGTGTGTGGGTATGAGTTTGTGTGTATATGTGTGTATGTGTTTATTCTCCACAGGCTTGTTCTAAGTATGTAATCCACTTTCAAATGTTTAGAACACATTGAGTTTTGAGTGATGTTGATTGTATTAGTCCGGTGGACAGAAAGGTGAACCCGGAAATGTTGAGTACACCAAAGTTTTATGATAGAAATATATAGTATGGGTCCCCAGCATGCAGAAACTGGCGGATGCTAATTTGCATATGTTGGGTAATTTGTGTAATTCAGCTAATTAGCATAAATTAGCATAATCACCTATATTGATCATATTATAGGAGCTGCTTGGGCAAAATGGACAATGTTAGTATGTTTTTAGGGGTTACTGGAGATGCTGAGTCCATACCTGACATTTTCAAGATTCAAAATCACTATTTAAACATGGTTTGGTCACGTTCTTACTCTCATTAAGCTGATTTTGCTGAGTTTTTGGGGCCGATTTAGACAGATTTTTGGAGGATAAAAATGTTCAGTGTTCAGGAATAATTTGGATCCTCAAGTTATTTCTGAATTCCACAATGATTTTGAAAATAGCTATTCACTGGCCCTCTGGTGTGACTCACAATTGAGTAACAAAGTGAAGAACTAGCCTCTACTACTCCTCACTGTCCTCATCCGTTGTCCTGTCGTCATCTTCTCCAGATTCTTCATCCCTGTCCTTCTGCTCTTTTTGCTGTGTTAATATATTGTAACATGTAACATCACTGCCTTTGCAGAAACAATAATTAGTACAGGCCAGGCCTGCAGTTGCACTTTCCAGATACATGTATACACAGTTTTAACCCAGCTGTGCAGTTACAGCTGATAACATCTAACAAATCAGGAGGAGCAACAGGACTTGAATCGAGGGTGGGCGAGTTCTTCTCCTTTCTTCACACCTGTCTTCTTACTCCATCCAAACGCGGTAATATCCACAGCCGGTGGATCAGGGCGGTCTGGTGCTTTCCAAAGCAGCACCTGTAGATGGGCACGTTTTCCATAGAGGAGCAAGTTGCGTTCTGTAGGAGACAGTGTCTTCAGTGCTGGAGGAGCCGGGAGTGGGAGACCTCTCCGCCAGGGATGGATCACTGCACGGGCCTACCGGGCCCAGGGACCTAAGGGGTCAGGGGGCCCTGAAGCCCAAGCCTTTGCATGAAATCATTGCCTCAATATCAACACATTATCAGGATGTAGGCTATGAATCTGATTGAATTTAGTATTGGCCATCCCCAAAATGCACCAGAATACAGGAAATCACATCAAACAAATTAAAACATTTCTGAGGGAGGACCCCCAAACCCCCCTTCCACATATGCGACAATTAGTGGGGGGCCCTTAATACATCTGGGCCCAGGGGCCCGAAAGTTCATAATCCGTCCATGCTCACCGCTAGGTGGAGGCCCAAGCAAAAGGATCCAAAAAGAGCCCTTGCAAGGGGTACTATAAAGCTTACAGAGGCCTTCAGTAGAGACCAGCCGTCACCTGGGCCTGGCTACGGGAGGAGTGCTTGCCTGAAGAGGGTCTCGATGCAGTCGCCACGGCGGAGAAAGACTTCACGCGACCGGGAGAGCGGCCTGAGGAAGCAGCCTTGGAAGATGAGGTGGTGACGTCGGCCTGGGCGCTGACTTCACCGCGAGAAGACCTGGGCGGCTTTAGGCTGGAGTTGCCGGTGGCCCTGGCTGCGGTTGGGCAGCCTCGGTGGAAGGGCCCTCTGAAAAACTGCACTGTAAGCCTTTGTGTGGGAGGCACCATGCTGTGCGGGCGCCTGTTCGAGTTGGCCTGTTCGCTGGCGCTCTTTAGAAAAATAAGGGGAAAAATAGTTTGTGGTGTGAAATCCGATGCCACGAGCCAGAGAGAAGGTTGAGGCCTTGGCGCGACCGTGGCGGAGTGGAGCGGGCGGGAGCAACGGAGGACAGCTCTGCGACAAGGCAGCAGAGGAGGGACACCAACGTCGGTAGCTGTAGCCTGATTGCGCAGCATGGTCCGGCTGCGATGGAGCTGGAGTCTGCTGCCCCGACTGGCAAGACGACGGAGCGGAGCGTCGGAAGTGTGGTGCCGGTTACGGTGCTCAGTGCCGGGGGGTCTGTGGCAGTGGAGGCTAGGCCCCGCCAGGTGTTGGAGGAACGTTGCTGTGGTGCACACTGCGAAAGTGCGACCTGAGGGCGTTCGCTGGGGACGAGCGGCGACGGCCAGGTGACTGCCAGCACGCCCGCATTGGGCTGCTGGTGGTCGTGGTTCCTCGGGGTGAGTAGGGCTCTTGTGGTGTGTGCACCCCACCTGCTGTGTGGCAGAGACTTTGCTGGACTGAATGTGGGAACGCCCACGCCGAGGACGGCAATGGCTTGTTGGGGAAACTGTGTAGCGTGCTGGACTGTGCTTGAAATTCCCACAATGTTTTGCGCTGGGGATTAGGGGAGAACTTTGGGGTTGTTAATATGTGTGCTTGTGCCTTTATGGTGTGGCGTCCAACCCTATGTGTGTAAGGTGCGAGTGTTCTTGACTTCCCTAGCGTGTGCTATGTTCTGTGCCTATGTCCCTGCTCCCGACCTTTAATAAAACTTTTGATTAGACAACGCTGTCTCATCAATCGTATTAAATCTGCTTAGCATCATTAGCATGCTGCACATATATGTTAAAGCTCTTGCATTCAAGTTGAATGATCATCTCAATACCAATGTTTCCCAAAAGGGCATGTCCCAAGGAGAACAATATTACCTTAAACACACATGAGGAAACTGAACAGTCCAATCAGTAGACTATGATAAGCTAGCCAACTATGCTACTTTGTTTACAATATTTCCAGGCTTCAACCAGACAGCTGAATGTGGTAGAGTTATAATAGAAATAGTAGGCCTAAGCTATAGGCTAATCTGCATAAAGTGTGCTGTCATAAATATCAGACATTCATTATTCTCTCTTTTTATATCAGGATATAAAATAATACAGATATATTATATTGTAGTCTAGCCATCCCCCCCCCCCCCCTCCAAAAAAAGAGGTTTGTATCAAACCGTGGGTCAAAAATCACGATACGAATCGAATTGTTAAGTTGGTGTATTGTTACAGCCCTACTGTATATCGCTACAGCCCTATCCTCCAAAAATCTGTCTAAATTGGACCAAAAAACTCTGCAAAATCAGCTTAATGAGAGTAAAAACGTGACCAAACCAAGTTTAAATAGTGATTCTGAATCTTGAAAATGTCAGATATGGACTCAATATCTCTAGTAACCCCTAAAAACATACTAACATTGTCCATTTTGGCCAAGCAGCTCTTATAATATGATCAATATAGGTGATTATGCTAATTTATGCTAATTAGCTTAATTACAGAAATTACCCAACATATGCCAATTAGCATCCGGCAGTTTCTACATGCTGGGAACCCATACTATATATATTTCCATCATAAAACTTTGGTGTACTCAACATTTCCGGGTCCACAATGGGGCTCTATGGGTTGTCCACCGGACTATATTCCTAGCTTTTCATGAATAATAATACATTTTATATATGTATATAATTTTCATATTATACTGATTTATATAAGGTAGTTGTATTTGTTGAATCAAATTTATTTTATGTCTCTTTTCCGAAATGGTCTTCAATGAATACAGTATACTTACTTCCTGTATTACTGGTAAGGTACAGTATGTTTTTTTTAATGTCATTCTTATTGACTGTAGCATTTGCTTATATACAAATAAATGGTTTATTCTTATAGACCAAATACATCTAAACCATTGTTTCTGACTTGATTATTAGTTTTTATGCATACTTTTATGTTGTTGGTGAGAAAGTGAATGTGAATTCTGTCAACATTCTAAATCCTGTTTCCTGCATTTTTTTACACTGATCACTTAAATTATCATAACTTTTGAAAGGTTAATGATATTCCAATATAGTCTTTTTTGTTAAATAGCTGAACATTTCATACACTCTATATTTTTCTCTATCTTGTAGAGAAATATGATGAAAATTCAATTTTTATGTGAATGAAATAAAATTTTGACAAATTCCGGATATACATTTGGAGAGGATTTTCAAATACTGTTCATTATTATATCAACATTACCATATGTATTTTACATCATTTCATAGAACTGAGCCTTCTGATTAAAATGGTATGTATATCCCATTGATGGTATGTATTATACTCAAGAAATAAGGTTTTTTGTGTGAGGAGGTCATCCAGCACCAAAAAAGGAATGTTCGGCACGGGCACGAAAGGGTTAAGTGTATGGTTTTCTTTTGAATAAATTGTTAATTCATCCACCATTCATTTATCTCTCCTTGTATGCTGCCACTACTGTGCCACTAGCTGATTAGGCATAAAAAAAAAAAATCTTGGGTTCCGGTTTCCGACCGACCCTGTCAATTTATGTGCGACCCAAATTTATTTTATGAGCTTGGAGAAGAAATAACACTAAATACATTTAAATAAATCCACAAATAAAAGGCGAACTATAATTACATTAATTACCCCTTGCGTTATGTATAGGGATGAGCGTATTCTCTCTTTTACAAAGTAGCCTATGCACAGCTGTTCAGCTGCACCTTCTGCATATGACACCAAAGACTGCCCTAACGTGTTCGTTCCTCTACAGTTTTGATGACAATAAATAGAAGGCTAACGTTAATGATCTGCTTACTTGCATCTCTCAACCTGGTGTTGCTAACCTGCTATGAAAGTAAGTTAATTAAGGCCTACTTGGTTTACTGACATTTGAGTAGGCTATGCAACCCATTGGCAAACGTTTACCTGGATATGTCCTTTTAGCTTATGTCATGTTTGCTAGCTTGTGGGCTTAGTTTGAGTAGTGCTACCAAAATCATAGAAATTAATAAAATTGCAAGACATTTACCTCTTCTATGATCCAAGAATGATTTCATTCGAGTTGTTTTTTTAACATTTATTTTAACTAATGACATAGAAGACATTCCCAATTGCATCCACATATCGAAATGCACTATGCAAAAAGTGATTTACACTCCTAGCTGAACACAGTGAGATGCAAGCCTTCCAATCCACTCAGAAATGTAATTAGGCTACTCTCACGTCCTTAAAGGGGCAGGCAGTCAATTAGACGTACACCACCAATGTAATGACATTAAACAGAAGTGTAGTCAAATAGTTTAAATCAATATGAAATTACTAGATACTTACTTGGCTATTAGTAATTATGCAGGCCACAGACTATGAATTATTAAAAAGATATGAACTTAATATGAATTTGAAACATATGACATGATGCCATCTCTTTAGGTGACTGTCTTTTTTGGACAGTTCTACGAAAGGTTATACTGCTTTGTGAATTACCTCAGTCAAAGCATTTTCACAAATAAAGTAGGCCTACTTTGATTTTCTGTAATCCTTACTGTTTACCTTTAATTATCCTTTTTTAATAAGCATCAAGATTATCAGTGTGATTTTGGTCTTACTAACCTTAGTTTCCCTAAATTAAAAAAAAAAAAATCGCAACTATTTTTGCAATTTTCACTTCTTCCCGCAATTTCTCCACAAGAAACAGCTAAAAACACCGCAACTTCCATCCAGGCATTTTAGGTCGTAACAGTCTCAAAAAACCTTGTGAAATCCTGGAGGGACTGATTTTCTACCTATCCCTTACTGCCACTGGGGAAAAATAAAAATAAAAAAATCCCTACCTACCCATGGCCTCAACTGACAACCAACAGGAACCAAACCTTTTTTTTTTATGCCTTAACTACCTGGCAATCTTGGAGGTCAATTTATTAATTTATTAATCTTATGGAGTGAGATTAATTGTAGTTTCTCGCAATATTTACCACTGATGCATTTTTCTATCCCATAACGTTTGAGATACGCTTAAAGGTGCAGTAAGCAGGAAGGCACGTTTCTATTCACATTTATTAGCAGATGCTTTTGTCCAAAACAACGTACATTATATTTGAACCAAGGACCAAGTGAAACATGCCAGAAATGTACCTCACCCCTACCTTCAGTATTAGAGAAACTTGGAGCTAGAGGTCTGCGCGGGACTGATTTTCCAGTCCCGCTCCCGCAATATTCTGTCCCGCTCCCGCATTATTGTGTCATTTTTAGTCCCGCTCCCGCCCGCATCTGTAACATGATGTCCCGCTCCCGCGGGGCATGCAGGAGGAATAGCCTATTCAGTTTTTCTTTCTGTCTCACGAAAGGAGCACACACACCTCCAAGACTCCAGATGTCAGTTTCTTGGTTCTGAATGTAGGCTAACAACTGAAGTAGGCCTAGTCTGCCCTCTTCCTCTGTCATGCTTTCGATTTCGAGTTTTGACAATGAGCAGCAGGAACAAATTGAACCCACGTAAACGACAATATAGGCTATCGGCCTGCTATCCGTCAGTTATGCTTAAACCCCGTTTTTTTAATGCTACCTAACAGAACATCCAGCTGAACTATAGTTATGAACACTAATCATTTCCATATTTAATTTTATGCACATATTTAATTTGCGGGAGTGCAGTGAATCATTGGTTTGTCCCGCACCCGCGAACGCACCTCTCTCATCCCGCGCCGCACTCTTTTGCGTCAGGACCCACGGGTCTACCGCGGGAGTGCAGACCTCTATTTGGAGCCTGGGCTGCCTACAAAGACCAGGTTTTTTTACAGCGTACTCACAGAATGGGCAGCTAGCGGTCATGAGGAGAAGATTACTGAATGTGACAAAAAATTGTATGGTCTTGAAATAGCATAAAATCGCTGATTGCACCTTTAACCTTTCCAGACAAAGTATTTGTTTTTTTAAAGGATGCCTATTTGCCTGCACCTTATACAGACACATTAGGGCATTCTGGTGTGTCTCAAAACAACTCAAATCTGCATGCGGTCATAATAACGTTTTATTTTGGACCACAACTTGTAACAATCAGCTTTTTCAAAAGTAACTATTACTAATAA
Source organism: Alosa pseudoharengus (assembly GCF_046254945.1). Lineage (NCBI taxonomy): Eukaryota > Metazoa > Chordata > Actinopteri > Clupeiformes > Clupeidae > Alosa > Alosa pseudoharengus. The sequence goes on from NW_027468650.1 coordinate 32,645,689, forward strand.
ACACGGCAGGGCTCTACAGTGCGCCCATTTCACTCGCACATGCGAGTAAAAATGATGCCGTGCGAGTGCAAAAAAAATATTTAGGCGCACTGGTGCGAATGACTTCTAACCATGTCAATGTTTGTCTACAAAATACACAGCAACATCGAGAAACATTACTGGTGCAAACCATAGAATCACGTCGCGAATGCAGCATAAAAACTACACCTCCCATCAACGTTAGCAGTTTCGCGTTGTGACTCGCTAGTAGTCGCTTCTATCAAATCCAAGAGCGCGCAGAAAAAGGGTAAAGTTAGACTAGCCAGCCAAGATGCAAAGATTGAAGAAATTAGTTCTTCTATCCAACGAATTCATTGGATATAAGAGGAACAGGATGAGATTCTGAGAATGCAGTGAGAGAAGGAAAGGTAACCTAACATGCCTTTTAGCCCAGTTGACGTATTGGCTGCAATATGCAAAATATAGCTGTAGCGAACGAACTGGCACAAAAGTACCCTCCCGTAATACTCCCATTTTATTCAAAGGTAGAATGCTACTGACATCTCCAGGCTTCCACGCATGTTGTTTACACCGAATACAAGCTGAAGTGCAAAACGAAAGTAGGCCTAACGTTTGCCTACTGCCCCCATCAATGCAGATATTTCAAATAAAAACTAAAAGTATAAAACATATATCCTTGATTAGCCTATTTTGGGTTTTGTGGAAGAGAAAATGGACTGTTTTAGTAGTAGTCTTATTAGGCAGTATGCAGTCAGATAGGTCACCATGGGCATATTTGGATTAGCTAGATGGATTCACAAATAAATAAATTAGCCTACATTTGGCAGGATACTTGATATACAGGCTAAATGCAAATATGGCAATGTATTATATTATTTTACATTAACAAAATGTAGGAAAATAGAACAGACTGAAAATAAAGTAGGCACTGATCTTTAAAATCCTGTTTCCTGTAGCCTAAATGTTGTCAGTCATTCTTAATATTCGCAATTGGTGCACTGGCATGTTTAACTGTTAGCTGCAGTATAATGTTAGATTATGTGTAAGTTAAGTACATAACTGACTGTGCTCCCAAATTTTTGTCTGTGCTCCTAAATTTTTTAACTTGGGCTCACAAGTGCTCCTGAAAAAAAATGTTAGTGTAGAGCCCTGCACGGGTATTATCCTGATCCTCCTACTGGATTATGTTTAAATAAGTTATTAGAAAAAACAAGTTCTGACAATGCATTTAAGTTTCAAGAATATATTAGCACACCCGTGTATAAGTAGTTTTTCAAACCCTTTAGTTCACCCTCATTAAGCATTAATGACTCAGTCTATTAATCCTCAAAGTGATGAGGCGCTTTTCCTTTATGCGTAGTAACAACGCACCCAACAACTGTTTGTATGCACAAACGAGCGCACGTATGCTCATAGGTTCAGCCAAAGTCACTTCTCTCGAAAAATAATAATCCAATAAATCCACAGAAAAAAACACGGAAAAATCACCACGACCCAGTCTTCATAATCCACAAACCAAAAAGGAAGTAATCCACAACGAAGAATCCACAAGGAAAGAAAAACAGCTGTGTCCGTGACACAACCTCAGCAACACCAAAAATAGATCAGCCTTACCGGTTTCCAACGCGGCAACGATCGCATTAGGTCCTTTTTCGTTCCTTTTGAAACGGTGTGGCTTTTAGCTATTTCCACAGTTAGCTTTATGGTCCAGTCTGCCGATATCTCAGGTCTCGCTTAGACTCCCCGAGTATTTTTCCGCCCCTCTCTCCTCTTCTCGTACCGCATTTAAAGCCATTTAAAAGTTCCCGCATCCACTGATAGGTGCGTCAGCTGACGCGTTAGACCATCAGCTGACGGGTTTGACAGCCAACTGATAGGTGCGTCAGCTGCATTAGACAATCAGCTGACGGGTTTGACAGCCAGCTGATAAGTGCGTCATCTGACGCATTAGACAATCATTTGACGGTTTTTGCAAACAGCTGATAGGTTTTCCCACCCCATGTAAACCAAAGAAAACATACAGACAGTATTCTGATACAGGCCCACAGGTACATATAAAGAGTGGAAATAGAACAATGTGGAAAACACTTATTACCTGGTTACTAATTATTGTCTGACCAGGTTTATTAGTGAATCCTATATAAATTATGTGGCGGTGCTACAAACTGATGTTATTCTCACAATTTTCTTAGTTCGGGTGGGAATTTACGGACTGACCTTCGACTTCAACAGCTGCTACAGTGCTGTCTAGTAAGGGACTAAAGCATGATGTTCGACTGACTTCCTCAACACAGGATGACTCAACAGCCACGCCCCACCATGCTCAGGGTCAGCCAACTGGGTGTGTCTGCCAGAGTAGCAGGGAGATTACCCCCAGCACAGAGAGAAAATACAGCCAAGCCCTCAGCACCTGTATTTCTACATCCCCACACACAGACCTCTACATTTTGGAAGGGGTTGTCAGACTGGGCAGGACAATCTGGTGACATTAGGGCTGTAGATGTCCTTCCAAACCCTGTACTGTGGAATAGAGACTTGGTCATGGATATGAGGTCACATGTATTAATTTCTGTGTACAGGTTTTACTCAAACATGACATTTGCACAAAAGTATGCACTTCACTTCATAATTCTGAAAGGGAATGAACACTCCTTACATGGTTCAAAACCTTAAATCTGGTTGAATTAGCATTTACATTGTCAAAGTAGAGATCTGCTCCTGCAAAAACGTGTATTAGTTAGTCCCGTTCCCACCAGCATCTATTACGTTTTGTCCTGCCAGCTAGTAAGTCCGCTAGTAAAACTATATGCCCCCCCCCCCCCACACACACACACACAGAGGCATAGCTGTCAACATCCTGTTTTTTCCGTGTTTCTCACGTATTTTAACTCTTTTCCAGCTGTCTTCCCGTTTTAGTATTTCCCCGTAAATGATCCTGTATTTTTTACGCTCTGGTTGTGTTGTGTAACCAGAACACACAACTATCCGTGTCTATGAAGTGTGAAGTGGCTTGCACTTGGCTTGCTAGACCTCCAGTAAAGCAGGTGGCAGTATACAGACAGTATCTAGGCTACTATTGAAGAAGACAGTTTCAGGGGCTGGCGGCAGGAAGAGGGAAAAGAGTAGCGGGTGGAACTTCAAGGAGAGTAGAGACTAGATGAGTCAGAGTGATGTGCGATGATGGATCAGGACGACCAAAATCACCTACCAAACTGACCAAAACCCAGGACATTATGCCAATATCTGAGTAAATGGGAGGCCACTTTCCACTACCTGACAAGCAGCCATGTAGGTCCAAAAGTTGTTGTAATTTCAGTGTCGGTCATGGAGGAAAAAACAACGTTTCGCAGCACGACAAATCACTGAAACACAAGGGTGCGGGTGAGTCAGCTAGGCACACAACATTGTTAACATCATTTGTGGTGAACGGTGCCTTGTTTGAAGCTGACAAAGTATTGAAAGCTGAGATGAAAATGTCCATGCTAATTGACAAGTTAGGTAGGTAGGGTGTCGCGCCAATTACTCAAGGCCGTGCGGGTGCGATAGTTCTGGGCACACTCTCAGAGTTTACATATTTATCAGACATTGTGGCTTCATTATCCTTTTGTTTCCTGGTTTTAGGAATCGTGGCATTCCCTGGAAAAATCTGATTGCGTTCAATTCCGATAACGCAAGTTATCAGTAGTGAGTAGGGTTAAAACAAACTAGCCTAATTTGTAATCCCTTGGCTGCATCTGCCACCTAGTCCAGCTTGCCACTGGTTGTGGCACAAAAGCTACAAAGCTGCCTGTGGAAGACATACTGGTGGTACCAGGGGATCAAGAGCGTGCATGTTAGCATACGCCATTTTCAAGTATGGCGCTGCATGGAGCATTTGGAACCAGCTCTATGCATGAAAATCCGTGTTGGGCATGAGCTCTCATGCGCGTACATGTTGGTGGGCAGGTACCTATCCGGCGGCTACAGCCAAACGTTATTCAGTGCGTATTTATTGAGGAGCCTATGAGAAGACGTGTATATTATGGTTATTTATGCATCATATGACAAATAAAGAAATTTGTATTGATCTTGTTTCGTTGTTGTTTGTCCCAAACAAAAATAGCCTAGATATGATTAAAGACAATAAATTACACAACAGCAGAATAAAGCCCTTGTCTTGTTATACACCAGGGTCTCCAACACGTTGCTCTCAAGCTACCCATCACTAGCTGCCCCCTTTTGAGCTTGCCAGAGGCTGAAGCAGTAGGCTACTACATTTAAACACAATTGTTGCCGTGGCATTCCAGCCTACGAATTTAATAAAAATAAACCATGCATAATTAAAAAATAACTCAATTTAGGCTACGCAATAAGGTTTCCATTAGAGCACAGCGCATGTTCAATGAATGAGTGAAAGCGGCTGCCTTGTTGTCTCGCAATAAACAGCTGGAAATTCCGACACTTTTTCAACTACATGAAACTTTACAGTGAACCATCAAATACCCCCTAGATTTAATTGCCCATCAGTCTCAACATTTAGCTATATAATAAAACAGTCCAAAAGTAAATTAAATCCCAAACCAAACCGAAAATCGTCTGCTTCTGATATGCCGCTCCAAACGAAACGCATGTCTCACAATAAAACGCACAATGTAAGAAATAAAGGTCTGCCTCGAATACAAGCCTGCCCCAAATAAATTTCGGTGCTTTGCGCAGCCTAATGGCGGCCTTACATTGTACGATTTTGGTCTGTTTTCACAGTCGGCGACTAAATTTCTAAAGTCGGACAGAAATCATGGGAGTTGTACTGGAATCGCGGCGCGCTCCCGTCAACTAGATCGTTAAGTGTAAGGTGCCAATCTTAGCGGTTTTAAGTCAGTCGGAGTCAGTCCTTTTCTAGTTTTGCCGTTACGACAATATCAAACATGTTTGACATTATCGCAAGTCTTTCTAGTCGTGGCTCATGCAAATAGTGACGTGAACTATAAAAAACCAATAGTGAACTCTCTCCAACAGCAAACAGGAAGGGGCAAAGTAGGCGACAGCTGTAGCCTATAATTATTTGTTATTCTTATAATATTTGTCATTTCTTATACATATTTAGTCGGCTCTTCGACATGACAGAACAACTCTATATCGGTTAGGGATGAAACAATGCTGCAGAAAGACGAAAATACGACTTTGAGTTTAGTAGGCTATCATTTCAGTTCCTGTTTATCTATTGCACGATGGGTAATAATTTCATGGAATCTAGTTGCAGTCTTGTAAATAGTGACCCTGCAAGATCCCTAGTTATAGCAAAATCATAGTCTGTGACTCTACTACTTGTCTTTAGATGTGAGAGGGTCTGAGACTGTAGTCTTTCAAAAATCTTTTCCAAATCTTTGCAAATCTTTCCAAAGTCTGTCAGTGTAAGGAGGGCTTTAGTTGCCATATGTATGTAGTCTATGTCTCAGGACTGTGAATGATCATTATGAGCTACATTGAGGAGACAAGAGGACAGCAGAGATGTTTAATAAGTACAAGAGTAACATCATCCATTCCTTAAAGGGACACCAGGCAACGTTTTCCTGTTAATCATCTTCGTAAGTCGGTATATGGTTAAATGACTCATTACAGGGCGAATGAAGACTCTCTCGCCCGCCCCTACTGCATGTAGGAAGAATATCCCGCTTGCAAGTTGTGTATCGTACCAGCTGACCTTCAGTCTCACAAAGTCTCAGATATTGCGAGAAGCCGGATCAGTTTACATCCTGCATCCACAGCACAGGGGCAGGCTAGCGAAACGCTAGCGATTGTTGCAAACGTGTGTATAATGGCAGAGCCGGCGAAGAAGCAGTGAACACCCTTGACGGAAGATGCAAAGAAAAGGAAAAGAGTTTCAGACCGAGCAAGGGCTCGCACACGTATCGACATGTACAGACGCTAGGGGGAGTTTCGTAGAGAAAAAGCATCAGGCTTGCCTGGGGGCCCATGTTCTGTTGTGCTACAAGGCTTATTCTACTTCACATAATATGAAATATCCTCATATTGACATGTCTAGGTTTCAGAATTGAAGACTATTTAGTTAAGATGCTTGTGTCATGCTTGCCTCTGTACATACCTGCAAACCAGGGTTTCCGTTGTCCGGAAATTGGCCGAAAAAAAAATGAAATGTCCGACAAAATTAAATCTCTCCGGTTTAAATTGTCCGATTGAAATTGGCTAATAATCCCGTCCCCTAACGCAATCTGAATTTGAGAATAAGCCTTAATATGTAAGCCTATATTATACGTCCTCTGGCTATGTTTTTAAATGAACAGGTTCTACTTGAAAAGTAAGCTATTAAACAACACGCATAGCCTATGCTGCCTTTCAAATAGGAAGCGCACGCTTAAAACGTCCATGTTAAACAACGAACAAATGAGTGAGGCTGTTCAAACATGGCCAGGCCCAGGCAGACTAGCCTTAAAAGTTTTTTCAGAGGCCAGACGCGATGGATGATGATAAATTGGTAACGTCTGTAGCCTCAGATGTCCGGTCAACTCCACAATCACCAGATAAAAAGCAGAAGTGTCGGGCGTATGTCGGAATCAGTGACATTGGAAGTGGAGTTGCGGGGGGTGCAGCCGCTCCAAGACACTGTCATTCTCCGCGTACACTGGACATGCAAAGTGTTCTTTTTTTTTAAAGTATATATTTTTTGGGCTTTTATGCCCTTTAATGCGACAGGATAGTGACAGGAAGCGAGTGGGAGAGAGAATCGGGGCGGGATCCGGAAAGGACCACGGGGCGGGAATCGAACCCGGGTCGCTGCGCCACAGCTGGGGCGCAAAGTGTTCTTTACCCAAAGCATACAGTAGGCCTATGCGTTCTCTGTCTATGATCTGCAGGGTTAGGGCCTTCTCGACGAGGAGATTACCAGTCCGCGGATAATTTCTGGCACAATTAAACGGTATCATTGAACCGCGGCCGAAAGAAAAAGAAATGAAACATTTCCCAGAATAGGAAACATTTCTTAATTTATTGTTATCAACTTGTTGGTTGTAGCTTTTTAGGCATGTTTAAGTTAGGCTAATGAACATGTTGCATTCTATACAGCCTGTCTCCAGTTTTCCTCAATTTGACTAATTAAGAAGCGATAATAGGATATTTGACCGGCATATCATCAAAATGTCCGGAAAACGAAACCTCTGCCAGTCACTTTGACCGGCACCATTTTTTTCTAGCGGAAATTCTGCTGCAAACTAGTCACCTTTCGGTGAAAATCGCCGTTTTTGAATCAAAATATGTCATTCACGTGAATCGTGTAGATCCGAAGAGTTATTTTTTTTCGGGGGGGGGGGTACACTCTCTCAGACTATAAACTCAAGGTAAAACATATTGTTATGCTACTTTTCTCTTGCCCTCGGTGGGTTAAATGAAAGACTTTGAATGAAATATTGTAAAGTTATTGCTTGTTCGAGTTATTTCATTTAGCATTATATTTTCCGTGGGTCGATGATGGTTAGACATGACGTTCTCAGGCAGACCTTTCCAAGGCCAAATGTAGTTATTTGCACCAAATCTGAAAGTGGACCTAGCAAATTATTTTGACTTGCTCAGTGATAGATGTTTAATTTGTTTGTTTTCTGTGTAGCATATAGATCATAATTCTTAATAATTAGCGCGCAAACAAGCGAGACCTAGGCTTCTAGAGTAGACTGACATAACGCACCTATTGCTGAGACCCGCCCCTTTAGTTGGAATGTGATCATTGCAGCCTCAGTAGACACGAGAGGAACATAACATGAGGGATATGTATTTCTTCACAAAAAATATCAAATAATAATGGATTAAAAAGAGGTACTAATAAACCAGACATGCTAGAATAGAGACCAGAAAATGTCCACAGTCCCTTTCTATTAACACCAGTGATTTTTATAGATAATGATTAGGCTTTAAAAAAGATTTCGGAAATATGTCACCTTTTTCAGCCCTTCTGAGTTTGCAGGTATGTCTGTAAGGGGTTGATGGAATAAAGTAGGTCTTGAAATGTCAGTGCACTCAGGGAATATAGACATGTTTTTGAAAACAGCATGGACTTTGTGACCATCTAAGCAGCAGAAAGGCAACAAAATGAGCAACATCTAACACTGTGTGTGTGTCTGTGTCGGTACAGCTGGCGCAGATCCTCCAACCCTTTGAGCATTCCAACATTGGTGCTATGTGAACTGTAATTTTTTTGTTGTTCATTCAACACACAACTCCATAACTACAATGGATGAATAATGATGGAAAAACATTGCATCTATTCATTTCAAATAACATGAAATACTTGTTTGTGGTAGCAGTATTCAGATTTTCAGTGTCACAATGGAAACGCATAACAAGGGTACACACAGAAACCCTTACTGGATGGCATCAACACATGCTCCCTATGTACACACAAAGACCCTTGGTTCCCAAGACTGCATTGGTTCCCAAGACTCGGTCGTGACCCACAGGTGGATCGCAGGATCACAGCCTATATTTGCACAAACAATAATAGACGCCAGCTCTTGGCCGATTAAAATCTAAAATGTATCATTTTAAATCTCAAAGACCGTGCTGTTAACAACTAAGGCAGACATCCATAGACCAGACATAAGGCTATTCAATTTGCGTCATTGGCTGCAGATAGTTTCAATTGTAGATGCACTCATAGCAGCCTCATCACATTCCTTCTCATTTCGGATTTAAAACGCACAGCAGTGCATTTAATAAGGCTACAAGTTAAATGGACATTTTAAACGCTTTTCCTCTCGTTTTCCAGTTTTTACTAGTAGCCTCTAAAGGCGCATTCATCTTTCGGCTATTGCGTTAAAGCCTCTTGTTCTGATATTTATTCATTCGGAGTGTCTATTTACACACCTGGTACGAATAGCTTTGGCCACACAGCTGAGCTATTCACACCATAGACATAATATACAGTACATAGACGCCGCATCGACCGCTACTCCCTACTAGCGCTGATGAGACGTGGGGCTGCCATCTTGGATCGGTCATCCATTCCACTCAGTGTAATCTCTTTGGCTGGTGCAATGAGCTGTCAGCGCATTAAATTAATCATACCTCACTGAATACCAAACAGATTTTCACGCGTTTTTTTGCTGCAAAGGTTATACATGTAGCTATGATACAGGCCACATTGTTCGAAAATACAAAATACAACCAATTGTACGGTAATGTTAAATCTTACTTGTGAAAAGTAAATCCCCCGAGTATGGTCCGCCGATTTGAGCAGGAACATGCTGCACAGTGCTGTCATCTTGTGTTTTCTGCTGCAACGCAACGAGGAGTATGACCGGTCCAAGATGGCGGACGCATTTTTTGTTTCCAGCAGCCAATGCGGCGTCTATGTATGTTATGTCTATGATTCACACCCTGTGACATAACAACAAAAAGACATTGCTCCCGTACACAAAAAACACAAAACATTTTTCTGAAAGGTTTCGGCACTAATATCTGTTCAGATTAAGTTTTAGATTGAAAAGTTGTGTTTTATTTTCATAATCATGGTTCAGTGAACACATACAACAACCGTCAGTTTGTTAATTAACAGAAATTTCGTGAATATGACATTCAGGCCTATAAACCATAAGTTTACCTGCAAATGCAATCAACTTGTGGAAGAAGATAGTGCAGTGGTCACAGACATGGGTTAGCATGTGGGAGAGCAGTGTTCGATTTCCGTGTGATGCGTTTTAGCAGAGTGAGTGTGCATGTGTGTACAAACGTCTCTGGAGAGAAGGCGCGCAATTTGAACAAGAAATCGGTTCTCAAACGGAAGTTTTGATTGCAACAGTTAGCTAGCTCATGCACCAAGGTGTAAATAGCATACAGTACTATATACACCAGGGTACAAATAGCATCCACTTCTAACTATACATTGATGCAAACAGCATACCTTATTCAGAGTGTCTATTACACAGCTGAGCTATTCACACCCTGTTACGTAACAACAAAAAAACATGTTGCTTGTTTTTCTTTAATTATTATTACATTGTGTGATCAATATGCCAGAATAAATGCACAGGGGTGCAAATAGCATACACTGATATTTGTACCAGACGGGGTATTAATAGAACAAATTGCTGTGTGTACCGGGGTACGAATAGCATACATTGATATTTGTACCAGGCGGGGTACTAATAGGACACATTGCTGTGTGCACTGGGGTACGAATAGAATTCACTTCTTATTGCACCAGGGTACGAATAACATACACTGCTAATAGTACCAGGGGTACAAATAGCCTTACCCTTATTCATTTCACATTCTTACAACATAGCCTATCACAACACCAATACAAAGCCTTGGCATAGACAAGCACATGTTTAACTCCAGAGGAAAATGCGGAATCAACTTTCGAAATAGAGAAACCTCCACAAACAGGCTACAATATAACGATTTGAGTGATTTGCTGTTTACATCGGAATTGACGTCCACTGTGTTATGGATACGTTGCGTTGATTTGTCTGCAACGCAACGTAGTCTACACTTTAGAAATACAGGAACAACAGCCTACTATGCTGAAGAGTGACGACTGCGTAGCATGCGAGAATATCCCCAATCTTTCGGATGCACATTAAAACTGATCTTTTCGGAAGGTAATCATTTAGAACTTTCCAAGCTGATGGTGCTCAAAATGCAACACAACCGTGTTCAAAGCAGGATGAGGACAACCTGAGGTTGTGTGTGTATCTATCCAACCACCCAGATATGGCACTGCAGAATGGTTTAGGGGACCTTTGGCCCAAAGCATCAACGTTTTGGTTAATATTGGTGGTTGCATTTTAGATCTGAAGTGAATTGGGTCGCGATGGTCTGTCATTTTTAAAAAGTAGGTCCCCAGAAAAAAAAGTTTGGGAAACACTGGCTTACTGGATGGCATAAACACATGCCCCATATGTACACAGGCTATGGAGAGGGTAACCAGGGGGAAGGGGAAAGAGTAAGAGACAGATAGAGAGAGAGAGAGAGAGAGAGAAGGGAAATAGAGAGAGGGAGAGGAGAGAAAAAGTAAGAGAAGGGAACAAGCAAGAGAGGGGGAGAGAAGAGAGTAAAAAAGATAGGGGGAAGTGAAGGGAAAGATAAAAGAGGGGAGAAGACAGTAAAAGATAGAAGGGGAGAGAGAAAGGAAATAGACTAAGAGAGGGAGAGGAGGAAGTGAGAGAAGAGAAAATAAAAGAGAGAGAGAGTATGGATTGTGCTAGTGCATCCAGCACAGTGTCCCCCAGGGTTCCTGCTGTGGCATCAGGCTGTGGGCAGCTGCATCCTGCCCCTTTCAAAAAGCCTGGACAACAGCATCAATTACTGCCCCCAATAACCCACCATGCTGCATGCATGTGTTAATGTTTGTGTGTGTGTTCATGGCTGACCTGCTAGAGAATGGCACATAGGACTACCACACACTGCCTTTGGAGATTCCAGTATACAAGATACTTTTTTAAGTGTAACTTCTAATTGAGCAGATACTGTATACAAACATATAGTGAGTACAACATAATTCTTATTGATTAGTTACAAAAAGAGTTCTAATCCAAAGTGGTCTGTTTTTTTTTGCTGCTATCCTCCTTTCTCCTTCCCTTGAATCCTTATAGATTAGTTATTACGAGAGTCCTAATCCAGAGTGTCCTGCTTTCCCTGCTGCAGTCCTCCTTTCCTCGTTCAGTGGGCAGGCAAACGATTGTGAATGCAGTGGCTCCACAGAGGGTCCATCTGTCATGGGGCCTCGAGTCTGTGTGAACCCGACAGCCAGTCGAGAACCAGGTCATTAGGCTGGACTCCAGACGCACGGCAATCCACACAGGCACGCCACAGCCAGCTTGGGTCCTGACAGACTTCCTGGCAAGTAGACTAACAGGACAGAGAACCACATGTGTGACTGGACAGTATGTGAGTATGTATATGAATATGTGAGTGTGTCTTATGTGTGTGTGTGTGTCTTATGTGTGAGCATTTTTATTTACATACAGCTTAGACAGCCGTTGCCTTCGGGCCAGATCCATCCTCAAGTGTTTAGATCCGTCTATAGCTCACATGTCTCAGATTGTCGGACCTACCTTCACCAGGGTTTGAACTGAAAGCGGTTCAAAGTTTATTTCACAAACACAAGACAGGAATCCGCACACACTCAGTAGTGTATCAGAAATAAGATGCCACAGTTTACAAGGCCTTAAAGGCCTTTTTATTTTTTTTATTTTATTAACTGTTGTCATCAGGGTTTTTTTATGAGTGTATTGCAGTGTGAATGCTTGTTGGTAGACAACACATGGCTGCTGGACATCTGAATTTCCCCTGCGGGGATGAATAATCTATCTATCTATCTATTTAAAGGGCAAAGATTAGGATAAAAAATCCAAATGTTTTGGGCTGAGCCCATCTTCAGTGTATTCCAGTCTTCGTCCTTCTAAGGCCTTGTACACAGTTTCATTTTATTTTTAACAGGGTGTCCGCGGGGTTGTAAAAAGTATTAAAAGGTAGTAAATAAAATTAGCCAAATTTAAGGCCATTTAAAAGTATTAAAAAGTAATAAACGTCATCTGATGAGGTATTAAATTTTCGAACCACTAACTATGATGTTTTCCATTTGTGTTAAGTGCAGGCCTATCTCCTAAAATTAGCGTGAATTTATTTATATTAGCCTATACTAATTATATGTGCGAGTAGGACCTGAGCGATATGTCAGTGTGCGTTCGCGGTAAAAACTTTTAGTGCCCCCTCAAACTCTATGCTCAAACTGGATACACGGCTGGCTTACTGCCTAAACTTGTTGCCAAAAGTTCGCTACCATTGACGATGTCATGGAAAATTTTATTTTTTCGGACATTTGGTTAGAGGACTCGAGATTCAAAGACTGGCTTAGGCTAGTTGGCAACAGCCAGGAGGCTTATTGCCACGTCTGTAAAAAGACAATAAATGCCCCTGGATGGGAGTGAATGCCGTCAGGTCACATATGGAGTCTACCAGAGCCGTTTTTCTACCGCTCTGGAGTCTACTAGCCAGCAAACAAGAATGGGCGGACGTAATCAGAGGTGGAAGAGTCGACTGCCTGGCTCATCGGCCATGTAGGGCTACTGTCTCCACATAAATGCGTCATTGAAACTATCAGTATACCAGCTGTCATTGTCATCCAAAAAAGTAATAATTTGCGCCATCGCGTTTTCAATGACACAGGCTATAAGAGCAGCAGACATAGCCTAAACTAGGCCTAGCCTACATAGGCTACAGTATCACAATAACCCATTTTCAAATTAAAAGTCCCCATAAAGGCAGAAGGCCTTTTCATTCAAACAAATATATAATTAAATGAAAGGGGAAAAAACAAGAATATAACATGTAAACATATGCACATGTTATAAGGGGTTATTTGCAATGAGCTACCCCTGCCTTGACTACAGAATAGAGGTAAAATATAGGCCTGACAGTGTTGCTTTGTTTAGGCTATAAGATAAGGTTTAGGCTATAAGATTTAACATTTTCTACCCTCAGTACATGTCATGTTAAGTTTAGTTTAACAGGTGTTACCTTTACATTATTCAAAGCTTGCTCAGGAAATAGGGTTACTCCCTTGATGTAGTATGTGATGAGATCAAAGTCCCAATAGACTTGCTTAAAATTAATTGAATATAAGAACCTGTGTAGGTTTGTATAGGCTGTATTGTAATATGCTATCAATATATTATAATATAATATATTTTAAGTCAATTTGTCAATTAGTTTCCACAAAATTCCCCAGAAGTCACCATTTAAGGTTTTTTTTTTTTTAATTTTCGTCACAGGGAGCATGCAGGCCCAAAAGTATTTTATCACATGGGGCCCACATTCTCCAGCAGCACCCAATTAATATTTGTAAAATGTGACAGCCTATTTTTGAATGTGATACCTTGACTGGCAAATTATATGAGACAGCAAGGATGTGTGTGTGTGTGTGTGTGTCATGAGCATTCTCTCTCCCTGGTAACAACCTTAATTGAATTCAATTCTCTGCCACTCTGCTCACTCTCTTTCTACTCTGCCTAACGAGCTCCACCTGGCTCCGCCCTGCTCTGCTCTTGTTACCTGGCCAGCTGCGCTGCATTTCCCACTCACCATCCTCACCTTGCCCCACTCTGCTCTAATTACTCTGCCAGCTGCACTGCATTTCTCCACTAACCTCTCCCAGTATATAAAGCCCTGTTTTTCAGCCAAGCCCTGTCAGATCGTCTTCAAACCTGGACCAGTAACCTGCCTGTCTGTCTACTCTCTGACTCCTACCTGTGATTCGGATCCATTCTTGACTGCCTCCCTGTTCTACTGCCCCGGTTATCCCGACCTGCCTTCCGGATCTTCTCGATTACTCTCCGATCTTCAGCCCCCCCGGTAACTCGAATCTGCCTTCTGTCTCTCACCACGTTTAGTGCCTAGCCCTGGTCTGTACTACTGCCTGCTGTTCATCTTGCTGTTGTGTGTGTGTTCCCCCAGGCCTCCGACCACCAGACGAGCGAGCCCAGACGCGTCACCACCCTCAGCCCGAGACGCCGCTCGATCACTGGGGGACACACACACTCAGCACCTTGGACTGGAACCCCCCGGAAACTTGGTGACCCCCGGAGCCCAGGTAACCCACAGGACCCTGAAAAACCCCAGAGCCCCGAGAACCCCTGGAACCCCTGACACCCCTGGCACTCCTAGCACCCCTGGAACCGGAACCTCCAAGACCTCACGATTCTCTCACTCCTCTTCCCCCCTGAACCCTTCAATAAAGAGACTCTGAATTTGAACTTGCGCTCTTGGGTCGTCTTCTGTCCGTGACGGTGTGTGTGTGTACTGCGTATGGTCGTGGGCCTTTTTATAAGAAAGTCCAGTATACCTTTTCTGATTTTCATTTGTCATTTTGTCTTGATTGAGATAGAATGATTGTGAAAGAGTGTAGTGCTGGAGAAGTGGTGTGTGCTCTTCCTACACATAACAATGAAAAAACTTTTTTATCTTGGGTTAGGATTAAATAACAAATAATTGTGTATAGGCCAGTGTTTTTATTGAAGCAAAAAAGGAACAAAGTATCCAGTAACTGTAATAATAGATACTTGATTTGAATTGTAAGCATTGCTACACTTTCTTACTCAAAGTTAAGTAACAAAAATGACAGTAATCTGTTAGCCTACTTTATAATTGGTTACCCCCAACACTGAATTTCGAAAGGTTGCCGCTAGTTGTAGCTCGAAGTCGTGTTGGTATTAAACAATATTGTGAAGATATTTAAATTCAACTTAAGAATTTCTGTATATACCCTGTTTGATAAAAACACTATTGAAGTATCAGCCACCATTGAGTGCCATTTCCTCTTTTCCGCTCACCTATTTCATCTGTTGGACTCTACTGTACGCACCAGGCGAAACACAAGGCGAATACGGCAACCTCAAACCCAGTTAACAAGTTTGCACTCGGTCAGTTCTCCGTCACTCAAGCCTAAAGCCCTGCTGTAGATGATGTGTTTAAAAGATAGGTATGCTGATGTGGTCCAAAGCTTCTACTGCAAGCCTCTGAGCTGGGCATGGGATGATGGCAACATCACCTGAGTTCTGCTGTGCCAACATAATGCTGCACTTTTGTCATCCAGGGCAAAATGTTCAAAAAACAAACAAACAACTAAGCCATTAGCATGTGTACAGAAACTCTTTCCCCTGTGATTAAAAAGACCTTTTAGTCTCAAGTCACTGGCGTGAGACGAGCAAAAAAAGATAAACGAGAGAAAGCTACATCAGTCTTGGCTGGTTGAACTAATGACAGAGAAAGAGAGCACTCAAGGAGATATGGAATGAAAGAAACGGGGAAAAAACAAACAAATAACTTTAGAAAACGATATTAATGTTTCTGATTACCGCTATCCGGCTGCTGCGGCCGGCCAGCCCCCTCAACCTTCCGAAGCGTCCGACGGACGCATTACTAAATAACACAACTCCTATTCATCTTCATACTCGCTAAATGACAGCCTATTTACATTAACAAATGAGGAGGCCGTCCAATGCGATGCCAGAGGAAAGTGACCTTCCCCTTGTCGGAGACAAACAAACGCTCCGTTACGGGCGCAAGACCTTTGGAGGATCACTAATGTTCGCCACTGTCTGGGCTGTGTCTGGATTAATGAGGCACCTCGTTTACCTCTGTGTGTGTGTGTGTGTGTGTGTGCACATCCTTCTGTGCCAGCCATTCTCTGAACTTAATCTAATCTAACTGCGAGGTGTCTCACCAGAAATGAAATGGCCCACATATTCTGTGTACACACGTTCATACACACACACACACACACACACACACACACACATACCTACATAGTGTTCTCCTGAGGCATAAAAGAGTTTTTGTTTTGTTTTCTCTTGTTAAAATAATAGTATTCATGACTCTGAAATTGTGTGAGAACCTCCAGTTGAAATACCGGTCTCACTCCTCCGCTGTCTTGCTGTCTCCACCATTGATCACAAAGCCATCCAAGAGTCCCCCACCTTTCTTACCTGAGGCCAGGGGCTGGCTGGCTCCAGAAGCTCAGGTAAGAGCAGCCCAGGACTGAACGATGCAACCATTATGTGTGTGTGTCTCTCTCTCTCTTTGCGTGTGTGTGTGTGTGAATGTGTACTGTACATGCCAGCGATTGTTTACTCCCTGTCCTTTTCAATTACATCCAGCGCTGTTTAGATAGATATAGATAGATAGACAGATCATTTATTCTCCGTAGGAAATGTTGGACAAGTTTTAGCCATGCTGACGAGATAGGAAAGGTCAGGGAGATGAGCTCCTTTTGGGCATCATGAGCACTGTGGTGCCCTAGTGTGCCAAAGACAGTTTGCCATGGCCACTGTGCTCCAATGTCAGACTAACACGGCAAGACAGCCATGGTGCACACACACATGCTCACACACAAACACACACTTTGTGGGTTTGAGTCAATTGGGGATTTGTGAGCAGTTTTCTTTGCTTTTCAAGCTAACTTTTTTGAGGCATGACCTTGCAGATGAGAAGTGTTTCTGTTCAGTGATTGCACTAAGGAGATGTTTTATTTCCCTTTATTCCGTCACACACACACACACACACATACATGCATGCGCAAACACACACACACAAACATTTATCAGCCTGATTGCACACTTCCTGAGTGAAACACACAATAATGAAACACACAATAATGCATTAATAAATGCGAGTGGAATATTTCATGTCTGGAGTTCTCTCTTTTCTACTCCTCTTTCCCTATTTTGTGTTTGTTAATTTTTTGTTATTTCTGCTGCCATTTCCCTCTCTGTGGCCCTATGGTGGTGGGGAGTGTTTGGCTGCTCCACTCACCCTCTTGGTCTCTTGCTCATCTGCGGTCTCATATCTCCATACTCTGTGTAATATTGGCCTTACCTCATGCTGTCAGCTTCTCTCATTGTCTCTTCCTTATGGATCCTTATTATTTCCTCTGTCACATTCAGTCTTTCCTTCATTCTCTCTTACTCTGCCTCTCTCGCTCTCTTGGTCTCTGCAATAATAAAGTATATATATATATTTATGCTGATATGCATTTATACATCCAAAATGGCAATTATAGGACAATGGATGAAGACGTACACGCATATATACACTCTTTCCCTTGTGGTCTCTCCCTCTCTGTCTTTCTTTCTCTCTCTCTCTCTCTCTCTCTCTTTCTTTGCTGAAGCAGGGTTGTGATTAGCGTGGGGTTTAGCATCTGCTCTCTGTGGGGTCCCGTTCTATTGCCCTGATTACAGGGATCAGCCGTGTCATCGCCACGGAAACCAAAGGCCTCAATTTGATCGATACATAAATATTCCCACCGGCAGCCCAAACTGCAGCTGTGGAATGTAATTCTCAGAAAATTGAGCGGCTGCCAAAGATTTAGTTCCCAAGTGCTGCTTTATGCATCTCCGTCTCCTAGAGACATCTTGTTTTGTAAAATTACATTTGTGAGTAGCAGAATAACTAATGTAACCGCCTAAGAGCCACATATTCCTGCTATCCACGTAGCTTCAGTTGCCCAAGGCAGTATGCAGTGTGAGCTTTAAGCTACTGACATGCTGTATGAATGTATGCATAGTGTGAGAGAAAGCATTTGTCATTTGTAAAAGTTATTTCTGGAGGATTTCATATGATGTGACAGATCATGATAACATGATGCCACAGTGACAATTCGTCTGTCATGAGGTGTCCCTCGGAACACTCTGCTATGGCCAGTTCAGGAGAGCACAACTTTGAACTCAGGTGGACAACTGTTCAATGTTTGATAAAGAAACTTATTTAAACTTATTTTACCTTAAAATAACAGCTTCGAAGTCATTTTGTTGGTAAACAAACGTAATGTAACCGGGAGATTCACGCACCTTGCATAGCTGGCAGCGCACTGCAGGCAGAGAACCAGCCTTGCAATTTGGCTGTCGGCACCCCGGTGACCTCTCGCAAGAATCATAAAACATGACCTGGTCAGTATGGCTCTTTGGAGATTGTTACTAGTCATTTGGCTCCAAAACAAATGCACATGTACCTATGTCTGGGATAAGGGCTCAACCTGTGAGAAGTATTTACAACGGCAAGGTAAAATACAAATGCGCGTCTCTAGGGGGGGAAACTGCATTGGATGCCTTTATTTATGAAACGGAGAATAAAACTAAAGAAGGAAATTGAGTCAAGGGGGTTTCTTCCAACGATTGATCCATCTAGGATCCATCCAACATCCATTGCTACCTTCCTGAAGTCTGAACAAAGCTGTCCTTTCAGCGTCTGGTCAGAGAGATCATTCAGAACTTGTGGGGGACCCGTCACCAGCGTTGCTGGATGTCCAGCAGCTGAGCTGCCATGCCAGCTGCCTTGACCAGTCTATGGATGGAGGGTAAGCAGGAATTCACACTCGTGAAGATCAAGGATCTGTTGCTGTCGGTTCACCGAGCTGCTGATCTACGAGTTGGCTTTCCAGGGTCTGCCCCAAGAAATCGTCCCAGGACAGCTGACCTGTGCTTCTGGAGCTCATCAAAGGGCCTAGCGTTGCCTGATTGGACTGATCAAGAACACCATGCCTCAGCCTAGTGTTACCTACGGTTGGACAGTTCAAGAACACCATCCTGCTGTGTGTTGAACATGCTAAGAGAGTCACCATTGCCCATGGACTTATAATTGGTATGTGAAGTGCTTAGAGTAGCTGTTGCTCTGGTAAATACACAATATAAGTAAATTGGCCGAGCCTTACCTTCTGTATGTGTATACACTGACAGTAAATGTAAGCAAGCAGGAGTTTAAAGTAAGATGTGTTGATCTATAGGGTGTGCATTAGGGAGCAACACAGATAGGCTTTGTGCCTTTGTGTTTCTGTAAACCACACCTCCAACAGATGGAAGTGATTGACAGTTGACCAACTTGTTGACCAATGCAGAGACTATGGGATTGCAAAAACACAAAGGCAAAGATTGGATTCTGGACTCCTAACCGTGAAATGACCCAGAAGTATTTGTTTGAGTTGTTTGAATTCTCAAGTCCTTAAAGGTGCTCTAAGCGATGTTGGGTAACGTCACTTCTGTTGACATTCAAACAAAACAGAGAGCTAGCTAGCTACTTCCTCCCCCTCCCTCCCGTGCAGTTGAAACTCCTAAACATGCATCTCGTCTGTGATTGGCTGGAACAGTTTGTTATGTTTTTATGGTCCAGACTGGACCACATTGTTTTTGTTGCTGTTTTTGGAGCCTGGGCTGTCCACAGAGACTGTGTTTTTTTTACAGTGTATTCAGGGCACAGGCAGCTAGTGGATGGTGAGGTGATGTTTGCTGTAGTGTTGCACGGTGTATCGATACTAAAAAGGTATCACGATACGATTTCCGACGTTTTTAGAATCGATACTTTATTAAAATTAACTTTCTGTGTCTGCGTGAACTGCCCTCCCTCCTCTGCTGCTCTCACTGCTCCTTGCACGCATCTAGGCAAGTGGGCGTGTCAAGCAGGCAGCTCTGAGTGAGTGAGTGCGCAGCCAACGTCAACTTACAGTAGTTCTTTGCCAACCGTCCTCGGCCTTGTGGATAAAACAAAAGGTGATGTGAAATCTGCAACTATTTCGGATACATCACGAAAAGTGAAGGCAAGCCATCAGGTACACAGAGGCCCGTTTGTGAAATATGTTTCAAAGTCATTTAAAAGCAGTAGGCTACGCATGGAACTTGGCTAAACACCTCGCAGACATATCCCAACATTTTTGTTTAAAGAACGACAGGTTAACGAATATGCTATAGAAAACACGACTACATGGTTAGTGCCAAGTTCTTCTCTTCTGTTTTAGTCTAGCCTAAGTGAAACGAGTATGGTTCTCTGGGATAAAGCGAACCTTCCTTCATCAATGAATTTGACGAGACATAACGAGCTGTAATCATTTTGACGAGACATAACGAGCTGTAATCATAGGGTGCTAACATGATGAAAGCGCAATGTTCACGCCAGAATAACATTACCATAACTTGTAAACAATCTATTTCATGTTCGGTCAGTACTACTGGTAATATTTGTCATGGCATGTAGACTGCAATTTGTTCAATAAGTATTGCCCAGATGTAGGATAGGCTACCCGAAATGCGCTAATTAAAGCAGCATATAATACACGGGTTTCCCGTTTACCAACAAAACTAGATGCGCGCGCAGCCGTGAGGCAGAAGACGCTTAGTGGCCGTCCACAACATTATAAACTTAACCTAAATAGTCGGATGCTGTAAGCTACAATCGGATTTTTTTGTATACCCCTGTTGTCTCAATGATAATAACATCTCATTTCAGACTATTTCAAAGTTTGACGTTCATTTGGATTATTAATATAACATCGTATTTTGTAATTTTTGACGACAACATGCATTCCGTTAGGGATATTTAACATATTTAACATTCTCTAACCATCGTGATTTTGAATTGGTGCAGTTTTCAGCACAAAAACTCATTTTATTCTTTTGCTCTTTTGCATTGCTCTATGCTGTTCTATGGTGCTTTCTGCCTCTTGGTTGCGCACGCATGTTTTCGTTTCCGTGAAATCCATGTATACCACCAAAGCGTGTTGAGTCCTAATAATAATAGCGGGTTATTGTTACGTGGTAGCAAATCATGTTATCAAAGAAATAGACGTAGGTTAATGCAAGGGCGTCAGTTTGTTTTTAATAGTGGTGGGGACAATAACCATAAGCTTGAGTGTGGTTTGAAAAGTGCAGGGTACCCTTATGTAAGCTATTCATCCATTCAACGCTGCATTACAATATGCTCAACAGTAGTGTTGCGCCGGTTAAGGTTTTTTAACATCCGCACCCACCCGACCCGTCAGGAGAGTCAATCTTCACCCACTAGACCCTCAATATGCACTGATTAACTACCCGAACCTGACCTGACCCGACAAAAAAAAACAATGAGAAGTCTTTTTGCCGCAACGTGTGTCTGAAAACGAGGTGAAACCGACTGCACTTTGGTTGCATTTGCTTTGCTGTTGCTTAGAATATTAGATTCTTGCGATATATGTCTTCAGACAATAAAAAGTAATTTGGAAGGGAAATTGAAGCGAAGAGTTGCCCCCTGCGTTGGCCGTGATTCCCCTTTGAAAATCAGAGTTTCACAGGCTACTGTGGCCTTGGTCAGTGGCGCCGCCAGCCGTAATCCTGTAGCCTATGTGCGTACAATTCATTCATGAAATCATTCAATACAACAATAGAAATAGCTTGTGTACTGTCTTAATTGAAACATGTTTCACGCACAAATGATAACCTAGGGCAAAGAGAATGGACATCTCAACATAAGGATACATTAGAAGATGATGATTGGTGTAAACTTTGTCACACGACGTGATAAGCAGTTCGGGCGCATAAAAACGCAACGTTCCATTCAGTCATAAATCATTCAAAAGTAGGCCTAGTGCTCGTCATGAAAAGAAAACAGCAGCTTAATATTTTTCAGGTGTTTAACAGTAGGCCTAGGCGCACTGTATCAGTTATGCCATAGGCAGTGAGATTATTAGGCATTGCATCCTGTCACTCTGTTTGGAACATCGCAGTTCGGGTTGATAAGATTCAGTTAATGCGAGTATGGGTCGTCTCAAAGTTTGGGACAACTTTGGGACAACTAACTACTTGTTAGGTTACCAATAGCTGTCTTTTCTCTAGGACTAGGCATATCGGAAATCGTGACATAAGCTCGTTGGTTTCTTTTTTCTTTTCTTTCTTGTTCGCGTGTTGGGTAGTAAAGCGATAATGCATTTAAATCAATGTAGGCTACATCAGAGCCGATATGGCCAGCCCTGATATGCTGCTCTGTAAAGGTATTTCTGTCCCACCCAAATTTGCTGAACTACTTGCGAAATAGCCTATTCATCACAGACATCACATGTATCACACGAAAGAGCTTTTTCTCAGCTTTTAAACGATGTTGGTGGTTAGTTGTTGTGGTAAACGGTTCGCGAGAAAAGTAGCTTTAATTTAATCATATTTTCTGCGCCCGTCTCCCTACCCATTCATCTTGGCTTCGCGAACTTTCCGAACCCAAGACCTTCCCCGAACATAAAGGTGTAATTAAAGTTTAAAGTTTTAATTAAAGTTTAAAGCACTCCCCTGTACAGTTAGCCATTCCAGAGTAATCCGGTTTTACATTTGCAGCAATGTCTATATGCATGTCTCCAACTTTGGGGTTCACAATGTGTTTAAATTGTTCAATAGGCCTACATGATTTTATAACAGGCCAAATACAAAATAAATGTTACAAATATCGCCTAGATAGCCTATCTGTAAACATTACAATATACATATATAGGCCAGACCGACCCTCGAGTTCATGCTTTGTTTTATCGCTGGATTTTAGGATAGCCTACTAGCCTATGGCAACCGATTGCATTCCGAGCTACAGTCAACTCTAGCAGGCATTACATGACTGGAGGGTCGGGTGGGTGCGGATGTTAAAAAACCTTTACCACGCAACACTCGATCCACACATATCCAGGCAGGTTTGCATGCTGTGAGGATGTCGTTGTGCGCGCCTATCGCATGGTTTAGACTCGATGATTTCATATGTGGGGATTTTTTGGGTCGCAATTGGTTTGCATTTTTTTAGAAGTGGTGGGGACAAAATTCAAATTATAAATAGTGGTGGGGACATATCCCACCCGTCCCCACCGTAATCTACGCGTATGGGTTAATGTAGGAATGCACACAGACATATTGCAACAGGTAATGGTGTAGGCCTATCTGACGAAGACCTGAGTGGTTGGAACGTCGTACTTGTACACTGGGCGCAAAGAAGACTATCCTCACATTTTTCCCTTTGCAACTGCCAAACAAATCCCATGAACACGGGAAGGCCTAGGAAAGCCTATACTGTACATCAGATGGCCTAAAGATTAGGCCCCTCTGCATAGCATTCAGTGATTTGCATGCAGTAATTTCAACACTGACCTTGATCTAGCCTAGTTTGGCTATTTAAAGCTACTTTATTGGCAAAACACAACACAATGTAAATGAACTATAACAAAAAATAAAGGACTTAATCACACAAAGTCGGCCTACTATTTTACTGACTATAAAAATAATAATTATGTAGGAAGTTTAGAACCCAGAATTGACCTGCACACTACAAAAGTGCACCGAATTCAACACAAATGACTCAATACACTTGGAGGAGGTATGAGTCCTTTCTTTTCCAGATATCTTAGGATTTCGCTGTAGTATCGTTTCAGTATCGAGCATCGTGATATTTATGGCAGGTATCGTATCGAAGTCATAATTTTGGTATCGTGACAACACTAGTTTGCTGTATACGACAAAAATGTTTTAGCTTAGAAACCGCGTAACATCGCTTAGAGCACCTTTAAGACAAATTGATCTAACATAGGGTACACTGGAACATACTTTATTAAAGGCAATATGATAATGACACACAATTCTTTACCGCTGATCAATGTGCCCCACATCAGTAACATCCGCCTTCACGGCATTACAAATGCAGCCGAGCATAAACTGCAGTTGTCCTTTCCCAAATCCATGAAGGTCAATAAAACACAATAAATGAAGGCAAGAGGACAAATATAAAAAGAGTCTGTAGCAGCCAGGTAATGAAATAGAGATTCACTATGTTCAAGAGAGCCATACAGAGTGCTTTTGGGCATAATCTTGAAGGTGTGAATATACTGTTACAAAAACACCAAAACACAGACTGTGTGAATGGGAAAACAGATCTCTGGCCCATAGACAGGATATTTCTCAGTTCAGTACTGATATCAGCTCTCTGGCCCATAGAGAGGATATTTCTCACTTGTGTAATATCAGTTATTTGATGATAGGCTTTGCTCATATGGACCCCAATGTGACTGTGATATGCATTCCGTGGAGTGTTCACAGGCCACACAAAATGCGCCTGAGGGCAGCCATTGGCCTGCAGGGGTCCACTGTTAGAATCCTGGCTCTAGACCAAGCAGAAGCGAGAGGACCCAGTGAGAGAGGGCAAGCTGGTGGCAGAGTGTGTGTGTGTGTGTGGACTCAAACTCAGCCCTTACCCCTGTGTGTGTATACACTTGCACACTAGCTGCGGGACACCATTAATCCTTCATCCATTGAGACCTCAGAGCTTCGATCAGGCGAAAAAAGAACGGCAGGGAATGGCTTAACTTTACACCTGCACACACACGCACATACACACACACACACACTGACTCCAGACTCACCTTTACACACCCACACATAGCAGATGGCTTAGATCCACACTCCCTATTGGGTGGATTAGGGATGGAGGAAGCCCCTTGTTGCTTCACACCTAGTCTGCCAGCATTAGTGTTCATTCTGGAGGCCACGCGCAGGGTGAATGGGGGGAGGGGGTTGCCAGCCCTGGGAGAGGGAGATGGAGAGAGTTTATGTGGATTAGCCGGCCCACACTACCTCTCAAAACGCTGAAAGATGAGAATTATCACTAAATCCCACAGAAGGCTGTCCATCCAGGCTAATTGATATGGCTCAGTGCTTGCTATATTCAGGGGAGTTACCATCCTCTTAACAGAGGGTGATTGAGGAATATTACTCATGATTTATATTATGTTTAATTA
The DNA here is from genome assembly GCF_046254945.1 of Alosa pseudoharengus. Classification (NCBI taxonomy): domain Eukaryota; kingdom Metazoa; phylum Chordata; class Actinopteri; order Clupeiformes; family Clupeidae; genus Alosa; species Alosa pseudoharengus. The sequence continues at coordinate 32,670,731 of NW_027468650.1, forward strand.
ACTGAATGAGTGTTACCAGTTTAATGTCAGTCATCATCTATAAGTCACTTTGGATAAGAATGCCAGGTAAATGAATAAATGTATGTATGTATGTATGTATGTAATAATTTCAAGTCCCAAGCTTGTTCCCTGTCACATTCAGCTCTGGGACGGCATTCATAATGTATTATGGATTCATGGATTTCAACATAGTTATACCTCATCATGCTTGATGTATGTCTTTATAATTGCATTTAATGGTGAATCCTAATTACATTCGATTGTACAAGTAATTGTATAACAAACAATGATAGCATATTCCATCTCTTTGTAACGTAACATTACATTAACAATGTAGGAAATCCATCAAGAAGAAGATCAAATTATTTAATATCCGTTTTTTTGATCTATTAAACGATAATTATACAATAATTGTATGAAATCTATACTTATTATGATGTAATGAGTGTTTTATAAACCCATAATGTTTCAATTTATTTTAATGAATAGTTATACCCTCAATCTTTGTGTTCATTATAACTGCCATGTCTTCTGGTCCTAAGCCTTGAAGAGGACAAGCAAAGTTGAAGAACGTAAGCTAGATTCTGTGAATCTGTCCGACACTTCATCCATTGCTGTAGGTGTCCTGGTTCATGTACATGGGAATGTTCATGTTCATGGGAAGATGCCTATAGCAGAGAAACCATTATTATCTCTAAATGAACAACTGAAAAATGAAGTGATGAAGTGTAATAACTACTTAATTACATCTCTTGATTATTCTGCTTTATTGAAATCACACACTTATTAATGGTGCATTTAACACATCCAGAGACTTGTTCTTGCTCACTTCTGCTGAAGGACGGAGGACAGATTTGGTAGATTGCTCCCATCTCAAGAAGGTGAGTCCTCGGCTCAGGTTGCGCCTTATGTTTGACTGTGACTGCAGTAATGGCCTGTAATTAGCACTCTGATTAAGGTAGGTAATGACCCATAAAAAACAGCTATCCATCCATCGGCACCAAGGGAGGACAGTGTTTACCCTTCCCGAGTGTCTCCACCCTCTTTCCCTCCCTTCTTCTCTCCCGTTGGCTTGCGTATTCAGCTATTTTAGGTGGAGATTTCATGATGAGAGCGGGGGGGGGAGGGGGTTGTGTGTGTGTGGTGTAACTGTGGTGTCGTTGTGTAATTATAGTATGTGTATCTGGGAGAGTTTATGAATATGTACTGTATGTACTGTGTGACTGGTGTCGTTGTGTCTGCATATTTAACATCTTGACTTGGAGCAAATGCTAAAGCAGGCAAGACTAAGCAAATGATTTGTTTGAGCCCTAATTATCTTCTTTTTACACACACACACACACACATAGAGCGTTACATGTGTGTGTGATGGGGTGATAGGTGATACATGCCACACACGTGTCAGATGTGGACTAACAAGTGTAACTATTTTCTTTCCCCTTCATGTTAGAGATGAAAGCACTGCCAACATGTAATGGCCTACTTGCGTCTCAAAGCAGCAGAAATCTTCAGCTCACTCTTACACTATATTACTTTGTGGTTGGAGCAGATGATGCTGGTGGTCACACTCTCTCCAGACATATTCCTGACTTCTTAGGGATATCAACGAGATAGTATCAGTTGTATAACTGTTAACAGCAACACACGCACAGGCTCTCTCCCTTCCTTGAAACTCCTAAAAGCTTCTACCCTATCAATACGAACCTCCAGTTTTGCCATTGGTCTGCGTTCAGGTTTATTTTGAAGTCATTGTTGAAGAGGCAGTTTACTAAAATTGTTTGTTGCTATATGTATGTATAGACATTGTGTGCCCCAATGTTTGAACCAATGACCACATACATACAGTATAGTCAGTGGTTCAAACATCTAAGAGTTGATTTGGGCCAGAGAGAGGTACTCTTTGGTTTTGGTAAATAAAGGTGAATTTAGGCCCTAACAGACCTATATGTCTCCAAACATCTAAAATGTGTAAAGCGTGTGTGTATGTGTATATATACAGTATATGTATGTATATATATATATATATACATACATAGTCGTTGGCTTTTAACTGAAATTCCACAGTGTGTTTGCGTTTGCTACTCACAGCACAGCCAGTCAGAGAGCACATCAGCTGGATCTCATTCCTCCTATTCAACACCGGCATGCAGACACAGGTATGCAGACATGGACGGCAATGTAGAATGGAGATTTATGACTAAAACCTGCAACATGTTGACAAGCTATCTGGATTGCATCCACATCTTTTACCACATGCAGGCACAGTGCATGCCACCCTAGGTCATCTATCTATAAAGCAAGAAGCGTCTGTGTGTCTGTCTTTGGTACACATATCTCGCTGACCGTTTGTCAAACTGATTTCACTTGGCAAGTGTCTTGCTACGGGCATGAGTAAGTGCAGTGCCAAATTTGACGTTGTTTGAATAAGAAATGCAAAAGATATCGCTAAATATATCGGTAAAAGAAGCACACATTGGCTTTCGCCGCTAGCCACTCCCCCTCCCACACAGCACTGTACTGTAAGCTACCAGTGAGGATAGAAGCAGGGCTTTGGCAGAACTGGATCAGTGTAGGTTACACGGGTAAAAACTTAAGCGAGTGCAAGATGTGTTAGCATGTCTGACCTCAACAATAAAGACCCCCTGTATGCGGTTTGCTTGCATAAAATGACTCCGCGGACACGCCCACACACACAGATATGCAGTGGCTCTTCAAAATGACGTAAAAAAATTATGACACTTCGAATAGCCCAAGCTACTTTGGACTGTCTTTAGACTTTGAATAAGCAAACAATTCCAACTGCAAGGTCCTAAATTGAAACGAGCTATAATGGTCCCGAATTAAAGAACGTCTCAAAATGCCACACATGCAAAGCATAACCAGCGACAAGCAACGAGTGGCAGACAGAGTGTGATGTCACTTATAGGCCACCAGAGACTGTTTTTGAGTCACACCGTTGCAAATTTCATGATGACGCATCATTCCATAAAATGGTTTGTTTTATCATTAGGTTATTCAATAGGCTAAGCATATAGCCTTGACTCAAAACGGCTGTTAGGATTATGTCATTTTGATTTGTAAAAAAGGTCACATTCAGCCATGCTTAAATTCTGCTCACTTCACATTTATTATATTATTATATTATCTGTATTATCTGTGAACAAATTCCGGCCACACAATCAAGGTAGTGCTTAGTGTTGTAAAGGCTTATGTGAGCAGTGTACAGATGAGGTTCACCTTTCTGTGCCATGTGTGTACAGAGCCAAAGCCTCTAAACATGCATCGACACTTGGACAGAATGTATGGAAAATGGCCAGAGCATCGGGCACTGCTTCTAAGATACTGCATGGCTACACAACTGACTCTTTAGTGCAAAAGGATGGCCACTCCACAAGTCTCATTAACACACGCGCACACACACTTTCTGCTCTTTGCATTGTCATTTTACAGGCGGCTGACTGGCTCAGGCGATGCATCTAAATGCAAATCAACACAAGTGTGTGGGCAGATGAGGGGCGCTTTGTTGTCCATGTCCCGGTCTCAGCCTCAGATCAGCAGTCTCGTCGCTGTTGTGCTCGAGTGATTCCTGACACCACATTCCCGTTGTGGCTGTCTTTGTCTGTGATGGGCTATTTCTACCTCAGCTGCGTTTAGTGATATACATACATACATACACCGCATCGACAGGACCACTTGACAGACAATAGAACCTTCATTCCTCTCTCTCTCTGTGTGTGTGTGTGTGTGTGTGTGTAATTGAAGAGTGTGTGTTTGCCCTAGCTTGATTTTTGTATTGTGAGCAGGCAGTGTTTTCCTGACTAAATGAACATACCCTGGAGAGGGTACACAATGTCCGGTCACGCTGTCTTAAGAGCACTCCATGGTGAGGAATCATGCAGGACTCTCACGGCCCCGCTGCAGCTGCTCAGCTAGGAGGAGGAGACAAAGAAAAACAACCCAAGAGGCCGGGGAGGTGATTCAAACTCTTGAACATGGTACTATAAAAACTATCAACAAATAAAAATATTACTGATAAAGAATGTTATGATAAGTATCAGTTTCATGCTGGAGTTCTCCTCAGTTAAAGAAGAACTCCAGCACATTTCAACCTAGAGGCTGGTTATCAGTACTGAGTTAAACCGGCATAGTGGTATCTCCGTAATGCTCCTGTCCATATTTCATAGCACTTCAGTGGCCCAAAATGCTGTCTTTTTCCACCTATTACCTTCTACTACCTTCTATATGGTAGCTTTGTAGCTGCATTGCAATTCTCACCACTAGCATGACAGCTACCTCAATATTTGAGGCACCAATATTTTGTTTCCCCTACAGATTTCCCTAAGAATATTTGTAACAAATGGACTCTTGGTTGAGTTCTCTTTTACGTGTGTGTGTGTGTGTGTGTGTAAACAGGTCCCATCCTTTGATACAAATAAGGCACCCAAACCTTTCGAAAAAGATCTTTATGAGGAACCATACAAGGGGCTAGGCTGAAACATGCTGGAGTTCTCCTTTAAGTATGTGTGTGCATACAGTATTGTTCTCAATCTCCATATCAATGTGTTTATTTACATAGAGACATGGGTAAAAAAAACAATGTGTAGTCTAAAAGCCAAGTACATCTATTTGCAAAAGCTGTGAATGTGTTTGTTTGTTCAAGTTCAAGTTACATTATTTGTATGGAGTCAAAATAGGGTCTTTAATATTGAGAGCTTGTGAAAAGATGTTCACATGTGTAATAAAGTTTTGCAGCTGTGCAAAATCGGTTCTGCATGTACAAAGACATTTCGTACCTGTAGAAATATTTTGTACATGTGTGAAAAAAATATGTACAGTACCTGTAAAAATATTTTGTACACGTGGGGAAAAAATATGTACCTGCACAAATACTTTGTACATGTGTGAATCTCCTACGCAACGCTACGCGATGCTTTCCTGCGCAACACTGAAAGTACGAGCTTGTGAAACTGATTTACAATGCGTACGGACTTTTGACCCTAATTTTACTGCCTTTCTGAAGAGCCAATCAACACATTGTTTACTGCCAACCAATCAGCGTTTCCCACTTTTATTTTTGCATGGATCTACAGACACATATTTTTTTTACACATGTACAAAATATTTCTACAGGTACGAAATGTCTTTGCACATACAGAACTCCTTTTGCACAGCTGCAAAACTTTATTACACATGTGAACATCTTTACACAAGCTCTCAATATTAAAGACCCTATTTTGACTCCATATATTTGTACCCAGAGGTAGATTTTGCAGTAGAGTCCTCATACGTGTGTGTGTGTGTGTTCGTGTGTTTGTGTGTGCGCGCAAACGTGCGCTTGTTTGTATGCGTGTGATTGTGTGCCGGCTGAAAGTTCTGAATGCGCGATTTTCGTCTGCTATACCCACAGCGGCTCCATCACCTGAGCGCCGTGGCGATGATGCAGGCTATGTCTCCAGGGCAACAAGCATCTCTCCCCTGGGCCTTTGGCTGCGGAGGATGGCGGGGCTCTTAGCGCCCTTTGAAATGGTAATGGGGCTGTGATTGGGCTCTGTTGCACAAGAGCTGTTTGGGTCACGGCGGCGGCGATGGGCCGTCGCTATGCGTCGTGTCCTGATGATCCTTGAGTGGTACATGCATCTGCCTGACTGAACTCACCGACCTGTTGAGCCGCAATCTGTAATCTAAAGGTGAAGCTGGTAAGGGAATTGCAAGTACAGATGCTTATTCTAAGGTACAGACAAGCCAACACACACAAACACACACACACACACACACACCAGACAATCCCGGAGACACACATATAAAGACACTCATTCAGATGCTTATTCTAAGGTACAGACACGCACACACACACACACACACACACACACACACACACACACTGTGAGGACAGAGGTGGCCAGCTGACAAGTTATGTCAATATTAACATAACAAATCAATCCAACAAATATATACAGAACAACAATAGTGCATAATGTTATTACCAAACTACATAATAATAACATCATGTCAAAACGGACAGAGCAAATGCACCTGCGTGAAGCTGGCCCCCCCATGTTACTCAAAAATTATTAAAAACACTGCTATTCGTTTGTGCCGTAAAAAATATCGTTTGTGCTGTTAAGGGTTTTAAGTAATTAAACTTTACATTTTCTGGCCAGTGACGTCACTCAGCCCCCCATACTTGTCCAAATTTCCCCAAAATAGTCTCAATCGTTTGTGCTACGTTTGTGCTCATTTGTGCCGTTAAAAGTTTGGTTTGTGCTGATTTGTGCTGTCAAAAGAAACATTTGTGGTACTATGTTTTCTAAGTTATTATGCTTTATTTATTACTCGCGTGACCTCACCAGCCCCCCATCAATGTCCAAAACTCACCAAAATGGTCTTAATCGTTTGTGCTATGTTTGTGCTGATTTGTGCCATTAAAAATAACATTTGTGTAGCTATGTTTCACGCTTTGTTACAGGTGTGACGTCATCCAGCCCCTTATCAGTGTCCAAATCTCCTCAAAATAGTTGTGATGGCTTTGGCTACGTGCGTGCTGATTTGTGCCATTTAAAGACGTGTGTGTACTATGCAGAAGTTGCCCAGCAGTTGTAGCTTATGCTAGACATCACCCAGCAGCACCCCCCCCCCTTCATCAATGTCCAATCGTAGTCCTAATTGTTTGTGCTGATTGTGCTGTTAAAAAAAGAAGCAAAAGGAAAAAAGAAACATTTGTGTTGTTTACAAAGCTATATTGTGCTGATCTTAACCGAGAAAAGAAAAGAAGATTTGCTACTATTTACGTGGCTGTTTGTGCTGCCAAGGGTTCTATAGTAGCCTACACCAGTTGCTTGTGCATAACGTCAGAATTACTGCAACCACTACCAGAATAAACCTGCAGGCCATTAGTCGGCAGCTGTGGAGAAACACCACTCCATTCTCCGGCCAGTAGCGTCTGCAGGTGTGCGTAGGCCTACTATAGTAGATAATTTCTCCTGTGTGGTGTATATTCACTCCAAGTTGGCCTACCATAACTCATCACTGCACTGTAGCCTATATTCTCTAAGATAAACAAATGTATTCTTCAATAATTGTATGCATCAGAATTACAGTGGATTGTGCACACAAGCAGCACTTAGGCTTTGTTGCTGACCCAAGTCTCGGATATATGAAAATTTGCAAACAGCAAAAACAGAAAGGAAGGAGACAGCAAAGCTAGGAGTTATTTTAGATGGACAAGAAGGTAGGCTAAATTGGTATGTTTGTCAATATAATGTTTAAACATTAAAGTCATACGACAGTATACTAAAACTAAAGGTACATTTGTAGCCTTTTTAGCACATTATAAAGTTGACTAAATTATTAGGCCACTCTTTAGCTATAAACCTAAGAAACAGCTTCCTTGCACTTGTGTTTTCTGCTCAGATCAGAAGAAAAATTTGGTAGACTACAGTTTGGGACGATTTGGCCAGTGTGTGTGACTGATGTCATGCGCATAGCAGATAGAACTTGGTAATGTAAAAATATAGTTAGAAAACACATTGATGGGCTGGGCATCACGTGTAATAAACATAGGAGAAATGTCGGCGCAATGAGCACAAACGATTGGGTATAGGCCTAGGTTTGGACATTGATGGAGGGGATGGGTGATGAGCTACAATTGCTGGACAATTTACTTAATAGCCTACCCTACAAACGTTTATTTAAATGGCACAAATCAGCTGGCATGTAGCACAAATGATCGCGGCTATTTTGAGGAGATTTGGACACTGATGATGGGCTGAATGACGTCACACATGTAACAAAGCGTGTTAACTTAAAAAACATAGCTGCACAAATGTTATTTTTAACGGCACAAATCAGCACAAACATAGCACAAACGATTGAGACCATTTTGGTGAGTTTTGGACATTGATGGGGGGCTGGTGACGTCACGCGAGTAATAAATAAACCATAATAACTTAGAAAACATAGTAGCACAAATGTTTCTTTTAACGGCACAAATCAGCACAAACCTAGCACAAACGATTGAGATCATTCTGGGAAGATTTGGACATTGATGGGGGGCTGAGTGACGTCACATGTGTAACAAATAACGTGGAATATCTTAAAAAACATAGTAGCACAAATGTTACTTTTAACGGCACAAATGAGCACAAACGTAGCACAAACGATTGAGACTATTTTGGGGAAATTTGGATGGGGGCTGAGTGACGTCACTGGCCAGAAAATGTAAAGTTTAATTACTTAAAACCCTTAACAGCACAAACGATAATTTTTACGGCACAAACCGGCACAAACGTAGCACAAACGAATAGCAGTGTTTTTAATAATTTTTGAGTAACATGGGGGGCCAGCTTCACGCAGGTAGCAAATGCCCCTCTCCCTCCCCTTGTGGGATGGTGTAAAACACTGTTCCAGCATGAAGAGCGCTTCCACAATGGGACAGCAGCAGGAAAGGCAGAGCACCAGGAAGTGATGTAAGTAACTGAGTGTTAACCGGTTTACGAACGTTATACAGATCATACAAATGGTAAACGTTAAAAGCAGGGATGTAGTGGTAAAATAAGAGATGGGTAAATTATGAGTTCTGTGGTTACGGTGAGGTGGACTATTGTCCAATGTTTATAACAATATCAGTGGTATTAAATGGTTCCTAGAGTGTATGATTTTTGAGTGTTAGAAGTTGAAATTGGTGAATAAATTATTTTGAGAGGTGGATAAACTCTAATAAGAGGTGGATAAACTCTATTTGTGAAATTTCAGAGGAGGATAAACTGTGTTTACTTGTGTTCAGCCTCCACTACATCCCTGGTTACAAACGTTACACAGATTATACAAATGGTAAATGGAAGATGACAATAGGTCACACACTGTGTTACGGGATGTATTAGTATGAGTGTCCTAGCAGATGGAGAGACTCAAGCGTAGAAACTCAAGCTGAAGAACTTCCTTTTTTTTCTTTTTACAGTGCATGAAAATGTATTTAATGCACTATTCTGTTATCCGAAGTCTTCTTCTTCTTCCCACCAAATTTCTGCGTCTAATTCAGCTTCAACCGAAACTTTGTAACGTAGGTCTTGAAAAGGACAGGAATGTATTTTTCACTTTTGTAAACTTAATACTTTTGAGATATTAACAAAAAACAAGCTTATTTTTCCCCATAGACTTTGCATTGGCACTATGACATCACAATGGGCTAATGAACTTGATTTGCACCTGTATCAACTTCCAGCTGCTCAACTAGGCCCCATCAAAGACCCAGTTAAACTGATTGCACCTGTATCAACTGCTTTCTGCTCAACTAGGCCAACTCTCTCTGTGTCTCTCCGTTCTCCAAGGATATAAGGCACATTCCATCCAACTTTCTATCCATTCATCCTCTACAAACCATTCCTCATCCACCCATTAATCTATCCATCAACATTTATTAAACAATCTGCCTATCAACATTAGGGTGGTCCTTATTTTTAAAGTCTCCAATTGTCATGCTCTTAACCCTTCAAATTGTTCCTTTATATAAGAAAATACAGCATGCCAATTTTTATGGCAGTAACATAATAATTATGACCGCCGCGCAGCGAAGCGGCGGTCATATAGGTTTAGTCAGAATTTTTTTTTTTTCTTTTTCGCATGCCCAAATTTCCGTCAATGAGTCCCGGGACACTGAAAGACCGGGGTACACGAAACTTGGTGGGCATGTAACCCCACATGGATAGCATGGAACCATCGTTTTTCGTTTTGATCTGTAGCCCCCCTGCTGGACTGGACCCCCCGAAAGGAGGGTAGGGCAGACACAGTTTTCTGTGAATATCTCGAAAACCGTAGGGTTTAGGAGGACCATTTTTTTTTGTATGTTGATCTCAAGGGGCCATGTCAACCCATTCCATAACCACTCATTTCATGTATAGCGCCACCTAGTTAAACACAAAAAAGTAAAAATGAGGTGTTGTAATTGAAGGTATCTGTGACCTAACATAGTCAAAACTGCACGAAATTGGAAGTGTAGGATCATTATGACACCCTCTGCACGCCAAATTTTGTGGAATTCCGTTCATGGGGGGCCACACAATAAATTAATTTATGTTACTATACACCAACTGGCCTGTAGGTGGCCGGAGACAGTTTTCTGTGAATATCTCGAGAACCGTAGGGCCTAGGAGGTCCACCTTTTTTATGTATGTTGGTCTTAAGGGGGCATGTCAACCCATCCCATTACCACTTATTTCATGTATAGCGCCACCTAGTTAAAAATGAAAAAGCAAAAAATTAGGTGTTTTCATCACAATATCTCTGGCTGACAAGGTCAAAACTGCACGAAATTAAAAGTGTAGGATCATTATGACACCCTCCGAATGCATGCCAAGTTTTGTGTACTTTGGTTCATGGGGGGCCTTACAGTAAAATAATTTATGTGTACATTTAGTGACGTACACCAACAAGGATTCCCGGGACACTGAAAGACCGGGGTACACAAAACTTGGTGGGCATGTACCCCCACATGGATAGCATGGAACCGTCATTTTTCGTTTTGATCTGTAGCCCCCCCGCTGGACTGGACCCCCCGAAAGGAGGGTAGGGCAGACACAGTTCTCTGTGAATATCTTGAGAACTGTAGGGCCTAGAATGACCATTTTTTCACGTATGTTTGCCTCCAGGGGTCATGTTAACCCATTTCATGTGCACACATGTGCACAAACAGATGCACACACACACACACATACATTCACAGTAATCATACATATGACACATACTCACACAGTAGACATATGTACGCTTGCATGCACAGGCACATACGCAGGCACACACACAAGCATACACACACACACACACACACACACACACACACACACTCACACACACACACACCCACACACATAACATAAACATAACACAAACAAAATTAAGAATTTCTCAGAATTATGAACAGGCAAGATGGAGGTGGGGTTGTATAAAATTAATTTTACATGTGAAATCTATGAACTAATCATGTTTTGGTACTTGTTGTCTAGCAGATACCAGTGAGAATTGAGTGTGGATAATGCAATTTAGTGAGACAGTTAGAATCATATAGGCCTTTCAGCGTGATTTCTTTTTGTGGAAAAAATGTGCTGGACTGGCGGTCATATTTTGTACCGCTCTGCGGTACATCTAGTTACTGGTAGCTCAATAGCTATAAACTTTGAGATGATTTTCTGTTTGATTTTCATAAAAACAGCTAGTTTGAATTGGTATTGTAACTGGCTAGTAAAATTCCAAAACAATCTCCATAAAAAACATCTAATGCATCATATATTCCTAAATATGTATTTTAGATACATATTTTAGATACATATCTCAGATTACTTATTGTAGAGCCTAAATCCAAATTAATCTATCCGTGACCCGGTTAGCAGATTTACCTTTCCTGGTGGAATCAATACATATTTCTATTGATGATCACCTTGGTTATTGTTTGGGTTTAGAGACAGTTGGATCAAATCTGCCATCTATTAGAATGGAAGATCACTGACGGATCTATTCAGACTGCAAAAAGTCAACACTGGCTGCTGAGCATCAGAAATGAGGGATTGTTGAAAACGTGCTTTTTTGAGATTGTTGTCATTGTTGTCATGTCAGTGTTGCTCTGATTTCAATAAAATGTAGTTCATTTGCAGCAACTTTTAATATTACTTGCATATCACAATAACGCAGCACAGCACAACATAGGCAATCTTCCACATGATTGAGCTACCTCTAAATATCATTTTTTTTGTCAAAATGTTTGCATATTTCTAATTTTGAAGTTAAAAGGAACAGTTTAAGAGGTTAAGACACTAACATTTTGCAAAAATTGCACATTCATTACACTATCTACAGTCAACTTTTAAACTATATACTCTGTCTCAGGCTTTAAGCATACAATCTGGCTCTCTTAAGACTACAGATTCTGTTCAACTATTTCCTCCACCCACAACTGTTTCAATATAAATGTCCTCACTACAATAATTCACTATTAAATAATTTAACTATTTAAACTACTCAACTATTTAACTGTTCAGCCATTTCAACTGTGAGTTGTTATCAACTATGACTCCTGCCAACTGTTTCCAAATAAAAGTTTGTTTTGCATTTTATGTTACTATACAGTATTTTTTGCATTTTCATGCACTGGTAATTTCCTCGAAATTACATTTTCTAGTTACTCTTTAACATTCATGAAGTCATAAAACTGCGCTGACCTACTGAATTAACAAATAAAGAAAAATTGTTTCAAATACCCATCTAAAATGAGCGCTTCTTTTACGGGAGCAATCCCCGCCCAAATGCATCCTGCCCTGTTTGCACCCCTGCACGCCGGAAGACAGGCAAACAACAGGTAAGGTGAACATTCATTGAAGTTGCAAAGCCCAACATACAGGCACAGTTAAAAAAACCTATGTTTATACTGACTAGTGTTGTCACGATACCAAAATTATGACTTCGATACGATACCTGCCATAAATATCACGATGCTCGATACTAAAACGATACTACGGCGAAATCCTAAGATATATGGAGAAGAAAGGACTCATACCTCCTCCAAGTGTATTGAGTAATTTGTGTTGAATTTGGTGCACTTTTGTAGTGTGTAGGTCAATTCTGGGTTCTAAACTTCCTACATAATGATTATTTTTTTATAGTCAGTAAAATAGTAGGCCTACTTTCTGTGATTAAGTCCTTTATTGTTTGTTATAGTTAATTTACATTGTGTTGTGTTTTGGCAATAAAGTAGCTTTAAATAGCCAAACTAGGCTAGATCAAGGTCAGTGTTCAAATTACTGCATGCAAATCACTGAATACTATGCAGAGGGGCCTAATCTTTAGGCCATCTGATGTACAGTATAGGCTACCCTAGGCCTTCCCGTGTTCATGGGATTTCTTTGACAGTTGCAAAGGGGAAAATGTGAGGATAGTCTTCTTTGCGCCCAGTGTACAAGTACGACGTTCCAACCACTCAGGTCTTCGTCAGATAGGCCTACACCATTACCTGTTGCAATATATCTGTGTGCATTACTACATTACGTCTATTTCTTTGATAACATGATTTGCTAGCACGTACTGTAACAATACGCCGCTATTATTATTAGGACTCAACACGCTTTGGTGGTATTATGCTGTGGGCTTTAATTAGCGCATTTCGGGTAGCCTATCCTACATCTGGGCAATAATTATTGAACAAATTGCAGTCTACATGCCATGACAAATATTACCAGTAGTAGGCTACTGACCGAACATGAAATAGATCGTTTACAAGTTATGGTAATGTTATTCTGGCGTTAACATTGCGCTTTCATCACGTTAGCACGCTCGTTATGTCTCGTCAAAATGATTACAGCTCGTTATGTCTCGTCAAAATTCATTGATGAAGGAAGGTTCGCTTTATCCCAGAGAACCATACTCGTTTCACTTAGGCTAGACTAAAACATAAGAGAAGAACTTGGCACTAACCATGTAGTCGTGTTTTCTATAGCATATTCGTTAACCTGTCGTTCTTTGAACTCTTTAAAAATGTTGGGATATGTGTACCTGATGGCTTGCCTTAATTCGCGATGTATCCGAAATAGGTGCAGATTTCACTGCACCTTTTGTTTTATCCACAAGGCCTAGAACTGTCGGCAAAGAACTATGACGTTGGCTGTGCACTCACTCACTCAGAGCTGCCTGCTTGACACGCCCACTTGCCTAGATGCGTGAAAGGAGCAGTGAGAACAGCAGTTCACACAGACACAGAACGTTATTATTTTAATGAAGTATCGATTCTAAAAACGTCTGAAATCGTATAGTTTTTTGCGTGAAGGCATCGTGATACCTTTTTAGTATCGATACACCGTGCAACACTAATACTGACATCGCAATATATAATCAGGGAGAGATGTGGAAGGTGAGTGTATGCGTGTGAGCAAATGAATTCTCTTTCTTGCACTCAGTGCAGCACCAAGTCGTTCTTTATGTTCAATATAGTGAGTGGGAGTGGGAAGTTCAGTTTCACACACACACGTGCGCACAGGTACACACACAGCTACACACACAGCAGACAATCCCAGAGACACACGCATAAAGACTTTCAATCTAGAACAGATAACTCACACACACACACACATCCAAGCACCTTGGACCAAGGAGATTTGAAGAACAAGTCTCACATGCACAAATGCTCATCCCATCCACATGACACATCCAAGGACACATACACGGCACGCATCAACACCCACATGCATTCAAACAAACCCTCTGACCCAACAATCTTGCATGTAGCGGACGTGAACATTACAAGGTTGAAAAGTTACAAAATGAAATTTAAACAAACTTAGATTCATGTGCACACACATTCTCTGCCTTGCTCTAATATAAACTGTCCTGCTGCACAAAACAAATGTGATAACATTTAATAATCAGAAAGCACAAACAACCTCCCGCAGACATGCTTTGTCACACACGGTATGGGCCTCGGCTAGCGTTAGATTCTCGTTAGCCTTTGTGTCGTCGCTAATTACTTTGTCCTGCAGGAACAATTAGTCCAAAAGTATACGTCCAGTTATCAGTGTGACGGGCTATGGTTTCACACAGCCTCGATCACACGCTGTCTGTTTCTCATGCATGATTTGGTGGAATTAGTTTGTAAGGTAAGGATGGAGGCAGGAAGGGATAGGTAAAGAAAACGAATATAGAGGGAGGGAGGTAGAGAGGGAAAGAGAGAGGGACATGAGGGAAAGTGAAAATGCGCCAAGGAACGACAATTTGCAGCCACATCATTTAGATGCTCCATTTTCTCGTTACTTCAGGGCTTCCATTTACTGTAAACAACTCACAAGCACACACGCTATGGAGAGATACAAAATGTAAAGTAAACCCCAAACCCACCATACATGCAGGGATCTCAATAGAGCTCAGGTCAGTTGATGAGAGAACACATATAAATATTCAAATAATTATCTGCCCTTCGTATTCACCTTTAAGGGTGCGATGGTGTTGAAATACCAGTGTATGTCAAGCACATCAAGTATTGAGCGCTGCATACAGACAGTTCATGCTCCCTTGAAAGAAGGATGGTTGAATATGTTCAAGTATGTGTCAAATCTAAAGTTGATGATTTAGCTTTAAAAGCCTCTTAGCCAATTGCACTAAGGATCGTTAAGAACAAAAAAAATGTTTTGCACATTATGTGAACATGAGTATGTTACAAGAAAGTTAAAACCATTGCTCACTGTATTGATGAAGTGACATCTGATGTGAAAGAACAACTATTTGAGAAACGCAGGCTGGCAGATTCTTTTGCAGTACAATTAGACATGGATGTTTCAAACAACACTTACCTTTGGCATTCGTGTGGTTTGCTGAGCAAAAATAAATGCAGGAACCATTTTTATTTTGTATGCAGCCGCTTGAAAGTACAAGTTCAGATATTTATCAAAGTGATCGATGGTTTCTTCAGGGAAAATGACGTACCGTACCGTGGGCAAAATGTGTGCGATGTGTGATGGGCACTGATGGCGCAAGAGCCATAGTTGGCTTAAAAAGTGGACTAATTGCACTTGTTAAAGATGTGGTCTCCCATAATATGAAGATGAACTTGATGCTGCATAGAGAGTCTCTAGTTCCCAAATAAATTAGTGAACTGTCAAATGTCATGGACAGACACTGTTGTGAAAGCTGTCAATTTTGTCAATGCTGTCAAAACGCATCTATTCTCATCTCTCTGCGCCACTTCAGGAGAAGAATACGCAGCTCTACTTTTCTGTGAACCGATGCGGTCATATGTGTATAAGTTCGAGTTTCTTGTTTCCCAAAACTTCGCAGTGCTGACTGAAACTTTTAGTCAAGTCAAGTCAAGTTTATTTATATAGCGCATTTCATACACAGAGGTCATTCAATGTGCTTTACATAAACAAAAGCAAACAGTAATAACAAATAAAAGCATAGAAGGGCAATATAGTCAAAGAATAGTTCAAAAGGTAAAGATCATAATAAAAAGAAAACATAAAATGCACAAGGTAAAATCATTTATAAATAAATAATAATTAGTAAGCAAAAAACCGGCAAAAGTAGTAAAAAAAGTAATAAAAGACCAGGTAGAATCATTTTCTAGGCAAATTCAGAATTTGTAACTCAGCGCAGTCAGCAGAAAGCATCTGAGAACAGTTTGGTGTTAAAGTCTAGATTTAAAATTGGCTACAGTTGGGGCCTTTTTGATGTCATCCGAAAGTTGGTTCCAGACCTGAGCTGCATAGCAGCTATAAAAGCTGCTTTGCATGTTAGTTCTAACAGTAGGTTTTACTAACAGGTTTCTCACCTGGGACCTGAGAGGACGTGAAGGTGTGTACTGCTGAAGCATGTCTGATAGTTATTTAGGTCCTACTCCATTTATTGATTTATAAACAAGCAATAGTGCTTTAAAGTCAATTCTGTGACTTACTGGAAGCCAGTGTAGGGGCTTAAGAATTGGAGTAATGACGTCAGTTATTTTAGTTTTTGTTAGAATCCTAGCTGCTGCATTTTGTATAATCTGAAGCTGTTTAATAGTCTTTTTAGGAAGGCCTGTGAACAGTCCATTGCAGTAATCAACCCTGCTGGAGATAAATGCATGAAAGAGTTTTTCTAAGTCATGTTTTGACATCAGCCCTCGAAGTTTGGCAATATTAGAGGTGGTAAAAAGCTGATTTAGTTATCGCTTTCATGTGGCTGTTGAAATTTAGATTCCTGTAATACACCAAGATTTTTAACAGTATCCTTTGCCTTCAACCCTTTTGTATCAAGGAGAGTGGCAACTCTTAAGTCTTTCCTCCTTTTCACCAAATATAATGACATCAGTTTTTTCTTTGTTCAGCTGAAGAAAATTTTGAGACATCCAGGTGTTGATTTGTTTGTTGTGTATACACTGACACATAGATTCAAGGGGACCATAGTCGTTTGGTGACAGAGCTAAGTAAATTTGTGTGTCATCTTGTCCAGTTCAGTTCAGTGTTCAGTGACAATGTCTTCAGGCATATCTTTCAGACATTTACTTTGAGTTGAACAGACTCATCAGTTGTTTGCAAGGCCACTATACAAAACATCATCCAGCTGTATGACAGAGTCGAGAGCTTTCTGAAGACAAAGAGAAGGAGCATTGAGTCACGTTTTCCATATTTCCATCAGTAGAAGAGTGTAGGTGATTTTGCAGTGCTCTCACCTCACCTTACACACACTTGTTGCACACTTGGGGCACTCAAGGTTCTATTTGGGGAATACTTCTCTGAAGCTGTCTTGGCACATGGACAAGACACATACAATTTCCACTCAGAGATAATGCAGCAGATGGCTCAAACTGAACCTCTTGATTCTCAATACCAATTTCAATACCAGTTGTTGCCGGAAATTGCACATGCTTTGGATACAATCAGAATAACTGTGTGATGTACTAACATAGAGATGCAGAGGCTAGAATATTGTTTTTTTTCTTTCTGCTAGATTACAAGCATATCTGAACTGACCACATTTCAGCCCTCTAGGTCAGTGTTTCCCAAAGTCTGGGTCGCGACCCACGGGTGGGTCGCAGGAGATTTTATTTGGGTCGCCAGCACAATTTATGTTGTGTTATAGGCCTAACTGATACCATTTGTCATTTGATACCAGGAAAGCTAACAGTTTTGTATTAGGATGTAGTTTGTTAACTACCACAGTCACGGTTTGAAACTGGCGCATGAAACTGGAGGACGAACGCATCGCAGAGGGGGTGCCAGAGCATGGATATCTACCTCTCAAAATGAAACCGTTCTGTGGGGTGCCTGCCATGTACCTCGCAGTTGCAAACGACATGAATCCGCCTATTTGCACGAACATTAACAGATACCAGCTCCTCAACTTTACCAATTAAAATCTAGTGACCATGTTGTCAACTAAAGCAGACATCCATAGACCGGACATAAGGCCATTCAATTTGCATGTAGATAGTTTCGATTGTAGATTAGCAACCTCCTCACATTCTTATTTCTGATTTAAAATTCACAATTTAAAATTCGCTACAATTTAAATGGACATTTTAAACACAATTCCTCTCGTTTTTTACCGCGCTAACTCCAAAGTAAAGGCGCATTCTTCCGTCTATTGCGCAAAAGCCTCTTGTTCTGATATAACGACTATACAATATAATATAATACAACAATACAATATAAAGACTTGAGTTATTTGCTGTTTACATCGGAATTGACGTCCAAAGTGTTATGGACCCATTTGTCTGCAACGCAACGTAGCCTACAATTTTTTTTTTAGAAATACAGGAACAGCTTACTATGCTGACGAATGACGACTGCGCAACATGCGAGAATTTCCCCAATCTTTTCAGTAGTCATTTCCAACTTTTCACGCTGATGGTGCTCAAAATGCAACACAACCGTGTTCAAAGCAGGATCTATCTATCTATCTATCTCTAGGCTATAGCAATGTATGGTTGGGGAAGGCATAGAAAAGTTGGAGAACCTGTGGCCTAAAACAATATTGGTGGTTGCAGGGTAGATTTGAAGTGAAATGGGTCGCGATGGTCTGTCATTTTTAAAAAGTGGGTCCCCAGAAAAAAAGTTTGGGAAACACTGCTCTAGGTCACTTGATATGACTTAGAAACACAATTGAGCCCTAGCACCAGGTCTTGTGAAGCTGTGTGCAAAAGTAGATCAATATAAAATTAAAATATAAGTACTTTGGACCATTATTTGCCAAGGTATGCTCATGGGTTTTGTAAAATGCCCTATGGAAACTCCCCATAGGACATTTGGGTATCCAAAATGCATACTGACAATCAAATGCTTACTGCATATGAACCCCTTTGTGTATACACATAATCTTGGTCTCAAATGAAAGGTAACAATCTGACGTTTCATGCTTGCATTTGGATTGTACAGTATGTCACGATTCCCAAGAGTCCAAGCTTTCAAATGGTGTATAATATGACTATGCTACATAACAATATGATGTATAAAAATTATTTAGAATGTTGGTAAAACAGTTTTACCAAGCTCAAGTTGCTACAGCCAGCAGCTAAATCAGCCAGGCAGCTACAGCGCTTATGGAGTGAGGATTGTCTCAAAATGATTTAAATATACAGTATATAAAAGGATATATACATATTAGGGCTGTCAATCGATTAAAAAATGTAATCAAATGAATTACATACTCTGTGATTAATTAATCTAAATTAATCGCATATATAATTTTTGCTGTGAAAGTATTTTAAATATTTAAATTCAAATGAATCATTGAATAATCAGCATTAGTGACATTAAAGTTCAAAAACTCTTTTATTATTCACTGTTCAAATAATGGCCATAATAATCTGCGATATGACTTACTATGCTGAGGAAGTGCTTCGGGAAGAAGTTTTTTTTTCACATACATTGCATTTCAGGCCACAGATATAGGGGACACAATGAAAATAAATTAACACTCCCCTCAATGTCAACACTATTTCTTTGCATTGATGTGTGAGTTGACAAAATCCGGTGATATGCAAATACCTTGCTACAGACCAGGGGGTCGTTTCTAGAAAAGTTAGCAACGACGTTGCTCAACCACCATGGTACGACCATGGAGGTATTATATATAACTGGAGAGAGTGACTAAGTCCCGCCCCCATTCATTTCAATGGCCCATGCTAGGCTAGCTACTTCAGCCAAAAAAGTTTGAAATTGACCGCAGCCATCTTTATGAAAATGGCGTTTCATGGGTGTTCGTTTCCGGCACCAGGTAGAAGCCTATTAGATTCCACGTTACAGACAGAGACAACGTAAGGTACAACGGAATGTCGTTGATGAAGATTGGACATTCCCTCAGAGGAAAAGAAGTTGTTCGTGAACGCGCTTCACTTCACCTCGTTATAAGCGCAAATGTATTTCATTGGTTGGGATAACATTTTGGGAATGGTGGTAGAAGTTTGCCCTGTCTCTGAAGTCCTAGGTTATTTAATGTGATGTTCATATGTGATAATAAACAATGCGAATCAATATTGACTCACTTTAGGCTACACAAATAATGATCCCTAAATGTATATTTGGACAGGCTGTATACTAATTGCGCAATAAGCTATTCAACGAAAATGACTATAATTATGTAGACATGGGACGAAGAAACTTGTGGATAGCTGGGATTTTTGCTGCACCCAGTGTGAATTTGCAGCTTGTTAAACCTAGGCTACATTTGCAGGCAGACGAAATGAAGGCAACGCAAATTAAACTTACCGATAGAAGCGCAAATCCCTCGGGTATTGAGGTTCGAGCAGGCATTTCAAGAGTCTGCAACTGTTGTTGGATATTTGGCTTTTGCTTCGACTGGCAGCCTGGCCATTTAAATCAAATGCATGGCCTAATCATGTCAATGTTGCAAGAAAGCAAACTAAATAAGCTTCGTTTTAAATGACTTGGGGAGGTTACATGATCCCGACGTTGCCTTGTCATGGACTACAGGTAGGCTACTACATCGTTTTAAAATATTTCATATACACAACGCAATGAGTAGGCTAATAATTGGATATAGGTCATTGCTATGCATACATGTATTGTCATAGTCAGTTACCTTGTCAACCCACAAATAAGGCAAATAATAGTATATGACAACATTTACTTTTTTCTTTTATTTACCACAAAGTCTGGTATAATAAGCCTAAACAATGTAGGCATTAAGTCAAGTATCAGTAGCTTAATCCAAGTAGTTAGTTGTTTTATTTGTCGTCTTCCAGAAATGCAAACCAACATGGACGCGCGAGGACGCTCGTGCCCAACACTAAACTCGTGCATGAGCTGTCATCTACCAATCAGCATGTAAAAACTGGTGCCGGAAGTTGCAACCATGTAACGCCATGTTTTCAAAAATGTCGGCGGCCAAATGCCATGCTAAGTGGCTGAAGCTAACCCTTCAAATCCTGACCCCCTGGGTACGACGCAACTTGCGATCAAACAACGACACTGTTACACCTGTTTCCAGAAAGCATCGTACCTGTGTCGCAATTCGCTACCTCCGACGTTCGAACACCATAGTTCCAACAACGTTGTTGAAATGTCCTAGAAATGTTCTACGTTGTCCTAGAAATGTTCTGTCACGGCCTATGTCGACATGTTTCTAATCTAAACCGAGTGATTAATGCTGGTATTGTCATTGCCATCAGCCAAAACCTAAATCTATTGCAAGCATATAAAACAGTTAAATATCTATGTGTTGGAAAAAATATATAGCCTGGACAAATATCTGGGTATCCTATAGGTTATCAACTGTCTCGTGGCTTAACGGCAGCGCGTTGGTGCACTGCGCGCTCGGCCGGAGTTCGCATCCTATCTCTTCTTTTCATCTCTGAGTAAGAGTAGGCCTACGAGACACAACAATAGGATTTGACCATACATATTTATGTATATAGTTACTCTACATCGAGAGACCATAGGTACAAGACATCAGTCAAAAACAATTTAATCTACGTGTCACACAGTTCACCTGCAGGTAGCGAGAAGCAAGAGGACAATCTCACATCATAAGAAAATCGAACCTACAACGTTGGGATAACAAGTCTTCTGCTCTAGCCACTACACCATTTATCACTGCTGTTGTAAGAGTCTATGAAGATTATAATACTAAAAGCAAGGCAATACTTGAATTAACATAAATAGCAAGAATGAGCCAAGTAGGGGAGTCAGTGTCTTAATCAAAATTAAGCTACAGGATAGATCAATCATTGAGTCACGAGATAAACATCCACTTCGCAATTTTTGTTTAGGCGGTTGTGATTTTTGGTTAGGCGCTCTGGACACCAACAGGAACTACCAAGGAACGACACAAGTGCGACTGCCTAGGGGCAGTAGTTCAAACGACCAAACTTTGCGTCCTTGTTTGCGATTGAGAGTTCGAACTACCCTTTCTAGAAACACCAAATCCAAGAACGATGGAGCGTACTACCAAGGTTGCGACGCAAGTTAGCAAACGACGCTTTCTAGAAACGACCCCCAGGGGCGTAACTATCGGTAAGCAGGGTACGCAGGGTACGCAGTTGCTTACGGGCCCGGTCCAATCAGGGGCCCGCATCACACTAAAATACATGATTGATGCTACTTACCATTTTTCCTAACAATTTTATTTGAATTTTCAGATTCATGCAGCCCACCTGTGACATCCATAGACATCTCTGCTTGCCTACTCACATCATATTTCGGATGCACCTATCTGCGCTCACGCACAGGAGAGGCTACTTTCGCTTTCTAAGAACGTCAAAATTACGTTATTTTGGAAGGGGGGCAGCTCAGTCGAAGAGGGCAGACAGTAGTGTAGCCAGAAATGTTGAAATGGGTGGGCACATAAAAAAAAACGGGTGGGCAAAGTCAATTTGATTGAACATAAGAGGGGCCTAGATTAGATACACCATACAAACAATGATACAATGATAGGCATGTTATATTTATGACATAAAAGTGGAATTTATTGAACGCATTTGATCACAGCTGACAAATTACGCAGAAACATTTTCAACTGGAGCAAAACAATGCATGAACGTAGCTTCAGCGCGTTGCATGATACACAATTGAGACAATAGATTGGCCATATTGGACAACTGCAAAGCCTTAGGCATGTTAAATTTATGACATGAAAAGTGGAACTTATTGAACGAATTTCATCATAGCTGCATGACAAATTACGCAGTCGACTAGGACTAAACATTTTAAACTAACGCAAAACTGCATGAACCCAGCACCGGTGCATAATAAAACACAAATTGAAGCAACAGATTGACCATTGGACAATCCTACTGCAAAGGCTTTCCTTAGGCATGCTACCTTTATGACATAAAGAGGGGAATATTAAAGCATTTCATGACAGCTGACAATTACGCAGAAACATGTTAAACAGAGCTGCTGACTGTTCGCGATTTGACTGATTCTTGAGCTCTCAGCAGAGTGCGGTCTTGCGCGTCTTTTTTAGATGGTGAATGTTAACGAAGGAAAGCCCTCTATTTTGACGGGCATGACTGACAAGTATACAGTAGGTAGGCTTTTGCTATGTTCCTGGCTAAATGAACACGAATGATTTATCATTAATGCAATTTCATATTCTCACGCAGTGTTTTTTCATGTGTTACGTGTGCCCTCACCAGTATTTTTTTGTTGTTTTTGTGGTGCACGTACTCCTGATATTGTCAGACATGTCATCGCTTATATGCTGTGTCTCAATGATCTTATCCTGTCCTATTCATGTTAGACTACTCGTGGACATTACGTCATCACATGCTGTAGTAGGGGGGCCCGCCTTGATAATCCTGCATACGGGCCCGGTGTTGGCACGTTACGCCACTGCTACAGACATTGCAGAGGACTTTATTTTAATCAACAGGCTACTCAACAAGAGAAAATTTCCTGTGTGTGTGTGTTTTGGCCCACCATACCTTCCCAACTATGGACAGTATCCCATTAGCTGCATGCCATCAGGCTACAATTTACAATTTTCTATTGAAGTTAGTGAACACGTTATCAAAATTCAAAATTAACGCGCGCACATTTTGTTTGAGTAGGAGAGACAGAATAAGCACGCAGGCACGCAACTAGGCTACTTGTTTTCTTTTACTCTGCAATCTATATTATCAGCACACAATGTTGAGATAACTCAATACTCATCATGGATATCACAAGCTTAAACAACGAAAACAGAAAGAATGGATGCAGCTAAGCTAGGAGTTATTCCAGATGGACAAGAACAAGGTAGGCAATTGCTTGTCAGAACGTTAGACTGCATTAGACAGCTGTTTAAAGCCAGGCGTCACGGTAAGCTAGAACAAAACTAAAGGTAACTTTAGCCTGTATAGGGCTGTATCAAGTTGTCCAAATGAATAGGTCATTGAAGACGTTGTTGTTGTATTGTTGCATGTGAATGTTAGCCTAGAAATCTAGACGCACCCTAGCGGCGGCAAATGAATTTGCTCAGCTTGTACGTCTAGTATCGAACCATAGGAAATTCGTTAGAGAGTCTTAAGGCGGGCTTAACAGGATAACGACATCCTGCGACGGTGAACAACAAGGAAGGTGGCTATGGCAAACGAAGAGCGGTTGTTTGAATCGGCGTTGGCGTCAACTTTGGAGGAGTTGGACTTGTGCTTTTCTTTGAAAGTAGATCAACACAATGCACTTAAGTCATTCCTTTCGAAGAAGGATGTATTTGCCGTTTTGCCGACCGGATACGGATATGGTCGTAGCGCTGGCCTATTGCATGCCTAGGCAGTTTGAAAGACAATTCTCTGCCCGCCCCTTGGATTAAGCGAGGTGAATGATTCGATGCCAGACTATACATGTCAATGATATAGGATGGCCCGCCAGGCTATGTGAATGTTGCTATGCTATGTAAACCGGGAAACGGACAAATATTGTCCACGCGTGGGGGGGTGGGGTGGGTGTGCGTACCATAGCATTAATTCCTGCAGGCGCCCCTGGAATCTGCATTTGTGAATCTCCTTTTTGCTTTTATGTCGATGAAGTAATGGCACTACACATCGAAACCGATAATAAATCGTTCTGGCTAGTTGTTATTACTTACCCATCCATTTAATCCAGTGTCTTCCATGTCGTTAATCCTGCTGGTCATAGACCACTTGACTGAACTGAACTAGGGAAAACAGCGTCGGAAAGATTCAGTTGCTATCAGTTGATAACAGACATGTTGTACAACACTGCCATCTGCTATTTGTTCAGTAGAGGGTGTCTTTGCATTCAAATCTAGTGGTATTTATTTGTGGATCTTGGTGTGCAGTAGGAATGTCTCAAAACAAATTAATTTGTTTATTTATTTGTATACTTTGTATTATTTGTCACATTTTTATATTTGTATTTTGTATTTGGATATTTATAAATGTATGTATATGTGTATATATATATATATATATATATATATATATATATAATTTTATATATATTTAAATAATTTTGAGACAATCCTCACTCCATAAGCGCTACACTCTGGGGGCATGTCCGTGAGCTCCCAAGTACATGCCCCCAGACTCTAGCGCTGTAGATTTACTGTAGATTGGACTGTAGATTTGCTGTAGTTTACTGGGATTGTTTTTGTACCGACAGTATGACCACGAGAAATGGAGATGTATGTGAAAACAGATTTCTCCTTTAAAGAACTATCCAGGTCTGGTTATTCCTTCGCTGTTTCTGGGTTTTCGCTGGATTTGGGCTCGCATTTTTCACGACACAGCTCCCCCTGCAGCTTCGGTAGCAAGCAAGTGACTGCTATGCTAAACCTCCACTAGCTAACGAGCTAGCCATCAAGAAATCAAGCTAAACACATACAGGGCTCACAATAAAACGGTCGAGCAAACACATTGTTAAAGAGACTATCAAACCACATCAAAGTTCACCCAGGGGTAGTCTACTTACAATTTCAACAGCAACAAAGCCAAGTCGGCATCCGTTTTGCAGTCTTCTTTGAAACTACAATCTGACTACGATTTCAAGGCGCGATTGGATACTTCCACTAAGTCATATCCGGTTTTCTTCGGACCGGGTCCAGAAAGTTGCATATTCGTTTTTTCCACGGAGAAGCGATAGGGGGAGACGAAGCACCCACCAAACGACCCATAAAGTGTTGTAGAACCATCAAAACGACTCAACCTGCATAATTAAGGTAATTTTTGCTAAAATGGTTGCATAGGGCTTCTTTATAACAGTAACAGAGGAGCTCACTGATCTATCCAGTAACTATGTTCGCTACAACCAGGAGCATCGCTAGCAGTTGAAAACATTCAGGACAGCCCATAGAGTCTAAATGGTTCTCATAATTCCCTGCCCTTGTTGCTCACTTTTGATAGATGAATCCACAGACTCTAGCCTCATTTGCGACACATTGATTGAATAATATGGACAATAATATTTTGACAATTAAAGGATGTAACAATAACCTGTTGCTATCTTTACATTTCTGTTTGCTATTAAAAACAAACTAGCCTAGCCATCAGAGTGCTGTTAAAAATAGCAAGATGCATCATATGGTTTATGTTATGCTTAGCTTAAGGAGAACGAATCATTGAAGACTCACTAATTTGATTCCACAAAAGCAAAGTACAGTAAGTATACAGTAGGCCAGCACTGTTTGGCCAGTTCCAAACTGTAGCCTAGGCTAGTCAGTGCAGGGCAGGCTGATAACCAACCTGAATGATAAGAACAGCATAACTCCACCACCTCCTTGTCCTCGTTGCCTTATAACTTTCTTATACCAAATAGGAAATGCAAACAATGACATGCCCAACCCTGGAACTGGTTCTCTCTCTCTCTCTCTCTCTCTCTCTCTTTCTCTCTCTCGTGTGCCCTCTAAGTAGCCTACGCTCCAAATGCTATTTTATGGTAAAGAAAAAGTTCAAGTTAGATCTACTGCATTAAGGAGAGTGAGAGGACACCCGTGTCCTGCTTGTATGTTTGATAAATAGGTCCATCTCATCTCAAGGTTTCAATGCACGATCAGAATAATGGTTTAATATGCCAGCCAACTTTGCAACATACTGTAGCGATCTCACCCTCAGACAAGAATCACCTTTGGCCAGGACGGCCATTTATTGGAACAGGCAGTTTCAGACACACTCAGACATACTAGGATAACTACATAGGGCAACACAGGGGTAGTCTCAGCCGCACATGTAACACACAATAAGGGTTTACCACACACATCAACACAAGGATAAATACATGAGGTACAACCAAAGAGACTAACACGCTAACAAATACACAACATGGTAAACGTAACTACAACTATTATAACCGACATTACACATTATAGCATTCACTCGCACTGCATTCTGGGAGACACTCATTCAACGTTAAACATGAACATCCACCGACGCTACATAACCCCCTCCCGAGCCATTGTCGTCCCCGGCAATGACAGCTCAGCTCACCGCTCGCGGCTGCGTCGGTGTCAGTCCCAGTACTTAGTCCAAGTGACCGGAAAGCCTCCGGCTGCAAATGGAGAGTCCAAGGCGGCCGGAGCTTCTCTGTAGATGTAGGATCCCCAGGCTGTCGGTGGCCCGCTCTTGGCAACTACGACCCCAGGCGATCAGTCTTTGGAGCAGCTCCCGTAGAAAGGCCCAGCATTCTCCAACGATAACCCCTCCCGACTGGAAGGGCTCTCGGCTGCCTCTGTCATGTCAGTTCTCCCCCGAACAAGCACCAGAACTGGTCACTTTCAGCAAATCTTCAGCAAATCCACTAGCTGCCTATCCCGTGAGTACACTGTCAAAAAGACTTGTCTCTGTAGGCAGCCCAGGCACTGACAACTGGAAACAAACAAAGTGGGGGCAGCATTTATAAACATAAACATACATTTTATGACTAAAACTTCGCTGCATAAAAGCATTTTGCGATTATAACTTTAAATCTACTCGCGCATGTGCGCCCTGTAATATTCTGACTTTTTTTTTATCTTCAGAAACGTTCTCGCTACGATGAATTTCCGTCAGTTGGTTTCTGTAGAGCCATATTTGCCAGATTACGTGGTAGGTGTGGCCCAGTTGCTATCTGGGAAGGCTTTCCTCAACATAATCTCCACTCCAGAGTTGAACGTCATTCCCCACCCCAACCCCCTGCATCTAAGACTACTCCCCAGGTGAAGAGAAGACTCTGATGGTCCATCGATTATGAGCACTCAGCGGCCAAATTGGCCAAAGTTGTATTATTCTGATTCCTCTCCGGAGCAAGCGGGGACAGAGAACAACTCTCACTTGGCACGACCAGATCAGAACTATTGATCGGACTGCATCATGAAGAGAGTTATGAGGTGTAATTGGATCTTGTGTGTGGTGTATGTGTGTGTGTGTGTGTGTCTGTGTGTGTGTGTGCGTGTGTGTGTCAAGGATGGAAATTTGCACCAAATGCTGGTAAAATATGAAAGTGGTCGGTAGATTTCAGACACAAGATAATGATTTACTGTTGAGTGGTTGGTGAACTTTACCATTTATTTCTCAGGGGCTGGTAGATGGTCACGCATGCACACACGCCACACACACACACACACACACACATACACACATACACACACTCTCTCCTGTGCATGTTTGTTAAGAATATTAGGCTTCTTGGCTATCATGCAAAGACATCTCTATTTGCTAGGTGACCCTGTGACAGCCACCACAAATGAACAAAGCAGGCAGCGGTTCACCAATAATAACTAGATGTACCGCAGAGCGGTACAAAATATGACCGCCGCCCAGTCCAGCACATTTTTTCCACAAAAAGAAATCACGCTGAAAGGCCTATATGATTCTAACTGTCTCACTAAACTGCATTATCCACACTCAATTCTCACTGGTATCTGCTAGACAACAAGTACCAAAACATTATTAGTTCATAGATTTCACATGTAAAATTAATTTTATACAACCCCACCTCCATCTTGCCTGTTCATAATTCTGAGAAATTCTTGATTGTTTGTGTTATGTTTATGTTATGTGTGTGTGTGTGTGTGTGTGTGTGTGTGTGTGTGTGTGTGTGTGTGCGTGCTTGTTTGTGTGCCTGCGTATGTGCCTGTGCATGCAAGCGTACATATGTCTACTGTGTGAGTATGTGTCATACGTATGATTACTGTGAATGTATGTGTGTGTGTGTGTGTATCTGTTTGTGCACATGAAATGGGTTAACATGACCCCTGGAGGCAAACATATGGAAAAAAATGGTCATCCTAGGCCCTACAGTTCTCAAGATATTCACAGAGAACTGTGTCTGCCCTACCCTCCTTTCGGGGGGTCCAGTCCAGCGGGGGGGCTACAGATCAAAACGAAAAATGACGGTTCCATGCTATCCATGTGGGGGTACATGCCCACCAAGTTTTGTGTACCCCGGTCTTTCAGTGTCCCGGGAATCCTTGTTGGTGTACGTCACTAAATGTACACATAAATTATTTTATTGTAAGGCCCCCCATGAACGAAAGTACACAAAACTTGGCATGCATTCGGAGGGTGTCATAATGATCCTATACTTTTAATTTCGTGCAGTTTTGACCTTGTCAGCCAGAGATATTGTGATGAAAACACCTAATTTTTTGCTTTTTAATTTTTAACTAGGTGGCGCTATACATGAAATAAGTGGTAATGGGATGGGTTGACATGCCCTCTTAAGACCAACATACAGAAAAAAGGTGGACCTACGGTTCTCGAGATATTCACAGAAAACTGTCTCTGGCCACCTACAGGCCAGTTGGTGTATAGTAACATAAATTAATTTATTGTGTGGCCCCCCATGAACGGAATTCCACGAAACAGATTTCCCTAACATTAGTTATTTGTAGTTATTTATGAGTGTTGACTAAAATAATATGATAATGCATTTCAAAAACAAACTTGTTTATTTTTAAATAATATTGTCACAGTGGAACAGGGGAACATCGAAATATATTAAAGTTCTGATAAATAAAATGTATAAAAATAGAAACTTAATATATGAAACTTAGTTTTTTGAACAAAAACACAATAACAACAACAAGTTTCATAAATATAACTTTGAACTAAGACTTAACAATTACAAAAAATAATGATGACATTATTACTATCATCATTTGTATTATCATTAAACAAGATAACTCTTAAATGTTTGAGTGTGCGTGTGTAATAATTAGTCCCTATTGCCTTATAAGCTACCTTATAATTACAATGTCAGCTTGCTTATCCCTTTACCTGCACTTTTAAAATTATTTCCATCAAGCTACATCAAACCATTTTCAATCATCAGTTGCTGCCTGCCTTCTAAAACATACTATTTAGTGATCTAAATCCATTATGTAACTCTGCTGCGGCTGAAAGACGGTCTGAAACGCACACTTGGCGTCATTGGATTTCACACACGTGTAAAAGAAAAGATAACTTTTATGCACAAGCTACGTTTTGCACAAGCTACGTTTGATACTTTTTCTCTATGTCTAAATGTTCACTCCTCTCACGTCTAATTTACATTTTACAATGCAGGGACTGTAACTACAGATATACTAGTAATAAATCATTACTTTATTTAGGCAGAATAAGTTCGTTGTGGTTTCCAAGCTCATTAATGTTAACGTTATCGGTCTTCCACTGATATTCATAGCATTAGCTAGCTTTGTGGTTAGATAGTCTATGATAAGCCCTAATTTAGCAATGGATAACGTCATACTGCAAATTGTAAAACATACGCTTTCAAAATAACAGGCCGGGGAGAGATGATACGTCTCACTGCTATAACTGTCACGCTATTAAAGAAATACATCTTCAGTCACATTGTCAAAAGTTAAAAGGACAGACAGTCAACTACACTGTAACAACGTAACATAATTACTAGCTAATTCCGCTTCACTCTCGGCTTATTTAACAGCAGCAAAACTGGGCATTGTTTCCACGAATTTTGTCATGCTTATTTGAGTTAAGAGAACTGATGGGGATGTTCTTTTAATTGTTATTTCAAGCAATGTATGTCTCGTGACCAAATCACCATGAACACACTTCACTTCACACTTCACAACTCACTCGCGGATAACCCTCTGGAGGACAAACTATACAATGCCAACACTCATGACATGGTTGAAGGGTGTTTCGTCCGTTTTTATTTTATTTTTAAAATATTCATTTATCGGCCATTATAAATGCCGATACCGATAGTTTGGAAAATGCCTTATATCGGCCGATAATATCGGCCCGCCGATAGATCGGTCGGGGTCTAATTCAGAGGGTGTCATAATGATCCTACACTTCCAATTTCGTGCAGTTTTGACTATGTTAGGTCACAGATACCTGCGATTACAACACCTCATTTTTACTTTTTTGTGTTTAACTAGGTGGCGCTATACATGAAATGAGTGGTTATGGAATGGGTTGACATGGCCTCTTGAGATCAACATACAAAAAAAAAATGGTCCTCCTAAACCCTACGGTTTTCGAGATATTCACAGAAAACTGTGTCTGCCTTTCGGGGGTCCAGTCCAGCGGGGGGGCTACAGATCAAAACGAAAAACGATGGTTCCATGCTATCCATGTGGGGTTACATGCCTACCAAGTTTCGTGTACCCCGGTCTTTCAGTGTCCCGGGAATCATTGACGGAAATTTGGGCATGCGAAAAATAAAAAAAAAATAAAAAAATCTGACTAAACCTATATGACCGCCGCTTCGCTGCGCGGCGGTCATAATAAATAAAAAACCCTACAGATTAAAAACACAGAGATAAAAAAACGGAGGAGTAGAGAATGACAATGCCTGTCAGGCACCCTTCACCTCTACTGCAAGAATCCACCAAAAGATACAATATCAGGCAAACAACAGAGGTCAACAATCCATATCAGAACTCTGCCAATGTGCCACCCGGATGAGCCATAGATGGAAAGATGGAATAAGATAAAGCAAGAATAACGAAAAGAGACTTTTCCCCCGAGAGCTAATGGGTGCGAGATCAAAAGAGTTAACATCTTGACAGCTGAAGCAGATTGCAAGCTCTGAACGTTATCCAATTTGACCCTTATTGCACATGCACGGGAGCACACACACACACACACACACACACACACTTCTAATCTCTCTTGCACCTCACATCTTATACTAATTACCCTCTCTCGTAACAAGAGTGTGTTTGACATTCATCGACCATCTCCGCCTACCTTCTCTGGTCCCTGAGGAGGAATGGGGGGGGGGTGGGGGCTAGTGGGAAGGAGTGGGGCATAATCTGAGTACCTACTGTGGACGTACATGTGCCCATAAACACACACATACACACTCCCGCCTCCCACCCTCATTGTGTGGAGATTTATGATGTTACCCGCGGGGCGTAGGGAAGCGTGTTGCGAGCACGCTTCCCCGTTAGCCGCAGTGTGTTGCTGCTGTGAGTGGGACTCGGGCGCCTGAATGGAACTCCTTCGGTGGTGAATACCTCGGCGAGGCTTAGTTACCCTCTCCCTGGAAACCTCAGTCACTGGCGTTCCACAGCATTAATGCTTTAGCGGTCACATTATGATGCTTAACATGCTTCGACAAAGGGATTAGGCAGTGAATGGTTAAGGAGGTTTTGCATTGGTGGCTATCCAGTGTGTGTATGTATGTGTACTGTCATGTGGGTGTGTTAAACAAACACAAACACACACAAAACAATCTTATTTTGTGTTTATTCAAATCTTGCGGGAGAGGAGAGTGCAGCCGCATTGCCGTGACAACGCACCATGCTGGCAGAGCTGCCAGGCGAAGGGCAAGGCATCATGGGAAATGTGTAATCCCAGAAGCGTGAGGTGACCTAGAGGCTTCCATGGCTCGCAACAGGATAAAGAGTTTGTGGAATGACATGAAACAGAGAGAGTGTGTGTGTGTGTGTGTGTGTCTGTGGGGGGGGGGGGGGGGGGCGATGCATGTGGCAGAGTGTCAGAGTGTGCATAGATCTTGGCCTCACCGCCTACAGGCTCCCTGCAAGTGTAACAGTCAGGGCCGGCGAAAGGCAATTCTGCGCCCTGGGCAAAATAGGAATATGTCGGCCCCATGTTCATAGACTGTGCCACTTTCAACTGTGTGCTACCTTCGCATAAGCCCCTGGCTGCAGCGTGCAGATCGGGGCTGGTTTCACCACCAGCTCAACGTTGCTACTTTCCAGCACTACTGTACGGAAAAATAAAAAAAGACCATTGGGGGACAATTGCGACCAGGCCTCATGGAAAAAATGGTAGCCTACAATTAAGCAATTCCGTAACATAAACATATTATTATTATAGGCTATTATACAGAAATCGGACTACCTTACTTAATACGAGGTATTAGGTGTGCATTAGGTGTGCATTTAAATGTGACATTAGGAACGCACTTCGAGTGTCACTGTCTCATATCACCCTGTGATAGGACCATCTTATTGCGGTTAAACAAGCTCATTGCTCCCCTGATTCGGTGACATGATGAGATTAAGATTTTACCTTATTACATTGTCGTCCTTCTACTATGTTCCACTGCTGGCAACCTGACGTTTCAGGCTGAAGATCAGCACCCATATGCGGGAGAAAAGTTTTCTTCCCTCGTTTCTCTTTCTTCTTTCCCAATTCACCATCATTTTAATTTGAAGATGTACCCTCAGCTATCACTGCACTAAACAAACTCCTGTGACAATCATCCATCCCCCCTATTCTTTTGTGTTTATGTTGTGGAGGGAGAGAAACTAGGGGGGGGGGGTATGGTGTGAGTTATGTTATATGTGATATGCTATATGTATGAGGCTGTGTATATCCTGCATGGAATGTAATGGTGTGTGTGAAAAAGAATATCCTTATAGGACAATAAAGACTCTATAGTATACTACTACTACTATTTTGTGACAGAGAACGTAAGAAATGTCTCTGGCCTTGTTTTCACACACGCAGTAAATAATGCGGGATAGAGGGGTCTGGAAATTAATCAGACATGCCTTCCTCCCAAAAGGACATGGAGGCCGTTCATGATGACAAACCTAACCCCCCCCACATACACACACACAAGGGTTAGCCTCTCCCTCTCCTGCTAAACTTTCATTCTGGCTGTAAGGAGACTGTCCGAATGACAGCATCTGAAAAAATACTTCTGTCAAGTTTTAAGATCTATTCTTTTCCAAAGAAACAGTCAAAACAGCCTGGGGTGCTCATACATATTTGGATTAAACAATTATTTCAATGAATGATTGCTGTCTCATACAGAAATGCAATGCTAAATCTCTCTCTCTCACACACAAACACACACACACACAAATCATTCCATCACCTTATCTCGACAATCACAATGAAGACAAATCCATCCAAATACTCCAAACTCACTGGTAATCCAGCTGATTCACTGGTTATTTTATCTTTAGTTTGCACTTATACACAGGGTTCCCGACGTGCTGCACACACACTCTCCCCAAACCAAATGCACACACACACACACATACACATACTATACTGATTACTTACTCCTTAGAGTAATTATGAGGCACTGTGCCAAACCTGAAAATGAATCTCATGTTTGGACTCAATAATGAATTCTGTCTATGTAGATAGATAGCGAAGACACACACAAACACACACATACATTAAACATAGGACAAAGCAATTACCACAATGACTCCATAGTCCAAACATTGAGGCTGAGAACAAAATGCTACCAAGGAGCCAAAAAAAACAACAACAGAAAAATAATAACAGGACATATTCTTTATTCATAGAACTATTTGGATATTTCAAACAAATATGTCCTGTTCATTTAAGGAATTTTCCATTAAAGGAGCGACAGAATTGTCTGTAAAAATCAAATTACAGACATTGTACTTAACTGAGAGAAAATAGAAAACAGTAGCCTACATTTTTCTGTTTTTAATGGAATTAAAAATTCTTACAGTGCAGGACAAAGGAAAACATAATTCCGGAGCTTTCACAGTTCCCCACTATGCCCCTGGAACATTCATACACATATTCCCCAATAATTTATCACAACAAACCGCAGCAACCACAAGGCTTCTCTACAGTCCAGTCCCGACCGTTTTTATCATTCATTGCTGCGAGAGTCTTTTTACACAGATAATGAAGTGTAACAATTAATGAATCTTGAAAACACACAACCCAGAACCCTCACACAGACTCTGCAACACTGTTAGCAGAATATGTGGTGCAATTATTTTCATACTGAGGTTTGGGTACATCACATAGACACTGGCCTTGCACGCTCTGGATGGGGTGGGGGGTTACCTTTGAGCAGGTGTGTTCAGTGCGTTGGGTTACCTTTGAGCAGGTGTGTTCAGTGCATTGGATTACCCTTGAGCAGGTGTGTTCAGTGCGTTGGGTTACCTTTGAGCAGGTGTGTTCAGTGCATTGGGTTACCTTTGAGCAGGTGTGTTCATCGCATCGGGTTACCTTTGAGCAAGTGTGTTCAGCGTGTTTGGTTACCTTTAAGCAGGTGTGTTCAGTGGGTTACCTTTGAGCAGGTGTGTTCAGCGTGTTTGGTTACCTTTGAGCAGGTGTGTTCAGCGTGTTTGGTTACCTTTGAGCAGGTGTGTTCAGTGCGTTGGCGAGCTGACTTGAGGCCAGTGCAGATAGGCACTGCAGGGTCCCGAGCGGAGCTGAGCAGCTAGCGGACGTGGAGCAGCTCCTGCTGCCGCTAATGCTCATAATTAGCATTGATTAATATTCATGAACCACCGCTGCCGCAGAACACAACCAGCTGACTCCAGTCTCACTCAATGTTTGTGTGTGAGATACACACTCACAGGCATGCATGTGTTGTGCGCACACACACACAATCTGTCTCTCTCTTTCTCTCTCTCACACACACACCAACAAACTGTAACACACAGGTAAAACTCACAAGTAAACTGCATTATCTCTATAGACTCCAAACCAAACTTGTTCTACCATGTCAGGCTAATATTTCTGTTTTGTCTTTTTTTCTCCATTAAATCACTGGCAACCAACACAAACAAACATAGGTGAGGGGTAGCTGGAGGAGTAGATAAGTCCCAGTAGGTGCGTTTGTATGTCCATGTGTGTCCTCCATTAGATCCTGTTCTAGGACTGTGTGTGTGCGACTGTAATTGACAGAACATCTCTTTGTCTGTGTCTTAATGAGTGAGCTCATGTTTGCTTGAGTATTCTTTCACAAGCTTGCAAATATTTGGTCTCTCTCTGTGAGCATGGGTATGCCTTGTAGGCGTTATACTGTACATATATTCATGCATATATTTGCATGCCTGTGTATGTACTCACACATGTGTAAAAGCAGCAATGTATTTTAATGTGCTTGTGTTGTTATGGTAACAGTGTGTGTCTTTATGCACATTGTCTCAAACCCGTTCCTCTTTTTACTCTTTTATAGTCTGTGGGTGTATGTGAGTGAGTGTGTGTGTGTGTGTGTGAGAGAGAGAGTTTTGTTTATTAAACAGGAGTTACCATATTAAGTGGGTCTAGCTGGAGGGCTTGCTCTGGCTGGAACAGTGCTCTGTGTTTGAACTCCTTACTGTGCGACATTTGCACTGGCAAATCCCTAAACAAACACAACATTAATTAATTGAGTTTTCTTCTTTTACAGTGAAATGTAAGACATGAAAAGATCAGGGAATGGTCATTAAAGAACTCCCCTGCTGTTAGTTGCTCAGGTTTTACCCAATAGCTCATTTGAAATAATGGGAAAGGTGCTTTGTTTGTAAACCTTATCAAACAACCAATGTTTAGAACTTTAGAGAGAGTAAGAAGAGATGAGACGAGAAAAGGTAAAGGAAACTAGATTGGTAGCATAGAACAGGAAACATGGACACGATGGGGAGAAGAGGAAAGGAGAGGGGGAGAGGAGAGGAGGACACGAGTAGAGGAGAGGAAAGGAGGAGAGGACAGGATAGAGGGCAAGATACTGAGGAGAGGAGAGAGGGGGAGAGGAGAGGAGGACAGGAGTATAGAGGAGAGGGAAGGAGGAGAGGAGGACAGGAGTATAGAGGAGAGGGAAGGAGGAGAGGACAGGAGTGTAGAGGAGGGGGCAGTCTGCAGGTGATGAAAGAAAGAAAAAAGGTTTTGCAAATAGACTGGAAAAAAGATAATTTTAATCCACCATATGCACTTCACATATGTTAATAGAATCAATGAGGCATTCATAATTAAGAGTTTATGTTTATGCAGTATCATCTTTGTGCTATGTCCTAGTGGGCATGTTGTTTAGATCACTATTGAAGTGACCATCAGACCGGATGCACCTGCAGGTAGCCATCGCACAAACACGCACACACACAGACAATCTGCCTTTCTCTCTCTCTCTATTTTTCTCAGACTCCTCTGTCTCTATGCCAATGTCTACTAATAATGTGTAAAATATCTTTGCTGTTTCACTGTTGACACATCCCATGAAAGAGCTCATTATTGTCTCTCAGTGTTATGTTCTAATGTAATCCTGACCAAACACCAGTCAACAGGGACTCATTGTGCAATCTTAATTACTTCTGCCTGTGAACTGGACATGTTCTTGCTGCAGTGGCAATTGTATGGCCATTTCTGCTTCATGTCTTCACATTATTAAAACGAATGTGATGTCCATATGGACACAGAGATGTGTTTAAAAAACAACGCAAGTTGTGTTATTTTCAACACGTATTGTGTAACAAATAAAAAAAGAAAACAACACAAACTGTGTTGTCCCTATCTGGACATAGAGATGTGTTAAAAACAATGCAAGTTGTGTTATTTTCAACACATATTGTGTAACAAATAAAAAAAGGAAACAACACAAACTGTGTTGTCCTTACCTGGACACAGATGTGTAGAAAACAATGCAAGTTGTGTTGTTTTCATCACATTTGTTTTAAGAATGCAGTGTATTTCCTCATATAACAAATGCATCCACCATCATAGAAGATACCCAACATACATACACTGATTCTAAAGATGCACACACACACACACACAACACAAGCATACACAGATACACACCTTCTAACATAGAAAGAACTAGCATCCTAAGTAAACTCAATGTGCTACGACAGTATGCTTTCTGTTCGCTGCTCTGTTTCAGTGTGCTACGACAGTATGCTTCCTGTTCGCTGCTCTGTGTCAGTGTGCTATGACAGTATGCTTCCTGTTCGCTGCTCTGTGTCAGTGTGCTATGACAGTATGCTTCCTGTTCGCTGCTCTGTGTCAGTGTGCTATGACAGTATGCTTCCTGTTCGCTGCTCTGTTTCAGGCGGTCCTCTGTTTGGCACATTCTGTTCTTTTTCTCTCTGTCAGCTTTAGAGACAGAACAAGAGAACAAGAAAGAGAGTGAAAGAGAAGAGGATGGAGGAGGAGTAACAGAACAAGAGAACAAGAAAGAGAGATGAGGATGGATTAGGAGAGGGAGACGGAGCACACGGATTGTGCTGTGACCAGGAGTGTGTGTATTTGTGTGTGTGTGTTTGTGTGTGTGTGTGTGTGTGTGTGTGTGTGCGTTACCAGGAGTGGAGGTCCGCAAGCTTGGGGTGAGACATCCGAGGGAGAAAAGAAGAACACAACAACCAGAAGGGAAAAAAACATTGTGAGAAAAACATCTGGCTGAGGGGCAGAGAACACACAGACTCCAACCTCCCCTACTCACCACACCTAACTCATACACTAACACACACACACACACACAAACACACACACACACAAACACACAGACACACACACACACAGTCACACACTGAACAGACGGACAATAGCCCTAATGGGAGTCCTTAACACCCACCAGCACACTTGAGCTCCGAGCTTCGTGCACACCCGCATGTCCTCTCAATCACACACTGCACACACACACACATGCACATGTGCACACACACACACACGCAAACACACACACGCACACACACACTCCTGAGAAGACCCAGACAGACCCACAAAAGGGTCAATGGACCAGGAAACAATAGACTTGCATTTTAAAATCATGCATTGCAACCTGTCCTTCAAAGTACTCTACCTACCGAGTTATTGTGTTAGAATAGGTTTTGAGAATGAATGATAAGTTCATAAGCAGATGTCACAACAAGTGCAGCTTCATTACAACATGTATTAAATCCCAGTGGGACTCACACAGTTCGTCTTGCCATCATTGAGTCCAGTAACTGTAGCATTCTTACGTGTATTACTGTGGGCACCGCCACTACCACCACTGATGCTACTTGTGGACAACACTGTGGGCACTCCCATTCCCACACAAACTAAGACTGAGCCAGTCAGCAGTTGGGTTGGTCCTAGTAGCAAGACAGGAGTAAAAAACACTGCAGACAACTGGCAGGTCCTGGCAACCTATACTTCTCCACACACACTAGTCAAGTCAAGTCAAGTCAGTTTTATTTTTAAAGCGCATTTAAACATGCACAGAGTGCAACACAAAGCGCTCCACAAACAAGACACATAACAAAAAGACAAAAGATGCCGGATGGAGCGGCGTAGTCGCCAGCGTGCCCGTGACATCAAGACATACAAGACAGACAAAAAAACCAATTAACAAATAAAAAGTAAAAAGAAAATCAATTTCAAAACAAAAATAAATCATGTTAAATTAGTCCAATTTCCAAACTGGCTGAAAATGTCCAAGGGCAATGATGACCCGCGTGAAAGCTGCGCACAGCTGTGTCTTCACAACCGATGCAACGCCAACAAAGTTCTTTATAACTGACCAACCCAGAGAATTCACTGGCAGTCTGGAGAGCACTGGAAGAACAAGACAGTCCGAATTTGTGATGGGCAACCCAGCCAATTATCAGCTCGGTGGTCCTAGACAGCGACCGTTTGTTGTTTCATGGTTGACGCTGTCATCAGAGTTCCTTAGCACTCAATCCAGACTGCAGGCACCTAACGGTAGATGCTAGCAAGGCAGCTCGCATGGCAGCCGCAGCTCGTGGTCGTGGCAGCTGCAGATCTCTTGCAGATTGACGTTAGGCACCCTTGCTGAGCAATCCCTCCGTCCAGACATTGGATGTGCAGCGTCACGGATGGATGAGGGACTTCAGAGACATTAAGCAGGCTAGCCAAGGCGCTCATCAGCCCAATGGAAGCTGGTAACTTGATGATGATGGTGTCAGCAGAGTTTGTAGAAAAAAGGACTAAGAATAACAGAAAAACGATTGAAAATAACATAAAGAGTGATTACATTTAACTAGAAAAATAAATACAAAAAATTAACAGAACATTACATAAAATTAAGAACATTACATAAAAACAAACAAAAACATGATGCCAGACGGAGCGGCGTGTCTCGCCAGCGTCCCCGTAACCTAGCAACCTCTACACACACACACACACACACTAATGACCATGTGTAGGGCTAGCGTGTTGGGTAAGGCTTCTGTTTATGTTACATTGCTAGTGGGAGACCATAAGCTGAAAACCCATCTGTTTGTTTGTTTACCCCTTGACAATACAGCTAATTAGCCTTTCATAGCTCCAGGCCACTGTTCCCTTGCAATTCCCTACGCTTTATGTATTGTGCTTCAGTTCAGTGTATTTTGTTTTTAAGTAACTAAATTAGCTATTTCCTATATGAAAGCAATAGTATCTTTGCATTAAGAATTGAAATGAATTGAAAAGTCTTTAAT
This sequence comes from Alosa pseudoharengus, assembly GCF_046254945.1. Classification (NCBI taxonomy): domain Eukaryota; kingdom Metazoa; phylum Chordata; class Actinopteri; order Clupeiformes; family Clupeidae; genus Alosa; species Alosa pseudoharengus. Next base: position 32,710,742 of record NW_027468650.1, read on the forward strand.
TTACATATTTTATAATGTTTACAATCCATGGGCTCTTTGGGCTGACCCATGTGACATGCATTGGATTTAATCAAGACTTTAGACTGCTTGCATTGCTGTTATTCAGAGATCATGCTTAGCAATTTGCTTAGGCGGCTTTTGACAGCATGCGTCTTAACGTGGAGGATGGAAGCATTGTAAGGTGAAGACATAAGGTGGAGGATGGAGACGTCAAACACAACCGAATAGCCGTTTCATTAGAAACTTGCAGAAATTATAATCAGAAGTTAATTTTTACCAAAAACCGGGACAATTCGTGTCCCAGAAAATATTATTAATTATCGGGGACAGTCACTCAAAAAAGAGAACAATCCCTGGAAATACAGTATGTGTGGCAACCCTGCTGCACAGTCTCCTTTATCTATCCCACTGGGCTGTGGCACTAGCAAGCACTGCTGCCGTTGTGAGGACAAAGTCAAGAAGTGTTTTTTGCCCCAGGGAGGGACCAGGATGGCAACAGAACATAACTTGTGTTGAGAGATGAAGATGGTCTAATGGAGGGCTTAAGGAAGAGTTTGCAGTCACATGCACACTCATATACACACACACACACACACACAAAAGACACAATTGACCTCCACAGAGAGGCTCTTGTTAGCATAAACATGGAGGTAAGCCAAGTAATGGGGCCTTCATGGATCCTGGACTCTGAATTAGGACCTGTCGATAAGGTAATGACAGACTATAAAAAGGGCCTGAGCCAAGGGACTAGTCATTAAGAGACAGATTTAAAAGCAAGACGTGTTCTGAGTTTGAAAATCCCACAATCTGACACACACAGAAAGACACACACACACACAGATACTCTCACACACAATACGATACACACTTTCTCCATGCTAGAATATAACATACTATATATTGTGTAGTTCTAGTAAAGTACTTGCCTTTCCTCAAGGTACATTCAAATGCACTGTGCACACATACACATGGTCACTATCACACAATCTCATGTACAGGGAGCATATGAAATTTGCACACACACACATCCTATAATCTCCAGCTTTTCTATATCTCTCATTCTACTTGTCTTTCTCCTATGACAGACTCTCACAGATCCATCGTTCTCTCTCTCCTACCCTTCCAGACACTCACACACACCTCTTCTCCCTCTGCCCCCCCCCCTTCTCTTTCAGACAGACACTCACACACTCGTCCACTGGCTGGGGGTTTGGCATCCCTGAAGGTGCCGTTGGATTGACAGGAGAAATGTACGCTGGAACTGCGGCCTGCTGCTCGTGTGTAATTAAGGGAAATCGCCCCGCAGTGTTTTGGCAGTGCCTGGTCGTGGAGGCTAGCCCTGCCGCGGTGGCATAAATCATCGGGGTGATGACACCCGTACAGCAGTTACCGGGGAATGGAAGAAGAGGAAGACAAAAAAACCTCCCCATTTTTTACTGAAATATTACGCAGCTCAGAGCAAACTGCCGACAAAGTGACCTTGGAGATAAAGAGTAAGTGTGGCAGACAGGAAAGCTCTTTAAAGGCCATTTAGACCTCTGTGGGGAGGTCCATGTCTGTGAGCATGCATGTGTGTGTGTGTGTGTGTGTGTGTGTGGTAAGGAGTATAGATTTAAAAATACCTCCAGGAATTTACACAGGCTTCTTCAAATTTTGCTGAGTACTGAGGGTGAACAGATTGTTATGGGGACTGGGGAGGTATACAGTATAACCACTCCTCAGACAACTCAGCAGTATATGAATTTAATAGTATAGCATTTATAACTAGATGTACCGCATAGCGGTACAAAATATGACCGCCGCTCAGTCCTGTACATCCATTCCACTTGAAACTTTTGTGTATGCTTGTTTGGCATGTGTGTTTGCGGGCCGCACAGAAAGTAGCATACTGGCGCTGCAAAGGTGAATAGATGTGTAGCACTTGCCAAAAAATTTGTAGCATTGTTATAAAACCTTTAAAATCTCTAAACAATCACAAGTAGGGCAGTTCATCACAGTCCATCCATTGCAACTGGACTGATGAAAGGTACACCTGTAGGCTACATTGTATTTGGGAAAAGCAGAAGGTAGCAGCATAATGTATTTATTTATGTATTTATTTATTATTAAACAAAACAATCCCTGTCAGATCCATGCAGTTTTCAACAGCTATCAAGAAGAGAGGTCATGTCATGGATTTTTGTGAATGTTTCTTCTTCTACATATGCAAGAGTTTAGTCATCTAGTTATGATATTCAACTTAATTGTCAATGCACAAATTAAATACCAGTAGTCTAAAACAAAATGCAGTTTTACCCAGTGGTGCAAATAACTGACATGTCCAAAAGGGCCTTCATGAAATGCGTCTCTAGATACACATTTTAACGGGCCAAGTTGAAGAGCTGCTGTCTGTTATTGTTTGTGCAAATATAGGCTGATTCATGTTCCCTTGCAACTGTGAGGTCCACGGTTAGTCTGGCTTTCGCCAGACCAAGCTTAATCTTTTAAGAAATCGCCGGCAGATCAGGCTGAGTTCACCCAGCCTATAGTCCATGGTAGGCGCCTGATAGAAATATTGTTTAATTTTGCGATTGAGATATCCACGCACTGGCGCCCCCCTTTGCGACGTTCGCCCCCCGTTTTCAGAGCTATTCTAAATGCAAAACTGCATAGAGGGAGTTATGACAAAACCGTGACTGTTAAACTATAAGCTATACAGTATAAGGTAGGCCCTATGTTAGGCCTATTACACGACATATATTGTCACTAAGCTATGCTGGCGACCTAAATAAAATCTCTTTTGGGAACAGTATCAAGCGGACTTAAGCTGCCACCTCTTGGCGAAAAGTTAATAGTTTTGCAGTAGTAATACAGCTGCGTGAATCACGGAAAGCGCAAATGAAGTGGACACTTCTAAATGGGACCCACTGTACAGTAGCTGAAGGTCTGTGGCTAAAGCAGCCATAATGAAGAAAGTGTTATCATTGTTTGGATACATCACACACAAGTGCTTTTTAATCGCATAGACTACAAATACCAAGCTGGAATCAAAGAACATCGACTCCCCTCTCACACCCTAAACACGCACTTCGAACAAACAAAAAGCGTCTCAGTCTCACGGTAGGCTTTAGCCATAGGCAAAACTGTATTGGACTGGTGTAACGTGGGTACTAAATCATCCATCGCAAAGAATGATTTTTATAGCACGTGCAACAAATATGTGTACAGCCCTGACCTGGATACATCTCAACGTGCGCTCTAAAACATTTGGTTTAAATGGAGATGTACATGTAGATCATCACGGGTGCATTAATAAATCTACATTGCTGCGAGTTGCACGAATTATTCACTTTGACGAATTTATGCTTCAGTCCTAGTTACTTTACTTTGAGCCATGCTTTTCCTTACTTGAATCACCTTTGAAAATAGAGGATTAAAGTAGCCTAGTGGGTGTTTGGGAATGAACGTTGACTCTTTTTGAGACTTTGAGCAGAAATGTCCCACCCCAGTGTTTAGGCTGCATCATAAACAGGTTATCTTTCAGGTAGCCTATATAATTTCCATTAGAAAACCATCACGTTAGCGAACGTGTTGTGGCTAACTCACTTAGCTCCTGCTAGTAGCCTAGTTATGGTCATAAGAGAATGGGATGACAGTCGAAAGATAGAATTAGTGCTGTTATCAATTTGCTTGGTAGCCTATACTGTAACTGTATTTATGATTTTCTACAAATACATAATCAAATTGGCCTCCATCACTCAACCAATGCTAACGGTAACATTATTTTACCTACCTCCTAGGCTATAACTTACAAGATTAACGTAGCCTACCTGCAGTAAAAACCAAGCATGTCCGATAAACATTCTCAGATTTATTTCGGCTTCAAGAAGAAATGGGAATTACATTTAATGTGAAAATCATCCTACCCTTATTAGACGTTCTCTACGGTAAACTTCAGTGTTGTCCTTGTCTTTCCAACCCACTTTAGATTAACTTCCAACAACATTACGTCTCACTGCAACGATGCGCCATCTGTTGGACAAACGACTATGTAACGCCAATACTGGAAATGCTGCCAAATGATGATGAATATTTGGTTTTCCTTTAATCGTACTGAATTTGTAATTATGTATCGGCCGTTCTAATTGCCGATACCGATAGTATGTGCGTGCCTGTGTGTGTGTGTGCATGTGTATATGTGTGCACTAGGGGTGTAACGGTACACAGAAGTCACGGTTCGGTTCATACCTCGGTTCGGACATCACGGTTCGGTACGAGTTCGGTACAATGGAGGGAAAAGCAAAACAAAAATGCAGAAAGCATTTTTTTTATTGTGCATGTCTCAGGCTGTACCACCTAGTGTCATACAGTCTCTTCCCTGAGCTATCTGCAACAGCCTGAAGTGTGTAAGATGTAGGCTAAACAGTACAATAAGTACCCAGACTCCATCTGTAACTTGTAAACAAAATAAGACAATCAGCTATCTACAGCATCTCTTATTTCTGAAAGTGCAAATTACATAGAAAAATGATTTTTTAAAATCCACTTAAGTAAGACCTTCAACATCTGTGTTTAGTTGTATATGGAAGGGTCTACAATTTGCCTCAATATTTTTCATTGTGTGTAAAGTAATAATCTAGCCTACTAACTGTGAAAATATCACACTATTTTGCCGAAACGAAATTGCTCCTTTCATTTCATAAACAGACTACAACTAGAAGTCACGTGACTTTGCCCTTTGACGTTAACTCACCGTAGCATGGTTTGTTTATTAGCCTGGTTAGCGTTGTCACTTTATTTTACTGTCTATGCACTTAACACTACCAGCTCCTCATGTGAGAAGTTACAAGTTACCCCAACATAAAGGTAATTACCACGCGATTTACATAGCTTTCTGTCATTACGAAATCATTTAATTTAAGCCATAGGTTTTGGCCCTATTTGTATGTGTATCCAAAGGCTGCTGAAGCGCAGGGGAAGTTTTTTTCCCCTCGTTTCAGTGATTTGTAGCCTACATCATCTGGGTGATGGCTTCGAATATGTGTAGCATTTATTCCACTCACATACCCAATAACTGCTGAACAACGCTGACACACAGTTTCATCTTATCCACCACTCTTTCGCCTGTACTAACGTTACTGTAACTGAAGTTCTCAAACTTGCGATCTTAAATAGACCAGCGGATCCTCTAACTCTTGTGGGTCTAACCTTAGTGCTGCTAATGACTGACGGACTCGACTGACGACCTGACAAAAAAAAACATAGGCGCCATTCAGAGCTAAGGCGAGGCTACAGATTAGCGTTAGGTGTCGCTAAAGAACTCCCGTAACTCTCGATACTTAACAGTAATTGCGCATGACATTAATTAATCCGCACACGAGTTTTATGTATTTTTATACCGTGTATTCTCCGTGTAAATTCATGCACCGAACCGTGACGCCCGTACCGTTTCGGTTCAATACGAATACATGAACCGTTACACCCCTAGTGTGCACCACCATCTACAGGCCAATGAGTGTACAGTCACTAAATGTACACATAACTTAATTTTTTTAGACCCCCCCCCCCATGAATGAAATTCTACAAAACTACATATCCCCAGAGAATGTCAGGTTAATCATACACATAAAATTTGGTGCAGTTCTGAACATCTTAACTGAAGAGAGGGCCGATTAAAGCAGAATGATATTGCATTTAGATTTTTTACCGGGGGGGTGCAAATCAGAAATGAGTGATTATGGGCTAGGTTGATGTGGGCCCTTGAGACCAACATACCATAAAAATTTCTTCAGCTACGGTTCAGGTAGTTATTTAGGAAAAACTGCATTTTTTGGGTTTCGGGGGGCCCAGCGCAGGGGGGGGAGTGGCCCCCGGGGACCAAACAATTTTTTTCCGTAAAAGTTTAATGGGGCTACATACCCACCAAATTTCATGTGCCCCGGTGTTTCGGTGTCCCGGGTATCGTTGACCAAAATTTCAGGAAGTAGACGGAAAAAAAAAGAATAAAAAAAACTTTGACAATCCCTATATGACCGCTTCGCTAGCTTTGCTAGCGGCGGTCATAATAAGTACACACAGGGACTCTACTGTACATGCCAGCAGATAATTGCTGGACCACAACATAAATCACAAAATAAAGTGGAATGTACACTGTTAAAACAAAGAGTTGTCTTTTTTACACAATATGTGTTGAAAATAACACAACTTGTGTTGTTTTTTTAACACATCTCTGTGTCCAGATAGGGACAACACGGTAACACTTTACTTGACAGTATTGACATAAGAGTGACATGACACTGTCATGAACACATACCACTGTCATGACACATGAACCCTAACCCTAATCCTTACCTCTAACTCTAATCCTAACCCTAACTCTAAACCTAATCCTAACCAAATGTGACTTAATAACAGAAGCGTTATGTCATGAATGTTTATGACTTGTTTATGACACGTTAATGACAGTGTCATGTCACTCTTATGTCGATACTGTCAAGTAAATGTTAACGACAACACATTCGTTTTAGGAGTGTAATGTTATTCCAAATGTGGAGTTCCAAATCCTTACCCTTACTTTCAACCCTATTCACTAACTGTTAACAAAGCCGGTAACACTTTACTTGATGGGTGAGTTCATAACACATTCATAGCAGCTGTCATAAACTGCACTTAAAGCATTCATGACTGTTTCATGAGGCATGACTCAACATTCATACCAAACCTTTTATGAATGTGGAAGACAGAACGATGACAACTTGTCAAAATAAAAGTCCAACAATCGCAAAGCAGCATTGCCGTTTTTCTCTCCAGCCTTTGTAAATATTTCATGAATATCTTATGAAGTCTACATCGAATGTCACTTTACTATACAAGTTGTGAAGTATTCATAATCACTGAATTTAACACTGGGAGGTAAACTAGCCTACATTCAGCTGACCCGTATTTGTGTAACCTGGAACGGTTGGACATTCCAAGTAGCAAAAGATGAGAAATCATCTGCAAAGGTATCATAAAACAAATAGATTTTTATGAAACAAAAATTATTTGCTTGACCATGTTCTGTCTTTTTGGCACTGGAGTAGCCCATTGACTCAGATGTGACGTGATCAGGTAAGAGGTTCGGAACAAAAACGGCAATGCTGCTTTGCAATTGTTGGACTTTTATTTTGACACATTTTTGTCGTTCTGTCTTCCACATTCATGAAAGGTTTGCTATGAATGTTGAATCATGTCTCATTAAACAGTCATGAATGCTTTATGTGCAGTTTATGACAGCTGCTATGAATGTGTTATGAACTCACCCATCAAGTAAAGTGTTACCCTATTTTTATGCACAAATGACAAACCCAAAGTTCCAGGACAGGCAGTAATGGACAGATAGGAAATCACATAATCCTACTGAACAGACGAGAGGAACAGCTCAGCATGACACGTGGGCAGACACTGGTCTTTATGGCTGCCAGTCTGTGAAATGATGTGGACATTTCAACAATATTGCCTATTCTGGTTGGCTTAATCATTTTGACACTGAATTGGAACAGTAATTTGATTTGTACAACGGAGTCCAGCCTTTGGCCTTGAAACGAGAAACTTCATTCGAGCCTTTGAGTACTGAAATACAAAGAAAGCAAAAGGCTGCAGACAATACCCTTGTTGTATCCCCAAACGAACGGCATTGCAAAGGCATTTGCACATGCATAGATCTACTGTATTGCAATCATTTGTCTTTTTTTAAAGTTTGTATGTATCAAAAAGTTTAATATAATGTTGAATATCCCCATAAACTTATAGCAACCCCCTTGCATGACAATACATCCACTTGTTATTTCATTGTTCGTTTATGAAAGACTGGGGTATGTTGTAAACATGTTACTGAAACAGGGCATTGTGCTTTCAGCTATTTGGTAATGGTATGTTATGTAACCTCACCACGGGTGTCACAATGAGTGCAAATGACTGAAGTAAACACATGCACAGAGAGAGAGAGAGAGAGAGAGTGGGGGGAAGACAGTTGAGATACACTGCAGTATAAACTATCATATTACAGGGACAGTCCACTGGACCACACTGATAAACACACACTCTCCTCTGACCACAGCGTGACAGAGGAACCAGCAAGGCTTTAGACTGAATCTCGGAAACATCTTGTGATCACGATGGCGGTGCTGCAGACTGTGGTGACGTTCGCTCTCATTCTCTCCCTCTCCTCTGCTGTGACTTTAACATGCAACAACCTGATGACTCCCCTGCCCTTGGAGAACTATGATGAAGTAAGCTAAATTCATCTTATCCTGTCAAATCCCTGTGCTGTGTAGTGCTAGAGCAGATCTGAAGGAATGACAACAGAGATAAATTACCATTATTCCAAAACAGACTGTGAGATCCAACTTGACCAGTGAATAAAATGTTTACAACTTCACTGTATGATACAAACTTGCATATAACAGTAGACAGTACATAGTCAGTCTTTTTTTTTTTCTTATTTCTTATTGTCATCTCAAAATTGTACTTGAATGATTTCTTGTCTACTCTGTGGTGGGAGAAGGCTGATAACTGTCCCTGACTGTGGTGTGTTCTTACAGCTTACCGGGAAATGGGTTATTCTGGCCTTAGCTGGAGAGAGACAGCTGTCTGAACTAAAAAGCTCCTGGATTGAGATCTTAGCAGATGACCAGGGCAAACAGAAAACCGTTCACTGGGCAGACAAGCTGTAAGTTTGAGCACATTCTTTTTTTTCTGCCTTTTTTTTAATTACTTTATTTAAATACAGTGCTTTCATTTACATTATGAAAGGTCTTCTTCTACTGCACTACTATTTAACATTTTTACATTTTGCCCTTCAAAAATAGACAATCACCAACAGAAACAAAACACAAAGAACATTGCATTGACACACATCACAACAGAAGTAAAGCAACCACAACAAATGACAGAGATAGATCAGGGGCGGAGCCAGACATTGTAAACATTCGGGGCTTAGCCCATTTAATTTTTTTTTTAAATAACCCCCTAAATAATGACTTCTAGTGAATTTTGTGTAAACTAATAGACACATTGAGACTTAAAAAATGTGAAACTAACATTCAACAGATTCAAGGTATCTGACTGGCACAACACTGTGTAAAATTATAGTTTTGGGTCTTTCAAGAGGCAATATCTGTTCATATCTGTTTAGCATGTACTTAGTTAATTAAGCGTTTTTTATGGTTTGTATATTATAGTATTTGTTTATTTTCATTAGGCTATTGTTTGATATGACATTATTGTTTATTATTGCTATTCTCCTTCTTCCTCTTCCCTGATCTCATTTGTGTGACAAATATATATAGAATATCTTATACTATAATATACATAATATTATGATATAATTACAGTATGGCCAGTCATCATGATACAAGGGTATTTTAGAAGGAATGCATTAACATCTTGACATAGGCGTTTCCAAATTATATACATTTTGTAATTTAGCAAGATTATTCATAGGTTTCATCAGGCCCCTTTACACAGGTGCATAAAATCAAGCACCTAGATCATACATGGGCAACATACGGCCCGCGGGCCACATCCAGTGTAGCCTAATTTATTACAAGACGAGGATCACTTTGTTTTGGGAGCTGGAATTTCTTATTCTGCAGTAGGCTTAGCTAGCCTATGAGAGTATTGAATTTGCCTTTTCCGCCGACGAACGAGGACATTTAACGTTAATGTTAAAAGCATGTTAGGGAGCTAGCCAAGTAGCCTAACATTAGCCTGCCTAACAGACTGAAAGCTCTTAACGCAGGGCCGTGGGAAGTGAGTTTTGGTTGGGGGTGCTGTAGTCGGGGGGGGGGGGGGGGGGGTGTTAAAAAAAGTTATTGTATTTTATTTAAACGCCTTTCTCTGTTAATGGACAACAGCATACTGGCATTGCATGACACACAGCACAGGCATACATCACTGTCAAGAACATTATGGCTACACTACAGAAAAAATGCGACAAAATGTCGCAAACCACAGATTGATACTAACGCAAACAAAGTAACCGCTATCTGACGCTACACTAGTAAGGTAACAAAGTTGCTGTAGCCTTGCACCGAAATCGACGGTGAACACGAGAAATATAAAAATGTTTAACACCAACATTAACTAGATGTACCGCGTAGCGGTACAAAATATGACCGCCGCTCAGTCCTGCACATCCATTCCGCGAAAATAAATCATATTAATGAATTTGTCTCCATCTTCTACTCCATCCCCCACTCTTGAAACTTTTGTGTATGCTTGTTTGGAATGTGTGTTTGCACACATTCCGCACACAAAGTAGCCTACTGGCGCTGCAAAGGTGAATAGATTTGTTTCTGGGCCAAAAAATCTGTAACATTGTTATAAAACCTTTAAAATCTCTAAACAATCACAAGTAGGGCAGTTCATCATAGTCCATCCATTGCAACTGGACTGATGAAAGGTACACCTGTAGGCTACATTGTATTTGGGAAAAGCAGAAGGTAGCAGCATAATGTATTTATTTATTTATTATTAAACTAAAACAATCCCTGTCAGTTCCATGCAGTTTTCAACAGCTATCAAGAAGAGAGGTCATGTCATGGATTTTTGTGAATGTTTCTTCTTCTACATATGCATAGGTTTAGTCATCTAGTTCAAATTATATTCAGCTTTATTGTCAATGCACAAATTAAATACCAGTAGTCTAAAACAAAATGCCGTTTTTCCCAGTGGTGCAAATAACTGACATGTCCAAAAGGGCCTTCATGAAATGCGTTGAGAGACTGTTCATACACATTTTAACGGGCAAAGTTGAAGAGCTACTCTCCGTTATTGTTTGTGCAAATAATATGCTGATTCATGTTCCCTTTGCATTTTGCAACCATGAGGTCCATGGTTAAGCTCAATCTTTTGACGCAATCTTTTGATTTTCACCCAGCCTAGTCCATGGTAGGCGCCCGATAGAAATATTGTTTAATTTTGCGATTGAGATATCCACGCACTGGCGCCCCCCCTGCGACGTGTTCGCCCCCCGGTTTTAGAGCTATTCTAAATGCAAAAATGCATAGACATTGCATGACAAAACCGTGACTGTTAACAAACTATAAGCTATATAAGGTAGGCCCTATGCTAGGCCTATTACACAACACAAATTGTCACCAGGCTATGCTGGCGACCCAAATAAAATCTCCGTTGGAACCAATGGCTTACACCTTACAGTATCAAGCTGCCACCTCTTGGCGAAAAGTTAATAGTTTTGCATATCAGTAGTAATACATTTCACGTAGCTGTGAATCACGGAAAGGGCGAATGAAGTGGACACTTCTAAATGGAACCCAACCCACTGTACAGTAACTCAAGGTCTGTGGCTAAAGCAGCCATAATGAAAGCGTTATCATTGTTTGGATACTTCACACACACGTGTTTTTTAATCGCATAGACTACAACTACCAAGCTGGAATCAAAGCACATCGACTCCCCTCTCACACCCTAAACACGCACTTCGAACAAACAAAAAGCGCCTCAGTCTCACGGAATAGCCATAGGCAAAACTGTATCTGACCGGTGTAACGTTGGTACTAAATCATCCATCGCAAAGAATGATTTTTGTAGCACGTGCAACAAATATGTGTAGGTACAGCCCTGCCCTGAATACATCTCAACGTGCGCTCTAAAACATCTGGTTTAAATGGAGATGTAGATCATCACGGGATCATAGACAGGTTATCTTTCAGGTAGCCTAGGCCTATATATTTTCCATTAAAAAACCATCACGTAGCGAACGTGTTGTGGCTAACTCACTTAGCTCCTGTTAGTAGCCTAGGTTATGGTCATAAGCAAATGAGATGACAGTCGAAAGATACAATTAGTGCTGTTATCGATTTGCTTGGTAGCCTATAAACGCATTTATGGTTTTCTACAAATACATCAATAATCAAATTGGCCTCCATCACTCAACCATGCTAACGGTAACATTATTTTACCTACGTTCTGCTATTGATAGGATTAACGTAGCCTACCTGCAGTAAAAAAACAAGCATGTCCGATAAACATTCTCAGATTTATTTCGGCTTCAAGAGGAAATGGGAATTACATTTCATGCAGAAATCATCCTACCCTTAGACGTTCTCTGCGGTAAACTACTGTAGCCTACAGTCTTGTCCTTGTAGGAAGCATAGTGTCTTTCTAACCCACTTTAGATTAACTTCCAACAAAATTACGTCTCACTGCAACGATGCGCCATCTAGTGGACAAACGACTACTTATCGCCAATACTGGAAATGCAGCCATGATGATGATGATGAATATTTATTATGACCGCCGCTAGCGAAGCTAGCGAAGCGGTCATATAGGGATTGTCAAAGTTTTTTTTTTTTTTTTTTTTTTTTTTTTTTTTTTTTTTTTTTTCCCCGTCATCTACTTCCTGAAATTTTGGTCAACGATACCCGGGGCACCGAAACACCAGGGCACATGAAATTTGGTGGGTATGTAGCCCCACTAGACTTTTACGGAAAAATTTCGTTTGGTCCCCGGGGGCCACTCCCCCTCCGCGCTGGGCCCCCCGAAACCCAAAAAATGCAGTTTTTCCTCAATAACTACCTGAACCGTGGCACCGAGGATGAAGAAATTTTTATGGTATGTTGGTCTCAAGGGCCCACATCAACTTAGCCCATAATCACTCATTTGTGATTTGCACCCCCCCGGTAAAAAATGAAAATGCAATATCATTCTGCTTTAATCGCCCCTCTCTTCAGTAAAGACGTTCAGAACTGCACCAAATTTTATGTGTATGATTAACCTGACATTCTCTGGGGGTATGCCAAGTTTCGTAGAATTTCATCCATGGGGGGGTCTAAAAAATTAAGTTATGTGTACATTTAGTGACTCTACACTCATTGGCCTGTAGATGGTGGTGCACACATATACACATGCACACACACACACAGGCACCCACATACTATCGGTATTAGAACGGCCGATACATAATTACAAATTCAGTAGGATTAAAAGAAAGCCAAAATAAATATTCATCATCATCATCATGGCTGCATTTCCAGTATTGGCGATAAGTAGTCGTTTGTCCACTAGATGGCGCATCGTTGCAGTGAGACGTAATTTTGTTGGAAGTTAATCTTAAATGGGTTGGAAAGACACTATGCTTCCTACAAGGACAAGACTGTAGGCTACAGTAGTTTACCGCAGAGAACGTCTAAGGGTAGGATGATTTCTGCATGACATGTAATTCCCATTTCCTCTTGAAGCCGAAATAAATCTGAGAATGTTTATCGGACATGCTTGTTTTTTACTGCAGGTAGGCTACGTTAATCCTATCAATAGCAGAACGTAGGTAAAATAATGTTACCGTTAGCATGGTTGAGTGATGGAGGCCAATTTGATTATTGATGTATTTGTAGAAAACCATAAATGCGTTTATAAGCTACCAAGCAAATCGATAACAGCACTAATTGTATCTTTCGACTGTCATCTCATTTGCTTATGACCATAACCTAGGCTACTAACAGGAGCTAAGTGAGTTAGCCACAACACGTTCGCTACGTGATGTTTTTTTAATGGAAAATATATAGGCTACCTGAAAGATAACCTGTCTATGATCCCGTGATGATCTACAATCTCCATTTAAACCAGATGTTTTAGAGCGCACGTTGAGATGTATTCAGGGCAGGGCTGTACCTACACATATTTGTTGCACGTGCTACAAAAATCATTCTTTGCGATGAATGATTTAGTACCAACGTTACAAGGGTCAGATACAGTTTTGCCTATGGCTATTCCGTGAGACTGAGGCGCTTTTTGTTTGTTCGAAGTGCGTGTTTAGGGTGTGAGAGGGGAGTCGATGTGCTTTGATTCCAGCTTGGTAGTTGTAGTCTATGCGATTAAAAAACACGTGTGTGTGAAGTATCCAAACAATGATAACGCTTTCATTATGGCTGCTTTAGCCACAGACCTTGAGCTACTGTACAGTGGGTTGGGTTCCGTTTAGAAGTGTCCACTTCATTCGCCCTTTCCGTGATTCACAGCTACGTGAAATGTATTACTACTGATATGCAAAACTATTAACTTTTTCGCCAAGAGGTGGCAGCTTGATACTGTAAGGTGTAAGCCATTGGTTCCAACGGAGATTTTATTTGGGTCGCCAGCATAGCCTAGCGACAATTTGTGTTGTGTAATAGGCCTAGCATAGGGCCTACCTTATATAGCTTATAGTTTGTTAACAGTCACGGTTTTGTCATAACTCCCTCTATGCATTTTTGCATTTAGAATAGCTCTAAAACCGGGGGGCGAACACGTCGCAGGGGGGGCGCCAGTGCGTGGATATCTCAATCGCAAAATTAAACAATATTTCTATCGGGCGCCTACCATGGACTAGGCTGGGTGAAAATCAAAAGATTGCGTCAAAAGATTGAGCTTAACCATTGACCTCATGGTTGCAAAATGCAAGGGAACATGAATCAGCATATTATTTGCACAAACAATAACGGAGAGTAGCTCTTCAACTTTGCCCGTTAAAATGTGTATGAACAGTCTCGCAACGCATTTCATGAAGGCCCTTTGGACATGTCAGTTATTTGCACCACTGGGAAAAACGGCATTTTGTTTTAGACTACTGGTATTTCATTTGTGCATTGACAATAAAGCTGAATATCATTTGAACTAGATGACTAAACTTATGCATATGTAGAAGAACAAACATTCACAAAAATCCATGACATGACCTCTCTTCTTGATAGCTGTTGAAAACTGCATGGAACTGACAGGGATTGTTTTGTTTAATAATAAATAAATAAATACATTATGCTGCTACCTTCTGCTTTTCCCAAATACAATGTAGCCTACAGGTGTACCTTTCATCAGTCCAGGGGCAATGGATGGACTGTGATGAACTGCCCTACTTGTGATTGTTTAGAGATTTTAAAGGTTTTATAACAATGTTACAGATTTTTTGGCCCAGAAACAAATCTATTCACCTTTGCAGCGCCAGTAGGCTACTTTGTGTGCGGAATGTGTGCAAACACACATTTCAAACAAGCATACACAAAAGTTTCAAGAGTGAGGAATGGAGTAGAAGATGGAGACAAATTCATTAATATGATTTATTTTCGCGGAATGGATGTGCAGGACTGAGCGGCGGTCATATTTTGTACCGCTACGCGGTACATCTAGTTTTGGCTTTCTTTTAATCCTACTGAATTTGTAATTATGTATCAGCCGTTCTAATACCGATAGTATGTGGGTGCCTGTGTGTGTGTGTGCATGTGTATATGTGTGCACCACCATCTACAGGCCAATGAGTGTAGAGTCACTAAATGTACACATAACTTAATTTTTTAGACCCCCCCATGGATGAAATTCTACGAAACTTGGCATACCCCCAGAGAATGTCAGGTTAATCATACACATAAAATTTGGTGCAGTTCTGAACGTCTTTACTGAAGAGAGGGGCGATTAAAGCAGAATGATATTGCATTTTCATTTTTTACCGGGGGGGTGCAAATCACAAATGAGTGATTATGGGCTAGGTTGATGTGGGCCCTTGAGACCAACATACCCTAAAAATGTCTTCATCCTCGGTGCCACGGTTCAGGTAGTTATTTAGGAAAAACTGCATTTTTTGGGTTTCGGGGGGCCCAGCGCGGAGGGGGAGTGGCCCCCGGGGACCAAACGAAATTTTTCCGTAAAAGTCTAGTGGGGCTACATACCCACCAAATTTCATGTGCCCCGGTGTTTCGGTGCCCCGGGTATCGTTGACCAAAATTTCAGGAAGTAGATGACGGGAAAAAAAAAAAAAAAAAAAAAAAACTTTGACAATCCCTATATGACCGCTTCGCTAGCTTCGCTAGCGGCGGTCATAATAAAACGTAATAATTATTGACGCTTCTGACATGGGTGTCAAAACAGGCTAAAGACTCTATCGCACAGCATATTGGACAGAACACATTGACTCAAAACATATGCATAACATAGGCCTACACAACTCAATATTCATAGGCTAGCCTACATTAAATTGATCCACATATCACAAATATAGCCTACAACAAATGCTGACATCATAAACGCACAGTGTAGCCTTTAACCTACACTTTCAAAAAGAAGAGAAAGAACGCTCTGAGGAGGCCACTGAAACAGGCACGCAAAGACACAGATGAATAAGTTCATCTACCTCGCTGAAGAGAGCTCTTGTTTGTGGATGGAGCTTATTTAATATCCATGCCACCTTTCACCGTGGTGCACCGAGACTCCCCGATAACACTATGCATCATTTTAAACTGAAGATTGAGGCGGCCCGTGTTCAGCTCCTTGGGAAACTCACGGTAATATTCAGCTAGCCTACCTAATATGGCATATTGTCGTACCATAAAGCTAGCGTCATAGGATATCTCCCTCAGGTTTGTTTTGTTAATTTGTTTAGTTTTTGTTTATATCTCCCAGGTCTAATGTAGGCCTAACATTTTTTAGTGCATAATAGAACTAGATGTACCGCAGAGCGGTACAAAATATGACCGCCGCCCAGTCCAGCACATTTTTTCCACAAAAAGAAATCACGCTGAAAGGCCTATATGATTCTAACTGTCTCACTAAATTGCATTATCCACACTCAATTCTCACTGGTATCTGCTAGACAACAAGTCCCAAAACATGATTAGTTCATAGATTTCACATGTAAAATTCATTTTATACAACCCCACCTCCATCTTGCCTGTTCATAATTCTGAGAAATTCTTGATTGTCTGTGTTATGTTTATGTTATGTGTGTGGGTGTGTGTGTGTGTGAGTGTGTGTGTGTGTGTGTGTGCGTGCTTGTGTGTGTGCCTGCGTATGTGCCTGTGCATGGAAGCGTACATATGTCACTCACTGTGTGAGTATATGTCATACGTATGATTACTGTGAATGTGTGTGTGTGCGTGTGTATCTGTTTGTGCACATGTGTGCACATGAAATGGGTTAACATGACCCCTGGAGGCAAATATACGGAAAAAAAATGGTCATCCTAGGCCCTACAGTTCTCAAGATATTCACAGAGAACTGTGTCTGGCCTACCCTCCTTTCGGGGTGTCCAGTCCAGCGGGGGGGCTACAGATCAAAACGAAAAATGACGGTTCCATGCTATCCATGTGGGGGTACATGCCCACCAAGTTTTGTGTACCCCGGTCTTTCAGTGTCCCGGGAATCCTTGTTGGTGTACGTCACTAAATGTACACATAAATTATTTTATTGTAAGGCCCCCCATGAACGAAAGTACACAAAACTTGGCATGCATTCGGAAGGTGTCATAATGATCCTACACTTTCAATTTCGTGCAGTTTTGACCATGTCAGCCAGAGATATTGTGATGAAAACACCTACATTTTTGCTTTTTAATTTTTAACTAGGTGGCGCTATACATGAAATAAGTGGTAATGGGATGGGTTGACATGGCCCCTTGAGATCAACATACAAAAAAAAGGTGGACCTCCTAGGCCCTACGGTTCTCGAGATATTCACAGAAAACTGTCTCCGGCCACCTACAGGCCAGTTGGTGTATAGGAACATAAATTAATTTATTGTGTGGCCCCCCATGAACGGAATTCCACGAAACTTGGCGTGCATTCAGAGGGTGTCATAATGATCCTACACTTCCAATTTCGTGCAGTTTTGACTATGTTAGGTCACAGATACCTGCGATTACAACACCTCATTTTTACTTTTTTGTGTTTAACTAGGTGGCGCTATACATGAAATGAGTGGTTATGGAATGGGTTGACATGGCCCCTTGAGATCAACTTACAAAAAAAAAAATGGTCCTCCTTACGGTTCTCGAGATATTCACAGAAAACTGTGTCTGCCCTACCCTCCTTTCGGGGGGTGCAGTCCAGCGGGGGGGCTACAGATCAAAACGAAAAACGATGGTTCCATGCTATCCATATGGGGTTACATGCCCACCAAGTTTCGTCTACCCCGGTCTTTCAGTGTCCCGGGACTCATTGACGGAAATTTGGACATGCGAAAAAGAAAAAAAAAAAAAAAAAAAAAAAAATCTGACTAAACCTATATGACCTATATGACCGCCGCTTCGCTGCGCGGCGGTCATAATAATAGACAGGGGGACGGAGAGCTTCTTTTTTTCTGATCGTGAGTGGTATGACATATAAATACGCGTGCTTTCCTGCAGGGGGTGCTGCCGCACCCCCAGCACCCCTACTTCCCACGGCTATGTCTTAACGTGAAATCACCAACCTGAAACAACACCATCCGTCAGTTCACTGGGCGATGCTGTTGCTTGAACGGAGCTGGGTGGTCTTTTGAAAAACTTTCTAATATCCATAACGTTTCAACAACATGTACACAAAGTGTTTTATCACAGACTGTAAGTGACCGACTTCTGACAGAGGCTTTTTGGAACACCGAAGCCATGACGTATCGTTGTCAAGGCAGCATTTTCACTGGATCTAAACAAATCAATCTAACCATTGAAATCACCATAGCGGATAGCCCAGAGACGTGGCATAGATCGTGTAGCAAGTCAAATTATTTTTCAATATTGGGCTTTGAAAATAAGGGATATATTTCCTCAGTAATAGA
Organism: Alosa pseudoharengus; assembly: GCF_046254945.1. Classification (NCBI taxonomy): domain Eukaryota; kingdom Metazoa; phylum Chordata; class Actinopteri; order Clupeiformes; family Clupeidae; genus Alosa; species Alosa pseudoharengus. Next base: position 32,729,282 of record NW_027468650.1, read on the forward strand.
GCATTTGGTGACATTTATAGAGAAACCGAGGGGGAGTTATATTGGAAATAAGAGTTGCCGGGAATTTAAAACACTAAAAAAAGATTCGGGGCTTTTGAAAAAAGATTCTGGGCTTAAGCCCCGTAAGCCATCCCCTAGCTCCGCCACTGAGATAGATACAAATAGATAGGGAGAGTACATTCTAAGTAGCCTGGCGGGCCATCCTATATCATTGACATGTATAGTCTGGCATCGAATCATTCACCTCGCTTAATCCAAGGGGCGGGCAGAGAATTGTCTTTCAAACTGCCTAGGCATGCAATAGGCCAGCGCTACGACCATATCCGTATCCGGTCGGCAAAACGGCAAATACATCCTTCTTCGAAAGGAATGACTTAAGTGCATTGTGTTGATCTACTTTCAAAGAAAAGCACTTCCAAAGCAAAGTCCAACTCCTCCAAAGTTGACGCCAACGCCGATTCAAACAACCGCTCTTCGTTTGCCATAGCCACCTTCCTTGTTGTTCACCGTCGCAGGATGTCGTTATCCTGTTAAGCCCGCCTTAAGACTCTCTAACGAAATAGAGCGCTGTGATTGGCCGTCATCCACGGTGTTAAGCCAATAGAAATTCCTATGGTTCGATACTAGACGTACAAGCTGAGCAAATTAATTTGCCGCCGCTAGGGTGCGTCTAGATTTCTAGGCTACATTCTAAGCGTTGCATGCTCCATAAATGTACCAACTGTACTATGGATATGACCACTATTACCACTTATTATGATTAAAAAAAAAAAAAAAAACGTTTCAATGGTCAATTTCTAAAAAATGGCCCCAGAACAGTGCCCCGTACTGTTGGTCCTCATCATTCAGGCTCTGCTGGAGTTTGCATCTCACCGAACCAAAATAATCAACAAGCATTCAGGGGAGATTCGTTGGCCTATGGTGCCTTATAATTAATTCATTAATGTATGATAGATAGATGATTAGAAACCCTTAGTCAGTGTGGATTGGTCATTGGTCATTGGTCAAAGAATAAATGTGATGTAAATGGATTTGAATGTTTTTATGTATCTTACAGAAATACCGGTTGTGTAGCTGGATCTTCGGATATCACATTTTCTGGAGGTGTATCTAACACGATCGGTAAGTGAAAATCTATAAATCAACATAACATGTTCCTCACGGCAGATGTAATGTGTAGTTTAGTCATGATTCTCATTTATTTCTCATTTGCTACGGCAATAAGTTCACTGGTCCCATGTGATCCCCTCACCGAGATCATAATCAGTCCAGTCAATTTTTTCACAGGTTTTTAGTGAATATTGCACAAAAATACTTTCAATTCAACTGTAAAAATTAAAAAGAAAACGTTTACACCTCAAATCAAAATTAGGTTATGTGTGGTCAAAAAAGGAGATCAATAAAGTCACTCTGATTAGAAATAATTAAAAAACCTTTAATTAATTAGCCTGTGTGTTGTTGCACACTGATTTATTGATATCTCGCAATGTATATCTCAAATATATGCAGCAAATACAATATATACCACAAAAAGTCCTCACTGCCTTTACTCCATTCCAAACTTTGCAGTTAATTCAAAAATCATCAAGGGAAAGTACCTGCAGACCTGTGCTGACTGCTTCCTATATGCCAAGCTATCAGTCGATGATACCATCTCCAACCACATGTTCTTGGCTAGTAAGCTCTCTGACCTGTCCATCTACAGTGTTGGTGTCTATCTGTGTGACGCTATGAATGCCACTTTACATATTACCGATGTTCTTTTTGTCGCTTATTTCACTCTCTTTCTTTCGTGACTCTGTGACCTTCAGAGAGAGAGGGGTCAGTTCTAGAAGAGTCTGAGAAAGAGATGTTCAGGAAACAAGCTGAGTGTGTGAACCTCCCACAGATAACCTACCTCCAAGCAGGTGGAGCAGGTGAGGCGGTGTGTGTTTGTGTGTCTGGGAGTGTGTGTGTGTGTGTGTGTGTGTGTGTGTGTGTGTGTTTGAGTATGTGTTTGTGTAATGTGTGTGTGTGAGAGAGAGAGAAAGAAAGAAAGAAAGAAAGAAATAGTGAGTGAGTATGCATTGTGTGTGTGTGTGTGTGTGTGTGTGTGCGTGTGTGTGTTCCTTCTAAACCTCAATTTTGCTGTCTCTTCTTTTAGATCTCTGTCCTGACGAGAGAACCCAGCAGTAAAGAGATACTACTTACAAGACAACATGCAGTCACTGGAACCCATTTCAGAGGGCCTCATTATATTCATCTTTTCATCTATCTAGTGTTGTTATAGAGTTAGCACTTCTAGTATTAGAGCCAGTACTAGTACTGCATGCATGTCACTGTCCCAAACCAGTATCTGTTTGAAAGTGTAGCACAAAAACCTATGTATTCAGTGTGTTTATGTCAGTGTTTCTCAAACTTTTTCAGACCAAGGACCACTTAACCAATAAAAAAAATCATGGATCACCTAGTTAAAAAAGACATAGCATAGACCTATTTCAACAGTATATTACAGACAATAGGCCTACTCACTGAACCACCTTGGTTTTTGTCTTTGCATCTTGCTTATTGTGTCAGATGATTCATATGATTTAATTGCCGTAGCTTACATTTGGATTCACATACAAGTCAATTCAATATTGCAAACAACTCATCTATATCATATTTTACCAAGTCTGCATGGCATTTACAGTAGAAGGCACTTTTGTCCAAAGCGAATTTCTGTACATTTATACCCTCATATAATGTCTGCAGTTAACAAAATAACATTTTGATCAAGCATGTCAGAAATATAGTCATGGTCTTCATTGTGTATTTTACTAGTGAATGTAGCCCTCCCAAACAATAGCTATCCACCAAAACCTCCCCAATGCTGTGTCAAATATCATGTACGACCAATGGACAGGTAGCTTGACTGTGTGGTGGAACCAGACATAGGATTGATCAATTGCCAAACAGCACCAGACAGATGAATGGGGCTGATCTCATATGGACAAAGCACTGGACCGGGCAACCATGTAGGTTGTCAGGACAGTAGACAGGATGCCATAGCGACAATATATCACAGCAAAAACATCTATCAAACCGCCTCCTGTATGGCATGTGATGTCTTGGTTTGAGGTTAACTCCCCCCATAGTGCCTTAGGAAAGACTGGCATTGGGGGTTAACTACATTAAATGTGATGCCAAATGGGTAAAAGAGTTTAGCTTGGCCAGCTAGCATTCGCATGCTGCTGTGTTGTTGTTCACATATGAACTCCACAGCCAGTGGAATTCCTCGCCCCTCTGCCGTGCTCCTGAGGTGCTGTGTTGATGGGCTGGGATTGTTTACAGCTCAGTCCGTGGTGTGGCCTGCACCATAAACAATCATCAGCATTAGCTAAATGAGTAAACAAACTGTTAATGAGCCTGATGTCCTCTGCTTCCCACCAGAAAGCCAGAGGGGTTCGAAAGGGAATGAAGTCTGGAATAGCTAATGAGCTGCTGATCCCTTCCTCGTTTTCTTTTTTGTTATCTTACTACATTTCCCATGATGCCAAGCGGTTCAGGGGCCTCCATGTTGTGTGCTCAAAGAGAAGACCATGAGACCCCCTGCCCGCACACACACGCACATTTTTGGTTCGGCAAGTGCCCAGACATCCCTCCACCAGATTAGCCACGGGAAAAGCCTTTACCCTGGCGTGCGTTTTTTGTGTTCCAACATCACACTTTTGGTTTAAACAGACTAACTGGAGGACCCTGAGGGGCAAATTTTTGTTGAATTTTTGTTTTGTGAGATTACAATCGCAAACTGCACCTTTGCCTGCAAACTTGAAATCCCAACGGTGCTTTTCTATGGAAGGAGGAGTAGTTATGGCACACACTGGCATCACTGTTTAAGGGAGTGGGTTCAGGGAGGACGTTTGGTCATTTGTAGGGAAATCGATGGGCATTGAGATAGTTTTACCTCTTAGTATAAAGTATGTGCAAGCCATCAGATTGCACCATGTGCACCCAATTAGACAGTCCAAAGAGAAGTCAGCTCTTAAGCTAGACCTTTCTATCAGACATTTGCATGAGGGGATGTGTACAAATGTTGTGTTTGTTGTGTTGTTGATTATTGAGCATAACACCTGCGTTGGTTTTATCGGGCCACACAGCATATTTTCGGATGAGCTTTTTTTCCCATCAGAGAAGGTGTGAATTAGATGCAAATTATAGACAAGATTTTTTTCATCCTCTAATTGACGTCCATGGTCATCTGCTTTCTGCTACGCAGCGCCTCGGATCCTCAATTATGAAATGAAACCCCAATGTTATCTTAGATGTACCGCAGAGCGGTACAAAATATGACCGCCGCCCAGTCCAGCACATGTTTTCCACAAAAATAAGTCATGCTGAAAGGCATATATGATTCTAACTGTCTCACTGAATTGCATTATGCACACTCAATTCTCACTGGTATCTGCCAAAACATGATTAGTTCATAGATTTCACATGTAAAATACATTTTATACAACCCCACCCCCATCTTGCCTGTTCATAATTCTGAGAAATTCTTGAATTGTGTGCACGTGTGCGTGTACATGTTTATGTTTATGTGTGTGTTGGTGGGTGTGTGTGCGTGCATGTGCTTGTGTGTTTGCCTGTTTATGTGCCTGTGTGTGTGCATGTGCATGTATGCGTATATATGTCTACTGTGTGAGTATGTGTCATACGTAGGATTACTGTGAATGTATGTGTGTGCGTGTGTATCTGTTTATGCACATGTGTGCATATGGAATGGGTTTACATGACCCCTGGAGGCAAACATACTGAAAAAATTGGTCACCCTAGGCCCTACGGTTCTCAAGATATTCACAGAAAACTGTGTCTGCCCTACCCTCCTTTCGGGGGGTCCAGTGCAGCGGGGGGGGGCTACAGATCAAAACGAAAAACGATGGTTCCATGCTATCCATGTGGGGTTACATGTCCACCAAGTTTCGTGTACCCCGGTCTTTCAGTGTCCCGGGAATCCTTGTTGGTGTACGGTCACTAAATGTACACATTAATTATTTTATTGTAAGGTCCCCCATGAATGAAAGTCCACGAAACTTGGCATGCATTCGGAGGGTCCTACACTTTCAATTTCGTGCAGTTTTGACCATGTCAGCCAGAGATATTGTGATGAAAACACCTAATGTTTTGCTTTTTAATTTTTAACTAGGTGGCGCTATACATGAAATAAGTGGTAATGGGATAGGTTGACATGCCCCCTTAAGACCAACATACAAAAAAAAGGTGGACCTCCTAGGCCCTACGGTTCTCGAGATATTCACAGAAAACTGTCTCCGGCCACCTACAGGCCAGTTGGTGTATAGTAACATAAATTAATTTATTGTGTGGCCCCCCATGAACAGAATTCCACGAAACTTGGCGTGCATTCAGAGGGTGTCATAATGATCCAACACTTCCATTTTCGTGCAGTTTTGACTATGTTAGGTCACAGATACATGCGATTACAACACCTCATTTTTACTTTTTTGTGTTTAACTAGGTGGCGCTATACAAGAAATCAGTGGTTATGGAATGGGTTGACATGGCCCTTTGAGATCAACATACAAAAAAAAAATGGTCCTCCTAAACCCTACGGTTCTCGATATATTCACAGAAAACTGTGTCTGCCCTACCCTCCTTTCGGGGGGTGCAGTCCAGCGGGGGGGCTACAGATCAAAACGAAAAAAGGTGGTTCCATGCTATCCATGTGGGGTTACATGCCCACCAAGTTTCGTGTACCCTTCGCTGCGCGGCGGTCATAATAAGTAGCCAGAGGGCTGGATGGGGGGAAGTCTGGAATAACCAACAAGCTGTTCCTCATTTCTTTTAATGCTATCTTACTACATTTCCCATAATGCTAAGTGGTCACACACACACACACACATATATTTTATTTTTCACCGAGTGCCCAGACATCCCTCCACCAGATTAAGCAACCCTTGATCCCTGGCGTGCGGTTTTTGAGTTTGGCTGTCAGTACCGAGCGTCCGCTGGTGTCCTGTTTGTCTTTGCGCTTTGTGTGCTCTCACTGGAAATCAGCTGCGGATCCGTCTCGCCAACTTTGCTCCGAGCTCTGTGGCTAGATAAGTCGGTACCCAGGGTTGGGGGGGGGAGCAGGGGTGCAAAGGCCGATCTCAGAGGCACGGTTGCTAACACCAGAGGCCCAAATGCAATCTGCCGTAAGCCTCTCGCCACGCCCCTGGTGTCAAAGACAAGCAGAGGTGGAGGTGTGCGCTGAAGACGATTCAGCCTCTCACAGTGTCTAATCATCTCACCTAATACACACACACACACACACACACATACACACACACACCAGGCTCACAAGCACTTCGCTGTTCTTTGTGTCTCCAACAATAACCCCCTCTCATCATCTCACCCATTCTAATCTTTCCCTATTCTGTCTCTCTCTCTCTCTCTGCCTCTGAGGAGCAAGCGAATGTTAAACAGGAACAGGGAGAACAACGAAGAAGCGAGAGAAAGAGAGAAAGGCCACTGCAATTATAAACGAGAGAATGATTCATTTTTTACTGAAACAATGGAGGAGAAAAAACACCTAACGGAGACATTAAAGAGAGAGAGAGTGCTGAAAGAGTGTGAGAGAGTTAGAGAGGAACTGTGTGTCTGTGTGTGTGTGCGTGCATGCATGTTTGAGCATTTCTCTGTGTGTGTGTTACAGGTGATAAAACACCTGTGTGTGTGTGTGTATGTAGATATTATATTAAAAATAAACCCTTTCCTCCCAAAACGCTCATTTACAACACTAACAGTCTTCAAACAGATTCATTTGGTGGATTTTAAATTGGCAAAGAAAGTTGACGTTTTGTATAAAAAAGCATGTAAGGATGTAAAGCATCCAAGTATGGAAGGATACTGTAGATATCCTGCTGGTATTCACAGGTACACACACACACACACACATATGCACTCACAGCAGAGATGATTCTGTATCACAAGCATGTTGAATGTACGTACACACGTACACACACACGTACACACACACACACTCACACACACACAAACAAACACACACACACACACACACACACACACACACACACATATACACTCACAGCAGAGATGATCCTCTATCACAAGTATATCATCACACACTCACGTACACACACATACACTCTCTCTCTCTCTGACACACACACACATACAAACAAGCTCTCTCTCTCTCTGACACACACACACATACAAACAAGCTCTCTCTTTCTCTCACGCACACACACACACAGACACACTCTCACAATATCACTCATACATGTGCTCACACACAAACCAGCACAGCAGTTAACCAGTCACATGAGATGTTTACAGTACCTACATACACACTCAAGGTAGAACACACACTTCTAACTTACTGTTGACTATATATGCACTGCACACACACACACACACACAAAGTTTAAAGATAGTTCCTGTTCGCTGCATCACACATTACTGTAACCTCCACGTTGCTTGAGAGCCTAGACAGTGTTTTTCAGTTGAAATCTCTTTCCCTTTTTTCCATCCCTCCTTCTGTGTGCGTGCGTGCGTGTGTGTGTGTGTGTGTGTGTGTGTGTGTGTGTGTGTGTGTGTGTGTGTGTGTGCGTGTGTGTGTGTGTGTGTGTGTGTGTGTGTGTGCGTGTGTGTGTGCGTGTGTGTGTATGTATGTGTGTGTGTGTGTGTGTGTGTGTGTGTGTGTGTGTGTATGTATGTGTGTGTGGTCTCACCTGTGCTTTTACCCAGAGCACAAGAGATATCTGATTCTCAGGCAAACATGTCTTGAAGCAATTGAACATTTTCTTTCTCCAGATGCCTGTGTGTGGGAGTGTGTGTGTGGGAGAAGATTCAAGATGTGTGTTTGTTTCAAGCTTATCTTTGTCTTCCTGTCACTGTTGCATACAGTGTATCCTGCAAAATATTAACAACTACAAGTTCTCAACTGAAGCAACGACTAAATGTAGCCGCTTGCCGTTGCTTGCATGCCATGCTAAAAAAAAAGCTCAATGTCTTTCAAACGACAACCCTGCTGTCCAAAGTCGCTCTGAATAAATGTATGGGAGTTAAAGCTTTCTCAGGTTTCCAAAAAAAAAAAAAAACAAGCCTATCTCACTTAGTAGTTCTGAGTGTGAAGTCTGGCCACCACTGACAGGCGTTGCTTGATCTGTGATGGCAAATGGTTGGCAGAATCAAAGGGACATGGACGTGGTGGAATGATCAAAGCGGGTATTGAGGGCCCGGTCCTGCCCGTGGTCCTGTGCCGTCGGGGAGGAACCGGTTCTATTTCCCTGAGGGCCCGTGTCCTTGGAACATGTGCCCGCATCCTTAAAACATCACTTTCTTGTTAAAAGTCTCTTTTGAAGCCCAAGAGGAAAGCCAGGCCCCCTGGCACTGCTGGGACGCTATCAAGCACCATTTGTCCGTGTTACTTCTTCACATGCTCCTCTTTCCACAGGCTAGCTTTCCTTTCACCTTCTTCTTCTTCTTCTTCTTTTACCTCTCCTTCTTTCTTTCTTTTCTTTTCTTTCTGTCTTCCCTCAGGTGATTGTTTCATCTCAACAGCTAAGAAAGAAGTGACTCGTCTTTCAGGGGACAAAGGTGTCTCATTCCCTCTCCCCTCTTTCCCCCTCCCTGTGTCTGTTGTTGAAGGCACCCTTTGAAAATCACTTTGCCCTACTAAGGAGAGGAATGCTTGGTGGTAGCTTTTGTGTGAACCTGTGTATGTTACAGTATGTATTTGACTGTGTGTGACAGAGCGAATGGGAGAGGGAAAAATATGGCTGTTGTTTCTTTAAGTGAGGTACTGTGTTTGTAAGTGTTTGTACATATTTCCTATAGCTCTGTCTTTGTCTGTAACATTTGTGTATCTCTGAATTCATGTTCTTTTTTTCTTTTTCTATTTTTATGTCTCTGTGCACGTGTCACACATATGTGTGTGTGTGTATGTGAGTGTGTGTATGAGTGAGTGAATGAGAGAGAGAGAGATTATGTGTCTCTTCAAGAAAGCATTATGTTCCTACCCTAGAGAAATATGTTCCTTTGTGCTGAAATGAATATCATCTCACAATTTGCCCAAACTGCTTGCCCAACCGGTGAAAATTATATTTCTTTCACTGACTTTTTTTGGCAAATAAGTTACAACAAAACAAATGAAAACAATACAATGAGCGTATTGGACTCTAGCAACGAACCCTTTGCTTTAGTTGTATGTGGATGTCTTTAGTTGTCTGTAGGATGTCTGTCTTTAGTTGCGTGTAAGATGTGTAGAATGTCTGTCTTTAGTTGTGTGTAGGATGTCTGTCTTTAGTAGTGTGTAGGATGTCTGTCTTTAGTTGTATGTAGGATGTCTGTCTTTAGTTGTGTGAAGGATGTCTGTCTTTAGTTGTGTGTAGGATGTCTGTCTTTAGTAGTGTGTAGGATGTGTAAGATGTCTGTCTTTAGTTGTGTGTAGGATGTCTGTCTTTAGTTGTGTGTAAGATGTGTAGAATGTCTGTCTTTAGTTGTGTGTAGGATGTGTAAGATGTCTGTCTTTAGTAGGATGTCTGTCTTTAGTAGTGTGTAGGATGTGTAGGATGTCTGTCTTTAGTTGTGTGTAGGATGTCTGTCTTTAGTTGTGTGTAGGATGTCTGTCTTTAGTTGTGTGTAGGATGTCTGTCTTTAGTAGTGTGTAGGATGTCTGTCTTTAGTTGTGTGTAGGATGTCTGTCTACTGTCCCTTGTCTCAGTGTGGGAGATGCATGTGTGCTTACAGCGTATTTCAGTCGTATTTCTTGCTAATTTGCTCTACAAATGTCTCCCTTCTCCCTCAGTTTGGAGAATGCCTGTATCTATGAAAGTGTCTTAATTGGTTCTCAAATCTTAATTGTTAATTAATTAATTTAATCCACAGTCCTGTGTGAGAGTGTGAGGGACATGTGAATTTTTAGATAGAAAGAATAGCAGTTTAGTTACAGCTGCAGTGCAAAGGTTGGTGGGTGTGTATCTGTATGTGTGTGTACACAGTATGTGTGTATGTGAATGTGCGTGCATGCATTTGCCTGTATGTATGTGTGTGTGTGTACATGTGTATGTGTGTGTACTGTATGTGTGTGTGTGTATGTGAGTGTCTGTGTATATGTGTGTGCGTGCCTGTGTGTGTATGTCTACGTGTGTGCGTGTACGTGTCTGTGTGTGTGCGTGCGTGTGTGTACGTGCGTGTGTGTACATGTGTGCGTGTATGTGTGTGTGTGTACATGTGTGTGTGTGTGTGTGTGTGTGTACATGTGTGTGTGTACGTGCCTGTGTGTATGTGTGTGCATGCATGTGTGTGTGTGTACATGTGTGTGCGTGTGTGTGTGTGTGTGTGTGTGTATGTGTGTGAGTGCATGTGTGTGTGTGTGTGTGTGTACGTGCGTGTGTGTGCATGGCTGCTTGAGTCAGATGGTGATGACACAGGTGAGTGGGTACTGCAGGAGCAGTCTAAGAAGGGTGCAAAGAAGCGTGAGAACCCTATCTACTTCCTCCTGTGCAGTCAGGCTCTCAAGGGGCACCACAGGGCCCATGACGAGGGAATGAGAAACAGAGAGATGTGACTGTGTGTGTGTGTGTGTGTGTGTGTGTGTGTGTGTGTTTGTGTGTGTGTGTGTGTGTGTGTGTGCGCATGTGTGTGTGTACGTGTGTGTGAGTGAATGTGTGTGTCTGCATGCGTGTGTATGTGTGTGTGTGTGTGTGTGTGTGTGTGTGTGTGTGAAAGAGAGATAAACAGAGAAGTTAAGAGACAGAACAAAGAGAAGGAAAGAGGGAGAGGCTAGAGAGAGAGAGAGAGTAAAGGGCTGGACATGGGGGGGGGGGGGGCAGGTGGTATTTGTCCCATTTTGTTCTCCTTTTCTTTTTCCTGCCCCCCCCCCCCCAGACGCCGCAGCCGCACTGACATTTGGGCAAATCAGCTGTGCTGTCCTCTGATCCGTCGTGACTCTGAAGTAGATCGCCCTGCTCTGCATGACAGGTGCCGCAAAGGCCTCCTTTCCCCACCCTCTCCCCATGTCTCCACAAAAACACATCTCTCCACACACCTCCACCCTCTCCCCATGTCTCCACAAAAACACATCTCTCCATCAACTCCTCTCTCTCTTCTCTCCCTCCATCCCCCCTTCTCCATTCCTCCTCTACCCTACTCCTCTCTCTTCTCTCTCTTCTCTCTCTTCCCTCCCTCCCCCTTCTCCATTCATCCTCTACACCTTTGGGAAAAGAGGCAGAAAAGAGAACCATAAACGTCTATGCCCCCCCCTCCCCCCACCTTGTCAGACTGTGTTCCAGCGAAATAAGGAAATGCCAAGTCGGGGAGGCAGATGATGAGCGTGCAGGCTGGGGTAATCTCCACTAAAGGTCATGTGTATAGAGCAGCCACTACGGCTAAAATAAACGATCAAACGTTGGGAGCCATCTCTCGCCTCGCTCGGCCTTCCACTCTGTTAGCGGCAGCCGCTGACTCACTGACGGTCTGTGAGACTAAAGGGAGAGCGGGGGAATGGATTGGTTGTGGATGGAGCTGAACCTTTGGGTGGAGGGCGCAGGATGAGGTGTGTGTGTGTGTGTGTGCGGGGGGTGCGATTGCTGTTGTGGCAGAGATTGCTGATCAGTCAGAGACGCGGCCTGTGTGCTAACAGACGGGTGGAGAGCGACTAGCGCTGAGATGTTTAGCTTCAGATGATTGCTTGAGAAGAGCCGATGGGGAAGGCAGAGTGGGACTTCAGTGGAAGAAATGTGTGGGTGTGTGAGTATGTGTGTGTGAGTATGTGTGTGTGTGTGTGTGTGTGTGTGTGTGTGTGAGTGAGTGCGCGCGTGTGTGTGTGCGTGCGTGTGAGTATGTGTGTGTGCATGTGTGTGTGTGTGTGTGTGTGAGTATATGTGTGTGTATGTGTGCGTGTGTGTGAGTATGTGTGTGTGCGTGCATATGCATGCATGTCTCTGTGTATGTGTGTGTGTGTGTGTGTGTGTGAGAGACAGAGAGGGAGATAGAGACAGAGAGCAGGAGGGAGGTAGATGGTAGAGGTTTTTATTCTTTCTTAATTCTTATTATTACTACTACTTATTATTACCTACTGTATATAAATGCTTTGGCAACAGTGTATCTTCAGTCATGCCAATAAAGCTTATTGAATTAAGAGACTGAGAGGTTGAGAGGTAAAGAGAGAGAGGGAGTGGGGGACAGGGATTGTCTCTGCATTAAGCTCTCTCATATTGCAACAACATGCTCAAGCATGTAAGAAATCTCTAATTATGTATAAATTACACAAAATGTTAATTTTAGACCAGAGGCAGGTGTAATCTGCCAAGGTATGACATGATAATACATTAATAAATGATGCATTAATCTGCCAAGGTATAGGATTATAATCCATTAATAAATTATGCATTAATACTGACGGAAAAAAAACTTGAATCAACCATGACTCTGTGAAAAGAACTTGTGCTGTCAGGCATAGGAAATGGAGGTGTTGAAATCCAAAGAAACACTGTGCAGAATAGAGACAAAGCAATACCCATTTTGATCCAGGGGATTCCCCCTTTACATACGGCTTGCTTTCACCTGCCTTTCAAAATTGGACTCTAATGCTGATAACATTTCAGACCTCTCCCAGAGGCAACGGATGTAATGGAGACAATGTCAGCCAAACGGCAAATCTTGTTCAACTTCTTTCTGCCATTGCCTACAGCACTCTTCTACTCTTGTACTTTTAAGTTTGCCCAGTTTCAGTCAGTGAACTTTCAGTTGACTTCTTCTGAGTGAAGTGTGTTTGCAAATGCAAATGCAAAGTCAGAGCAGAGGTGCACCGCTCCCTTGACTGCTTTCCTGCTTGTCCTGTTTGAGAACTTACATTTAGAGCAGCACTAAAGAAGATTTGCTCTCAGGGTCCCCCTAGTCGAAAAGCGCAACAATGAATGAACTCGTTAATATAATAAATGTGTGTCTTTGTAACTAAACATAACTCGAATACAGTATAGAGGGAATGCCCGGACAGCTGTCTGTACGAAGAGAGCTCCACATTTATGTAAGTATCCTATCTATTTGTACTCTACAGTCTATAGCATAACTGGGGTGTGTGTGTGTGTGTGTGTGTGGGGGGGGGGGTTCCTACTTGCGACAGCAACTTTCTTAGTCTATGTTACAAATGATATGACAAGCTCAGAGTGCGGCGCTGAGCCCGGTGGCAAGTACAACAAAAAATCTTTGGGACATTACCCAGAGACTTCCTAAGGAGTAGACTCAAAAAATCCTCCATAGAAATGTATGGGGTTAGTTTGTAAAGCCAGTATGGCAATTGTCAACACATATCCCGCCCCTTCCGCGGCAAAAAAGTTGACATGTGAATACATTGTGCCAATCATGTGGTGTGTTGTGAATACATCGTGCCAATCATGTGTTGTGATCTCGCTGCTGGAGCAAGGTTGGTGTTGTGAAGCCTTGCACACACACATTTCTGCCAAAATAGATGACCGATAAGTGCCCAAAAAGCGTTACAATATGGCTGCAGAGTGGAAGGACTTGCCTTAAAGGACTTTGCATTACCTCAACCAAGAGCAACCTAGCGGCGAGTGTAGCGTATGCCACATACAATGTGAATCCGACTAGACAGGAAATATCCCGTTCTGCTACAGTGGGCATGAGATGTAAACATGTTTTTAGACTACAGGCCAATATAGCCTATAGTCCAGACAAAAGTATCACACAAAAAACTTATTAAATTGTAAGATTTTGTCTGATAAGGCATAGCAGACCTTATAGTCTACATTTACAATTTTCAAGGGTAACCGTTTCTGTTAAGAAGATTCTATGGACATTTTGCCTTGTTTGCCTTGTGGCAATATGGCTAGTTAATATTCTTAAGAGCTAGCAGTGTGAGCTGTTACAGTAATAGGCCTATCTAATGAAACATTAAAGGAGAATTCCGGTGTGATATTGACCTAAAGTGTGTTGAAACATGATACCGAGTGTGAACGTAAAAAAAGATTTTGGAGTGCAGGACACAAGCCGAGATGAGCTATGAGACATACGTTCACACTCTGTATCATGTTTCAACACACTTTAGGTCAATGTCACACAATTGTGTTCTGTATGTCTTGTGATCTGTATGACTTGAACTAGTAAACTAATGTTATTTGTCTAGGTAACTGAGTTACCATAGGAATCACCCACTGCCTGTGTCGAGTGATGCTTGTCACCTAGACTTTCAATTCCCCTTAATGTGATTCAGCCACCAATTGGCTTCTATAGTCTTCGACTTGAACACTGACTGCAGCAATTGACAGTTGATGCACTTGCAGTGTTTCAGGCTTGATGGGTTGGACATGGAGAATGTGTGTGTGGCCCTCCAGCACTGCCATCTCAGGCAATTACCCAGCTGTCACGGCTGCCAGGGACTGGCTCTGTGTGGAAAAGTATGAAGGCTTTACGGGGAAGTCTACTGGGTGAGAGATAATATTTGAGGTGTTGTGCATGGGGCAATTTCAGCATTGGTACTCAAAGAAGGTGTGGGTGTGGGTGTGTGTGAGGTTGATTTCATGTCCATGGATAAAAATCTGATGATTCTCTGCATTAGAACACTCTCTCTCTCTCTCACACACACACACACACACACACACACACACACACACACACTCACTCTCTCTCTCGAAAAAAAAAAAATTGAAACAGTGAAGGACAGCATTTCGTCCTCCCGCAATAAACACCCTTTACCAGATGCCACAGTTTCTTGTGTGTCTTGTACTTCCTTTATTAGAAACAGTGCAGTGTATGCCTGCCTGTGTGTGTGTATGTGTGTGTGTGTGTGTGTGTGTGTGTGTGTGTGTGTGCATAACTTAAAAGAACAAGTCAAACACCCCCCACTCCCTCATATCCTAATTAAGTCAATTGTGAAAAAAGAATTTTCCCTTTTCCCTTTAACCTATTTTATTTTCCCTCTGCAGAAATAATTGCACAGTCCTTTTATGTTTTCAATTAATTTCTCTTTTCTCTGTCTTTGGAAAGTCCATACACACACACATGCATACACACACGCACACATACACACACATACACACACACACACACACACACACATATTTCATTCCCTGGTCGTGTCAGTCAAACAATGGAGAGAAAATAATTGACAAATAATTAAAAGAAGAGAAGTTCCTCTCGATTCAATCCTTGCCGCAAGTGTTGTGGGTGACCGTGTCCCCTTTCACACACAAATGCACACACACTGGGAGTAATTACCCCTGATTGACAGAGGAGTGTTGAACAGGAGGGTAGAGAGGAGAGCTCCAATTTGTTTATTGTCCCAACACATTTTAAACAGCAAACTCAAAGCAAAGTCGAGACATCAATTAAAAATGTCCCAAATTCTTGTCTTGACAACAGCGTGTTGAATGAATAAATGAAGTTATTTTGTCAACCACCTACAGTAGTCCTGTGTGTGTGTATGGGTATTTACCCTCTGATGGGTAATACAGAGGGAAGACATTTCTTCAAGAGAAATAAAGTAACTAACTTAGTTGAAAGGCCCCCTAGCCTGAACAGAGAGACTGCAGAGGTAGGCTTTACACATTTGATGAGATCCATGCTGCGTTCTACAATCAGGGGCTTGTGTCAGCCTGACATGCCCACACTCACTACACCGTCCCTGGATCTCAAGAGTATGAGACTCCCCCTGGTCTAGCTTTCATTTGCCTCCCTTCTGAAGATCTCTCTCAATCCTCCCTCTCTCTCTCTCTCTCCCTTCCTCTCTCTCTCTCATGCTATTCCTCTTCTTTTTCTACAACATGCCCTCTTCGTTTGTACTTTCAGGTTTATACCCATCTCTCTCTCTCCCTCTCTCTCTCTCTCTCTCTTTCCCTCTCCCTCTCTCTGTGGTCCCCAGTCCGACTGCTCCAACATGAGCAGAATGTTGAGTCCTCTGGGCTCTCACTAGAAACCCTGATGAGGCCGCCGCTTTGGTTAAGCCTCCCCCCATATCCCCACATGGCTTTCAACCATGTCAGCTATCCATCTCTTTTTCCTCTTGATCCATATATCCACCCATCCTCCCCCCCTCCCTCTTTCTTTTTCTCTCTACTCTAGCTCCATCTTTATTTTTCCTTCTCCTCCCCCTGGGGGTCTTGTGTCGGGCAAAGCCAAGCTGCCAGTCCTTCATGCCCAGTCAGGCTAATCCCGATGGGGCTTGGCTGACTCGGGTGTCGACTCTGTGTGCATCCAGTTGGGGGGTTGGGCGTGCGTGTCTGTATGTGTGTGTGTGTGGGGGGGGGGGGGTCACAGTCCAGATGAGGTCCCTTTAAACTGGCTGGACTGGAGTGGGCTGGACTGGGGGTGAGGAGGAGAACAGAGGCCCACAGGCCCACACTCTCAGCATGCTCCCCAAGAAAGAGATGGATAAGAGGGCCAGTGCAAGCCCTACTTAAAATCCTTGTGTGTGTGTGTGTGTGTGTGTGTGTGTGTGTGTGTGTACGTGTACGTGTATGTGTGGGCATGCATGCGTTTGTCTGACTGTGTGTGTGTGTGTGTGTGTGTGTGTGTGAGTATGTGTGTGTGCATGTCTGTATGTGTGTGTATGCGTGTGTATGCGTGCACGTCTGTGTGTGTGTGCGCACTCATCTGTGTGTGTGTGTGTGTGTGTGTGTGTGTGTGAGTATGTGTGTGTGCATGTCTGTATGTATGTGTATGCGTGTGTATGCGTGCACGTCTGTGTGTGTGTGCCCACTCATCTGTGTGTGTGTGTGTGTGTGTGTGTGTGTGTGCTTGTGTCTGTGTTGATGTCTTTGGTGTTGGAGCTCCCAGCCAGAGGCCCCTCTGGCTCCTTTGATCCCCACAGAGGATGCACCCTCACTGGGCCAGCTGTGATACAAGCCCCCTCTTGGTTCTCCCCTTTCCCATGAGTCTCCAGTGCTACAGTACACACACACACACACACACACACAAATAAGAACACACATATGCCTTGCAGTTCATGGATGCGCTTGCTTTAAATAATGCAATATCACCAACAAAGATTTAAGTGTAGCTATGGTCTTCACTAAGTGTCTCTTTGTGTGTGTGTGTGTGTGTGTGTGTGTGTGTGTGTGCGCACCCGTGTGATGTTGTTTAGCTTGCCCAGGGCTGTTTTATCACACAGAACACTCTGGAAGTGAAGCAATCAATTTCGAGCGCTGCTAATCCGTGTGGTGCGAAGCCGGTTAGCAACGGGTCGTCTCCGTAGCGATGGAGAGTAAAAAAGAGCGGAGGATGGGACCGGCTGTGTGCATGGCAACGCGTGTCCAATCTCCCACAACATCCAGGGACATACCTCCAAGAACAAGCAAGACGGTGTCAGAGGGATGGAACTGAAATATGGAGGGAGGGCAGAGAGAGGAAGAGAGAGAAGGAGAGATAATTACTCTGTCTCTCTTTGTCTTTTGCAATCTCCTTTCCTCATTCTCACTTTATCTGTCTCTCCTTCTCACCCTCTCTATCTCTTAATTTCTCTCTCTCTCTCTCTCTCCCTCTCTCTTATAGTGATTAGAATCTCAGCCCTAATTGCCTGGGGCCGTGTCCATTATGTATCTGTGTGTAGGTTAACTGATGTTTTAACAATGATCCTGTACTCTTAATGCTGCTCATTAGTGCTGTTGGGCTCTTCTCTGGGAGATAAAGTGGAATATATTACCCTGCTCCACACACACGGCAAGGTTCCGAGGCCAGGGGATCGCCGAGGGCCGTGCCGCTCCGCCGGCTACTGCAAAACATCCTAAATGAGTCATGCCTCCGATATCAGGGCCGCACAGTCTGCATGTCAATTGCAGTTGGACACACTCATTGATTTTGATTTTTGTGCTGTGATTGAATGAAATGTACACAAGCTGGAAAAATGGTTAGTTGGATTAGTGCCAGGAATCAGGCATATGGTGAGGCCATCACTGACCTGAGGTCTGCACATCTGTGTGTGGCAGAGTCGGATCAATAAAACAGCGGTGAAGCCGATATGGTTTCCATGTTTTGGATGAGCTACTGTGCGGTCTTCAGTATCCGCCATGTCACATCGTTCCAGCCGTGCCTAGCGCTCCAAAAAGATTCCTGCTTCTCAGGAGCCCAGTTAAAGAGCTTTTCCTCTGCCACTCTGCACAGGTGGAAGGTGTGAGCTTGCCCAGATCTGAGGTGTGAGCTTGCACAGGTGTGAGGAGTGAGCTTGCCCAGGTGTGAGCTTGCCCAGATGTGAGGTGTGAGCTTGCACAGGTGTGAGGTGTGAGCTTGCACAGGTGTGAGGAGTGAGTTTGTCCAGATGTGAGGTGTGAGCTTGCACTGGTGTGAGGAGTGAGCTTGCACAGGTGTGAGGTGTGAGCTTGCACAGGTGTGAGGAGTGAGTTTGTCCAGATGTGAGGTGTGAGCTTGAACTGGTGTGAGGTGTGAGCTTTCACAGGTGTGAGGAGTGAGCTTGCACAGGTGTGATGTGTGAGCTTGCACAGGTGTAAGGTGTGAGCTTGCCCAGATGTGAGGTGTGAGCTTGCACAGGTGTGAGGAGTGAGTTTGCACAGATGTGAGGTGTGAGCTTGCACAGGTGTGAGGAGTGAGTTTGTCCAGATGTGAGGTGTGAGCTTGCACTGGTGTGAGGTGTGAGCTTGCACAGGTGTGAGGTGTGAGCTTGCACAGGTGTGAGGAGTGAGTTTGCCCAGATGTGAGGTGTGAGCTTGCACTGGTGTGAGGTGTGAGCTTGCACAGGTGTGAGGAGTGAGCTTGCACAGGTGTGAGGAGTGAGCTTGCCCAGAGACTCCACAGCTTGTCTTGGTGGTTTGTGAATGTGTGGCAGGCAGGAGTTCTCTTAGATACCCTGAAATCAGCTCCAACTGAGTCTCCATTGAACATCACATCAGCATAACCAAATGTTCCACGACGACAGACCCTTTGCACAGGCTGACATGATTGCATTTTAAGGGTAACATCAAATAATGCAAACCTCAGTTGTTGCAAACAAAAAACACATGTAGTAGTGGCAGAGGTAAATGTGAAGAGAGAGAGAGAGAGAGAGAGAGAGAGAGAGAGAGAGAGAGAGAAAATGTATGCTCATTACCAGGGCTTTTACAGGCTATTTTAGGTGTTAACAGCTTTCTGCTCTCAGCAGACCTGACATCTCTGCAGAGAGGATGTGTGTGTGTGTGTATTTCTTTGTGCACGTATTCTTGTGTGTTTGTGTGTGTGCTCGCACCCATGTGTGACTGTGTGTGTGTGTGTGTGTGTGTGTGTGTGTGTGTGTGTGTGTGTGTGTGTGTTTGTGTGTGTTTGTGTTCATCTGTGTATGCATGTGCATAATGTGTGTTTCTATGTGTTTGTGTGAGCGTGTGTACTTTTCCTCTATTCTGAAGCATTACTGTATGTGCCATGTACAGTACCGTGCAACAAAACCTGAGTCAGACTTATTGTGGTATTAAAGTGAAATATTTAATCAAATACAGTCCCTTCTCTTTTCTTAAAGGGGAACTATGCAGTTTGTTTAGCTTAATTTACCTTAACTTAACAGCTTCATAGTCATTGGAACACTTGTTTTTCTGGGGCGAATGGTGGCCGTCTTGTTTCCCCCTGGCATCTGTGAGCAGAAAAAACAGCCTTGCAACTTTGGGCAGGCGGGCCGCGGTACTCGAGACTGAATTGCTTTACTGCATTACACACATTCACGCCAGGCACCGGCTAGAAAAAGGTAGTGATGGAGTTTCTCAGACATTAGTCATGACAAAGCCAGCAAAAAGAAGCAGAAAGTGAGTAAACCGTTGTCGGAGGAACAGGGACAGAGGAAACTGCAGACTGACCGATTGAGGAGTGTCATAAAATATATACGCTGAAGCTGTAGGGGGAGCTCTGCAGAGAAACCTGCGAGCGAAAAACGAGAAAACAGCGAAGAAATGGCCAAAACTGCATAGTTTGCCCAAAGATGGTTGATTACGAAGATACTTCCTGAGAGGCCATTTCCTGTCCCTGGAAATTTATACAAATAGGGTAGCAGTACACGCCCCCGCACATTTATGCAGTGATCGGGCTCTCTTTTTAACATTGAGGTCTATAGCAGAATCCAAGAATTTCCCAGAATTTGTCAAAGCCTTATTTTTCTGAGCAATGGATGCACATTTCGGACATGGTATCATGATCTCCAAACCCTCCTCCCTATTTCAGTAGAATGTCGTGATAGAATGACCCTCCAGTCGGGAGAAAATCAACATTAATGAAGGTGTACACCAAGTTTATTTTGTACTCCGGCTTGTCTGGCGTGGAACCGAGGCGTTCAAATGTAAGTCATACGTCAGTGACACGCCCCTGTGCAGGCGGGAACTGAACCAGAGACCGTCTCTGACTGAACTCCACTTTGCCCTCATAGACATGAACTAGGACGACCCATCTTGCTACGCATTCATTATCTTTGGTTTGCCTTTAAAAGAGTGCATGGAGGACAAACAACAGTACATACTGACCACAGGGGGCAGCAGGGTCCTAACTGTGATTGACATCTGGGGTCAATGACGCAGACAGCCGTCAAGCACCGGGGACCGGCCAATAGGGGAGTCTCTCTAGGCTGGGAGAGAGAGAGAAGCACCTGCATGAGTCTTGGGACATTTGCTATTTGGTGTACGTTACAAGGAAATCATGAAGGCATCAATGACAAGGAGGTGGTGGAGTTATCCTGTTCTCATCATTTAGGCTAGCCTACAAGTTCAGGTTTGTTATCAGCCTCACAAAGCTGGCCAAACAGTGCTGGCATTCAGGCCTACTTTGCCTTTGTAAAATCGAGTGAGTCTTCAATGTTCCGTTCTCCCTAAGCTAAGCATAACAAACCATATAATGCATCTTGCCATTTAAAAGCCACTCTGCTAGGTGGCCAGGGCTCGAATTATCGTTTTGTCTTTAAGGGGGTCTCTCTATCTCATAAAAAGTTGGCACACCCCGCGCATAGCCTAACAAGGCGATACAATGAAATAACCTAGGCGCAAGTGGCGCTTTTGCGCAGTACAGTATATGCGCACTGTAGGCCTAGGCTTTACCTTGACACACGCACACAACAGACATAGATTTTTCATAGAAATTGATTACTTTTAATTAATAATTAACATATTATTGATTGTAATAGTCCATATCTCATTTCAATTTCACAATACAAAGAAATAGACTAAACGATTTAGTCTGTGCCATTCTCAATTTCACAACGTAACTCATTTAAACCAGACCACCGTCTCAGTGTCAAACACAATAATGCATGTGTAACTTATACACAGGGGAAAAAGCACTAACTGGCAGAAATGAATAAAGCCAGCCAAACTATGTTCTAGTAGGCTAATGTGTTGAACCGTGGAAAACTAGATGTACCGCAGAGCGGTACAAAATATGACCGCCGCCCAGTCCAGCACATTTTTTCCACAAAAAGAAATCATGCTGAAAGGCCTATATGATTCTAACTGTCTCACTAAATTGCATTATCCACACTCAATTCTTGGTATCTGCTAGACAACAAGTACCAAAACATGATTAGTTCATAGATTTCACATGTAAAATTAATTTTATACAACCCCACCTCCATCTTGCCTGTTCATAATTCTGAGAAATTCTTGATTGTTTGTGTTATGTTTATGTTATGTGTGTGGGTGTGTGTGTGTGTGAGTGTGTGTGTGTGTGTGGGTGTGTGTGTGTGTGTGTGCGTGCTTGTGTGTGTGCCTGCGTATGTGCCTGTGCATGCAAGCGTACATATGTCTACTGTGTGAGTATGTGTCATACGTATGATTACTGTGAATGTATGTGTGTGTGTGTGTGTATCTGTTTGTGCACATGTGTGCACATGAAATGGGTTAACATGACCCCTGGAGGCAAACATACGGAAAAAAATGGTCATCATAGGCCCTACAGTTCTCAAGATATTCACAGAGAACTGTGTCTGCCCTACCTTCCTTTCGGGGGGTCCAGTCCAGCGGGGGGGCTACAGATCAAAACGAAAAATGACGGTTCCATGCTATCCATGTGGGGGTACATGTCCACCAATTTTTGTGTACCCCGGTCTTTCAGTGTCCCGGGAATCCTTGTTGGTGTACGTCACTAAATGAACACATAAATTATTTTATTGTAAGGCCCCCCATGAATGAAAGTACACAAAACTTGGCATGCATTCGGAGGGTGTCATAATGATCCCACACTTTTAATTTCGTGCAGTTTTGACCTTGTCAGCCAGAGATATTGTGATGAAAACACCTAATTTTTTGCTTTTTAATTTTTAACTAGGTGGCGCTATACATGAAATAAGTGGTAATGGGATGGGTTGACATGCCCCCTTAAGACCAACATACATAAAAAAGGTGGACCTCCTAGGCCCTACGGTTCTCGAGATATTCACAGAAAACTGTCTCCGGCCACCTACAGGCCAGTTGGTGTATAGTAACATAAATTAATTTATTGTGTGGCCCCCCATGAACGGAATTCCACAAAATTTGGCGTGTATACAGAGGGTATCATAATGTAGCCTGGCCCTTACCGCCTGTGACTACGAATTCTCTTCGTCATACAGTCTGGAACAAAGTAATAAGAATCCGTCTCCGTAATGGGCGGATGCTTATTTCGAGGTTTAAAATCATTGGAGTTCCCTTAACCAATCAGCAACGTTTGGTAATGACGTATGCTGTGCGCCGGAGTTCAGGCTATTACGCTTCCCACTTCTGCTCTCAGTAGTAAACAGACCGCTGGCTAGTATGTAGGCTACCTGACCGCCAGGGCAGTCTCTTCGTAGTGGATATATCCCTAACTTGCGCCAGCCACAGACCGAGAGTTGTATACCAAAAGCGTCATGTCACCGAGATTATATCAGCTCTTGTCACACGCCAGTTTTCCTCTTATCTCTTCTCGCCGCTTATCAGACGATTGTTGTTCTACGCAGCCCGGTGACTTCGTCGGAGCTACGGAGCTTTTACTTCGTCCTACACGGGCTGTTCAGACTACACTCTTGGATAAGTTGGATTGTACTGATGACCTACATGTTATTTAACCTGGAGCTTGCTCTGTTAAACTAACAGTTGTTCGGCATAAAACAACGCAGCCTCACCTTGAGCCATGCTCCGTGACTGGCTAACGTTACTGTCCACAAGCACGGTAGCCTCGCCTGGAGCCCAGCTCAGCCACAGGCCTCTGTCAAACACAAACACGGAGTGGTTTACCTTGAGCCCAGCTCGGTAACCGCTAGTCCCAGTCAAGCACAATCACAGCAGCCTTTCCTTGAGCCCCGCTTGGTAACCGGCTAGCTCAAGTCAAGACACACAGCCTCGCCTTGAGCCCCGCTCGGTAGGCTAGTAGCTATCATTCCATTCCTTAAGTAGGCCGCATTGATTTTGTAAAGGTAATTTGAAAGTAGGGGGGAGAATAACGAGCAGCAAACGTTTATTTGAAAACATGAAAAGTAGTGATGCATGTAGTACACTTGTGCGTTTAGGTTTAGTAATCACCATCTGATAAATCAAACTTTTTTTCCAAAGCCAGTTGGAAGGAGAGTTTTACGACGTCCTTGCCATTTATAAAATTGACAAGACAAGCCTCATGTTCCTGCTTTAATTGCGTGATGCCCTCGAGAGTTGAGACAACTTCGCAGATAGCTTCTAGCGTCTCTTCCTCCGTCGCCATTGTTGCTATAATGTTGAACTACAAGCTTCGCTGGACTACAACAAGCAACTCGGCAGGCAAGTTCCGCGTCATCACTCAACTGTTCGCTGATTGGCACGGTTGTACGCGAACCGCATACTGTCTGTTGGGCCAGACTACGTGCGAGGCTGAAATCAAATTTTGGCCGGAAGTACGTAGGATGGTAACACCAGGCTACTCATAATGATCCTACACTTCCAATTTCGTGCAGTTTTGACTATGTTAGGTCACAGATACCTTCCATTGCAACACCTCATTTTTACTTTTTTGTGTTTAACTAGGTGGCGCTATACATGAAATGAGTGGTTATGGAATGGGTTGACATGGCCCCTTGAGATCAACATACAAAAAAAAATGGTCCTACTAAACCCTACGG
This sequence comes from Alosa pseudoharengus, assembly GCF_046254945.1. NCBI lineage: Eukaryota > Metazoa > Chordata > Actinopteri > Clupeiformes > Clupeidae > Alosa > Alosa pseudoharengus. Next base: position 32,753,283 of record NW_027468650.1, read on the forward strand.
TTTTCGAGATATTCACAGAAAACTGTGTCTGCCCTACCCTCCTTTCGGGGGTCCAGTCCAGCGGGGGGGCTACAGATCAAAACGAAAAACGATGGTTCCATGCTATCCATGTGGGGTTACATGCCCACCAAGTTTCGTGTACCCCGGTCTTTCAGTGTCCCGGGACTCATTGACGGAAATTTGGGCATGAGAAAAAAAAACTAAAAAACAAAAAACAACAAAAAAAAAAAATTCTGACTAAACCTATATGACCGCCGCTTCGCTGCGCGGCGGTCATAATTAGTAGACGGACAATTTTGGAGTTTGCACTGAGATATTGTCGGGTAGCCATTGAATATTCCGACATCAGAGATTGCTAACAGGTGTTTCAAAATAGCTGGGAACTTTCCGGAGCTCTGAATGGCAGAGGATAGCTAGATCATCAGACAACATTGTAGGCTGCATTATGGGCCATAATTTATGCCGTTGTCAATCAACATAGAATAGGTGAAGCGCAAGTTCAACAGCAAACAGGACTTTTCAGCACGTATCAAACCACGTAGGCTAGCCCAATGAACGCCTATGCAAATAGACAAAACACTCACATCAAAGCAGGGTGACTTGCGAGATTTGCGAGTGCTGTCAAATCGATACCTGTTTGCTCATATAGTCTAGTGGTGTGGTGGTGAAGTGTCATGCTGCGTTCAAGAGCGTAGTGTAGCCTAGGTCTACGTCCCGTAGTAGCCTATATTTTAATTTAACGTCTTTACTGGTAAGAGATCGCACAGGGATGGATAATGAGCGGTTGTTTAAGATTAAATTACAATGCCAGACACCTTCAGATATGAGAGACCCCCTCAGGTTTTTGACTTTGTTGCTTTCATGGGAGCCAGTCCTCACTCTATGGGAGCTCGGCTCCCTCTGGCTCCCACGTAATTCGAGCCCTGTAGGTGGCTATATAGTTAGTTTCTAATAGCAAACAGAAAATGTGAAGATAGCAACAAGTCATTACATCCTCTAATTGTCAAAATATTATTGTCCATAATATTCAATCAATGTGGTGCAAATGAGGCTTGAGTTGGTGGATTAATTTATGAAAAGTGAGCAGCAAGTCAGGCAAAATAGGAATTATGAGAACCGTTTAGACTCTATGGGCTAAGCCCCGAATGTTTTCAACTGCCCTGCATATTGATTAAAACTATCGGGAAGTGTTGTTGATCTGTATTGTTGAAAACTTAAAACAAATTAAATATTCAACCTCATGTTATACAAACTATGTTTGGGGGAAATATTAGATTCCCACTTTTACAGCCTATAGGTCTATTAGAGAGATGCGCTAAAGCACAGCCAGGTATGGTGCATCATGGAGATTACAAAGCGCTCTTCTTTGGTCAGAACCAAGAAGAGTGATTGCGGATAGGTATGTCCGTCCTATGCACCGAAACTTTTTACAATGCAACAAACTATTTAAAGAGCATCAAGCTATTAAAATCTCTATTATGTAAGCACAAATAATATAACAGCATATTAGTCAGTCATTTCTATTAGGTTAAACAGTGATTTCATAAAGTTTTTTATTTAAGGCCCACCCACAATTGGTCTGGCCCATCCAAAACTGGAATCCTGGCGCCGTGCATACACGTCGCAGATGAAGACTTAATTTAATCAGAGTATCATGTGATATAATAATGGCTTTGTCACGGCACAGCACGCTAAATAAATGAAGATGCCTATTAGTCTATATCTGAACTGCATAGTTTGTTGTTTTCAAATGTCCAAACTCTGTAAGGGTGTTCTTGCCCCTCTCTCAACATCACAGTCCATTCTAATAACAAAAATGAAGGAATCTCTCCTTAACTTAGCAGAGGGCAACTACTGTAGCCTACTAGTTGTGCTTCTGGAATATGTCAACAGGCAATCGGCAAGCTCCGCAGCAGCTGAGATGGGTCACATCACAAACAACAATCCCCACGATGGATACGGCAGGTGACAGCTTCCCCTCCCTCTCGCTAGGAGGTAGAAATGCCTCGTCTTTGCCCAAAGTTTTCTGTGACAATGCGCTCCGTCTATTTTAGTATCAAACACCCAGGGCAAAGTGAAAGCAAACTGTCTCCGTCGAGCAGACACGCACACACACACACACCACCAAGACGCAGAGACACAACAAACAGACAGTCACGTCGTGACACACTCAGGGTGACACACCACTGCTTGCAATCTGATGAGTGATGACTGAACCGTGTGTCTTATGAAGAGCCTCAGTTTCACTTCTCATGGGGCATATGCCTCAGTGTCACTCCACTTCTTATGGGGCATATCGCCTCAGGGTTACTTATGGGGCATATCGCCTCAGTGCCACTTCTTATGGGGCATATCGCCTCAGGGTTACTTATGGGGCATATCGCCTCAGTGCCACTTCTTATGGGGCATATCGCCTCAGTGCCACTTCTTATGGGGGATATCGCCTCAATGCCACTCCACTTCTTATGGGGCATATTGCCTCAGTGCCACTTCTTATGGGGCATATCGACTCAATGCCACTTCTTATGGGGGATATCGCCGACCACTTCTACAACTTGGTGAAAACAAGCCCATAGACGTCATTTCAATTCAAATGTCAATTCAAAAATGACACTGAATAATCACCCATTTATTTGGGTAATCTCTCCATGAGCCAGCTGGTAGAGACATCTTCAGTAAACAAATACAACCACATGGTTTTGTTTGCACCGTGTGTGGCCCAAGAGGAAGTCACAACAAATTGTATCCTCTATACTGGTGCCATCACGGCCAAATTCTCTGCAAGATCAAACCTGAGTGTGAGACATCGCAGGAGGTGAAGGGAACGTTAAGAAGGTGTGAATACTTGCTTTCTCACACACATCTTGGATCCAGCATTAGTCTTAAAATGACATTTGGGGTGGTTTGCATTTTGAAAACAAGTGTTGTAGAAGCGGCTACATTTGAAAAAGGCAAGGAGGAAGACAATAGGATGGCAAAGTCAGCGGTTCACAGTCATTCTTAAGAGTGTGTGTGAGTGTGTGTGTGTGTGTGTGTGTGTGTGTGTAATGACTTAGTGTCCAGAGGCTAGAGCATTGCTGACTGTCAGTCCCCACAGATATGTAGATACCTCTCCCAGGAGTCTCTATACACGCACACATGAATACTTAATCACTGCCATGTACAAACAGTCTGCATAGGCACACACACACACACACAGCTGCATACACAAAGGCTCACAGACAAATGCATACACACACTTACCCAAATGCACACACATACACACACACACACACACACACACACACACACACAGAAAGAAGCACATCATAGTGCAGTGGGGATGTCTTAAATTAATAAAAGGAAAAAAGAGCTGGTCACACACACCATTTACAAACGCATGCACACACACACACTCATGCACACACACTGCAGAGTCGGCAAAATAACACACTCCGAATTGATAAAGGCTGGAGTTGATACCTGACCATATGTGTTCCAATTATAAAGATGGAATTGAACCTGAGAGAGGAGTCATCCAACTAATTTTCTCTAATACACACACACACATACACACACACACACACACACACACACACACACACACACACACACACACACACACACACACACACACACACATACAAACACCTGGATGAACACACATGAAAACACACCCACCAATGCCCCCCCCCCAAGACCCTGATGGATTCGTGCTAAGGGAAATCATGGACAATACAGGAAAGGAGGCTCAACATCTCCCTCCTGTCCACATAAACAAATGTGGATAGAACAACACACACACACACACACACACACACACACACATATATACACACCTCTCAGTTCATTATTGACTTCATCAATAATGCTTGTTTATGGCAGCAGAGCAGAGAGCTCCACTGCAAAGGAAATCCAGATCATAAAGCCCAGATCATACCTTTAGCATTTGAGGTGTGCAGTTTCTTAGTATTGCCCTTTTACATAGCTGTATAAAGGCAGATGTAATGTTTGATGAACTTTTACTTACTAAGCAAACCATTTAGCATCCTAATCATAAGGCCACATGAGCACTAGCTTACAGTGTCATAAACTACTTTTACTATGGATCATTATAACATCCTTTTCCATTCTATTATGCATGCAGCTCATAAGACTACATCACCGTAGTGTGGATACTGGTAAGCAGCTTCCGCACTGTAATGAGTTGAGCACAGCAGAGAGATAACACATTATGAGTACACTTCTAATACAATATAGAGACAGTACTAATAGATAACACATTATGAGTACACTTCTAATACAATATAGAGACAGTACTCATAGATAACACATTATGAGTGCACTTCTAATACATTATAGAGACAGTACTCATACTGTAGTAATCAGAGAGAAGCAGGGTCCGCATGCAGCGAGGGCAGTGGAAATTTCCCATGGGGCTTTGCATGAGTTGTGGTATATGGGGCACACAGCTGTGGTGGACCAGAGCCTGATTGCTCTGTCTCTCCTGGCCAGCCAATGGGCACGCTCCCCACTGCTTTGCTGACAAGGCCAGAGAGGGTCCAGCCAAATGGCCATCCCTCAGATATCAAGCCCAAACTCTGTGTGTGTGTGTGTGTGTGTGTGTGTGTGTGTGTGTGTGTGTGTGTGTGTGTGTGTGTGACAGAGAGGGAGAGCATCATAGCAGTAAAACAAGCTTGGATTTGAATAAAAATGTATAATTCTTTTTTTTTTACTTCCTCTTATCCACATTTGCATCTGTTGTTAACCTGACTATGGGGTTAGCTAGTTATGACTACCATAATGAATACTTAAGACTGTAAGAGCTTGTATTACAACATTGTAATACGTTTTGAGTACAGTCATTAATATGCATTGTTCTATAGACTAACAGAATGCTATTATGTCATTGTCAATATGTTTTGGCCATTTATGAATGTGTTTATAATGCTTTGATAATGGGTGTGTAAAAAGTGTTGCTAAACTCCTCAATTTGAATTGAGAAAAGAGACAGAAAAGACAGAGAGAACAGAAGAGAGAGAGGGAGAGAGAGGGAGAGAAAGAATATGAATGAAGTGCGATCTTCTCCTTCTTTTATTGCTTACCACTAGTGGCTTCTCTGTTCTCTTCTATGTGATCTGCTTTTCTTGCCCTTTCTCTCTCTCTCTTTCTCTCTCTCGCTCTCTGTTTCTGTTTCTGCTTCTGTTCATCCTCATTATGGGAAACAAGCAGTCGATGAGCAGCAGGGACACATCTTTTCCTGTGTGTCCATTGACAGTGTCTGCTGGGAGAGAATGACAGAGAGAGAGAGAGAGAGAGCGAGAGAGAGAGAGAATGACAAAGAGAGAACACATCAGTCCCTTTCCGACATTAGCGAAGTGCACTTTCCCGTAAACAGTCGGAATAATCTTGCTCCATTAGTCAAAAACAAGCAGAAAAAAAATCTGGGCATAACTGGAAAAAAGAGCAGAAAAAGGAAGAAAACAGAACAACAAGAAGAAGAAAACACACACCATAATGGAAGCTCCTCATTTAATAAGCTACTGTAGCATGCAGACACATGCCCGGACTCCCTCTCCGTCACTCTTTCCTCTTGTTGTTTATTAAGGCTAAATCACCTATTTGTGTTGGTGATAGAAATCTGCCCATAATGGATGTACGTCAGAGCCAGACGTCTGAGAGGAGACCGCAGGGATATGGAAGGTTTTCTGGGGGCTCAGCCTGGGGATCGGCGTCTGGTTGGCTGATTCGCTGATAGGGCCGGGGTGTCTGGGGCCTGGGCCCTCACGCTGCTTTCCTGATGGCTTCCTGGGGGCCCTGTGGTCCCCAGCTCTTGTCCCCACACCACAGGAAGTGGCATTAAGCTGCTGCTGCTGCTGCTGCTCCATCTACCATCTGACTGAGTGCCAGTATGCATACACAAGGAGGAGCTCGCACGGAGGCACACAAATATGTCTCGCGCGAAGGCACACAACTGATACATTTTGTGTTTGTGTTTGTGTGTGTGTGTGTGTGTGTGTGTGTGTGTGTGTGTGTGTGTGTGTGTGTGTGTGTGTGTGTGTGTGTGTGTGTGTGTGTGTCTGTTGCCCTGTGTGTGTGTGTGTCCGTCGCTGTGTGTGTGCCTATCGCTGTGTGTGTGTGTGTGTGTGTTTGTGTGTGTGCGCGTGTGTGTGTATTTGTGTGTGTGTGTGTGTATGTGTGTGTGTGTTTCCGGTGTGTGTGTGTGTGTGTGTGTGTGTGTGTGTGTGTGTGTGTGTGTGTGTGTGTGTGTGTTGCGCTGTGTGTGTGCGTCCGTCGCTGTGTGTGTGCGAATCGCTGTGTGTGTGTGTGTATTTGTGTGTGTGTGTGTATGTGTGCATGTGTGTGTGTGTTTCCGGTGTGTGTGTGTGTGTGTGTGTGTGTGTGTGTGTTGCGCTGTGTGTGTGTGTCCGTCGCTGTGTGTGTGCGTATCGCTGTGTGTGTGTGAGGATTGTGCCACATGCGCATAGTAATTATGTTTGCAGTTAATGTTTAGATTTTTGAGTGAAACTAATTGACTTTCCTGTCGTAACTAGTCAAATGGTTTTATGGGTCGCTGCTTTTAAGAAATTAAAATGGTAACTCAGTGACTTATAAGGAAATTAGGCACCTTTGCAGCTCCAGTAAAAGCTTGTTTTCGCAAGATTATATTACCTGTTCATAAACATGCTGCAATTTAAACTATTTTAAGACTTCAGGAAAAGCATATGTTAACAAATGAGCACATTTCAGGTTACCGGTAGTTATTCCATAGGTCTGTTGTGTGTCAGATTTACTCACCCAAGCACTCACTCACTCACTCAAGGCAAGGCACTCACTTGGTGTTCTCTGAAACCTTTTGTAAGGTACTGGGCTATCATATTTACAGCACATTTCTGCCAAAATTGCCAAAAGAAATTAATGCGACACATGCCTCAGGAGGAAGAACCTTTGTAAAATTTGGTTCATCTCAGAACGGGAGAGAGCTGATTCAATGACCTCTCAAAGCCAATCTTGCTTTTCTAGCCTTCAGCGGATTCACTGTAGGTAAAAAAACCCTCATTTTCATTTTGCAGTAAAATCACTGTAATTCATCATTACAATCGGACTCTTTCACTTTTTAAATTACCTTTGGCGAATTAAACAAAAACTGCTGTAACAATATTTCGATTGCCCATGTAATAATCATTATTTCTTCAATTAATGTTCTTGTAAATTTCTTTTTGTTCCTCTGGCAGTCCCATAAAATATTTAGCTCTTGACGAAGTAGAATTAATATCAGCACATCTTTGATAAAATGTGAATGTTTTTATGTCCTTGTTTTTCTTAACATCCATGACACCTGGGGAGTGGATCTTGATGCTGGAACAGCCACTACCAACATGTAGCCAATAATGCTAATTACCGTAATTCAGCACAGCAGGATCGATGCTGGCTATTTTCTCCATCAGCCTCTCTCTCTCGGCTCCTGTGGGCGATAACAGATAATGTGGAGAGAGAAGAAAAAGTGCAAAAGGTCAGAGAGAAAGAGAAAGATGGAGAAAAGAGATGGAAAAATGGGGTGACTACAACAGGACGAAGGAAAGAAAGAGAGAGGGGTATGTAATGAGACATAATCTTAGAAGAGTGGCAGCTCCTTTAAAAGGGTATCAGTGCTAAAAGGTGTAATGATATAGAACTGGGGATGGAGAGAGAGAGAGAGAGAGCGTAGGGAGAAGAAAGGGAGATCCGAGACAGCGTGGTTACTGCCAATAGAGGGGTAATTCAACCCTTCTCAGCCGTGTTTACACGGTCAGAATATTCATGAGGCAAAAGCCGCTACTGAGAGAGAGAGAGAGAGTAAGGGAGGGAGAGAGAGTAAAAGATAGATAGAGAAGTACATAAAAGAGTAAGAGAAAGAGAGAGTGAAATATAGAGAGATGTAAATAGATCACATACAGTACCACCAACTACCTGTGCAATTATAAATGCTTTGGCAATACAAAGTGTATTTTTGTCATGCCGATAATGCTCTACTGAATTGAAATTAATTGTATTGGATTGAAAGAGAGAGACAGAAGAGTGAAAAATAGATAGAGATGGAAAA